>NW_006921596.1:6798160-6804910 GCF_000298275.1 Orycteropus afer afer
CATACCTAATACTATTAAATGAAAACATCTACGTAACTTGCTTAGCACAGTGCTTGGTAGAGACGAATTACTACTCAATTTTAGCTATTAGTATTATGTAGGAATAGCCCCAAAGTCCTAGAACATGAAAGATTATGATAATATTTCTAAAGAATATACATCCATCTATGTATAAAAATGACTGATTAGTGATTATAGACTCTTCTACTATTACCTAACTACTAAAAGAGTAGGATCAACCCCGAGAGGCAAAGAACGTACCCATTACCTCAGTGATGCTTCTGAAATCATAATGAAAGGAGAGTTATGAAGTTCAGAAATCATAAAGCCCAAGGCAGTGAAATATAGAAACATTATGAAATAACACTTTGCATGTGTTAAATTATAGACATCATTTTACTACATATAATTACCATGGTTTAAAATGAAATAAAACAAAGATTGCTAAGGATAATTTCTCTCCTTTTAGGATACCCCTAGCCTTCTGAAAGACAATATTTAAAATTACTGGTATTCTTTTAGCTAAGCAACAGATTAGTTTAAAAGTTAAGAGCTGTGAGTAATGACCTCCTTTCAAAAATCATCTTTATCAGTCTAATTTGGTCAAAATCTTTACCCTAAAGCAAAGATGAGAAAGAGCAAAGAGAGCAGGGAACTCTAGAATAGTACAAACAGTACAACCAGAACAGAATGACTGAAAATGATGACACATTGTGAAAACTGTAACCAGTACTCTGAATGGTTTTTCTAGAAACTGTTAAATGGGAATCGAATTTGCTGTGTCAACTCTCACTCTAAATACAATAAAATATTATTTAAAAAAGAAAATGAAAATAGTACCAAAAAAAATAAATTTACTGGCATAGTATTTGTAATAGGAGTCCCTAGGTGGTACTAACAGTTAAGCTCTTGATTACTAGCTGAAAGACTGGTGGGTAGAACTACCCAGAAAACAGAAGTGAACTTCTTCTGAAAGGTCACAGCCTTGAAAACCTCCTGGAGCAGTTATACTCTGCAAACCTGGGGTCACCACGAGTCAGAATCGACTCAGTGACAACTAAGACCAACAACAATAACAGTATTAGGAACGTGTTAGTTTTATGGTCAGAGTCCTCAGTTTAAATGCAGCTCTACTAGTTAACAGTTGTGTGACACAGCTAAGCTATTAAACTCATAGTGCCTCAGTTCCTGTTGTTGCAGAATGGAGATAATGACACCTGTCATGAGGAATACTGTGAAATACGGTATGATAATATGCAGAGCATCTGGAACAGTGCCAGCATAAAATGCTGTGGTTGCCCTTAGGTGCTGTTGAGTCATCTCCGACTCACAGTGACCCTATGCACAGCAGAACGAAACACTGCCCAGTACCGTGCCAACTCTGCAATCCGTGTTATACTTGAGCCCGTCGCCGCAGCCACTGTGTCAGTCTATCTCGTTGAGGGCCTTCCCCTCTTTCGCTGACCCTCCACCTTACCAAGCATGGCATCCTTCTCCAGGGAATGGTCCCTTCTGACAACATGACCAAAGTAGGTGAGACGAAGTCTGGCCATTCTCACTTCTAAGGAGCATTCTGGCTGCTCCAGGACAGATTTGTTACTTCTTTTAGCAGTCCATGGTACTCTCAGCATTCTTTGCCAGCACCATGTCTCAAAAGCATCAATTCTTCTTCGGTCTTTCTTATTCATTGTCCAGCTCTCACATGCATATGAGGTGATTGAAAATATCATGGCTTGTGTCAGGTGCACCCAAGTTCTCAAGGAGACATCTTTGCTCCTCAGCACCTGAAAGAGGTCTTTTGCAGCTGACTTGCCCAATAGTATACGTCATCTGATGTCCTGACTGCTACTTCCACTGGCAATCGTACAACCAAGCAAAGTGAAGTCTTTGACAATTTCAATCTTTTCACCATTTATCATGATGCTACTTATAGGTCCAGTTGTGAGCACAAAATAGGGGCTTTATGATAAACACTCACATTATCTAGTCATTTTAATTCATTTTTTAAAATAATCTTTTGTTTTGTTTACATAGCAATTTCAGTTCCTATTCAATAATTTCTACACAAGTTGTTCAGTGACATCACTTACATTCCTCACAAAGTGTGAACATTTTCATGATGTCTGTTTTGGTCATTCTGTTTCCATTAGTCTAGTTTCCCTGCCCCCTTACATTCTCATCTTTGCTTTAAAGTAACTGTTGACCATTTGGTCATGTATAGGTCATTTTTCAAATAAGCACAGTATTTATGGGTGATATTCATTATATGAGCTACTTTGTTATTTAACTAATGGTGACCTCAGGAGTTAGTTTCAGTTCAAAGTTTGAAAAATATCTCTGGAAAATAGTCCTGGAGAGTCCTCCAGTCTCAATCAGTTCAGTAGATTTGTTTTTGTTTTTGGAATTTGACATTCTGTTCCACATTTTTACATTTTTCTCTCATTCTACCAGCGTCCATGTATTGTGGCCCTGATTAGAATGGTCAGTAATGGTAGCAGGACACCATCTAGTTCTGGTCTCAGCACGGATAAGGCCATGGTTTATGTGGACTGTATGTTCTGTAGACAAGTTGTTCTTTGAGTCTTTGGTTTACTTTTTTCTCTTTTGCCCCAGACAAGTACAGACTAAAATTTTAATTCAGTTTAATGAACTATTTCTACTAGTTTATATGAAATTAAAAAAAATCCTGGTTCAAACCTAATGCTCTAACACTACAATCTATTTCAGTTAAACTTTCTGCCCAGTTTTTCAGTCTTAAATTTTATTAAAAAATAAGTTTTCTGATCTATTTTTTTCAACAAATACTTGGGGATCCAAGAATATAAAAGACAAATAAAACAAAATTAGATAGATATACACCCAGTCCTCGATGAGTCAATAGTCTTGGTGAGAGATAAGATGCAGACCTGATTACTAACACAAGGTAGAAAATGTCAGTGTCTTATGTAAGGTAAAGATAAAACTCTATTGACATTTCAGAGAGAGTTTATTTCTAGTTGAGGGAAGGTTAGGGAAAGATTGATGGGATGGTGGTAATATGTAATATTTGGAAGTGCAGATATATAGGAATATGGAAGAGGCAGAGACTGAAAGGATGAACAAGAGCACTGAGCGTGTGGTGCAAAAGCTAGACTAAGCTGGACTGTGATATAAAGCACGTAAAAAGAATAGGGTGATATAAGACTAAAAGGTAATTAAGGATTTAATTTGAAAGTCCTTGATTCTCAGGTACCAGCAAGCCACTGAGGGATGTAAACGGAGCTGTTACTTTGGAAAGATTAATTTATACAATGGGACTTTCAAGAGATCTCAACATTCTGTAAATTAATTTTTAATGTTATTCAGGACAAAGTTTTCACAGTATTACTACTAAAATTATAATGCACCATAGCAGAGATTATGGAAAAATGAGAAAAGACTGATTCATGACTTAGGTCACTGTGGGAGTGCTATGGGGAGCAACGGTGCATTGTGCTGAATATGCAAAATATGTATTCTGAATTTGAATCGTGTATTTGTTTTTAATTTTTATAGACTGTAATTCTCCTGTCATAAATCTGGTGTGGAAAATCCAGAATAATAAAGGAAAAGGTACATCATCTGTTTCACAAAATAAAAATTTTAAATTTGCTTCAGGGTAGAGTTAGCCTGAAAAAGGAAATACCTATGAGTGTGCTAAACAGTATGATTTCTAATTAAATCAGCACAGCTCTTCTTTAAACTCACTTACTTGATAAAGTATTTATGATCAGCCTAACACAGAGGGTGGTGAACATTTTTTTCAAATACTGTTCTATCTGAATAGTACCTACAAGGATGGGCTCAAGCACAGCAATAACTGGGTGGTGCAGGACCGGGCAGTGTTTCGTTCTGGGGCACACAGGTCGCCGTGTGTCAGAATCTAACAACAATGTGACCTGCATTTCAGCCTCAATTTATAGGAAATAATTCCTTGTATTGGCAATATTATATTTAAGCATACGTGAGAGAATCATCTCAGGACTTGCATTTCATTCTGGCATTCAATGTATACTAAGTGATTCTTATGTTACAGGCACTGAATATAGTATGTCTGCATTTGTGAATTTCAACTTTTATTGTGGCACATAATAACATTTTATGGTTTGTGGTGAGCACAATTGAAATTTCAAATGAAGTTACAGGAAAACATGGATACTGAAAATAGTTAAGTCCTTAAATAAATCTAAGGCAATAAGAAGGAGAATACATCAGTGGTATTATTGAGCAATGAATGTGATTTTAAATCAAATTCCTTTGTACTAAATATACTGGCACAGTAGATAGGACTTGTCAAATTATTTATAACAAGTTATGGGATAATAAAACATCTGCTAAGAAAGATCATATAAGCGAAAATAGACACATTATTCTTTCTTCCATTGCCTGCTCCCAAAGCTGATATGTGGTAGTTTTCCTACAGTATTAGAATGTATGGTGACTGTAAACACTACACTAGAAAGCAGTCTGTAATTTCAGGATGAAAATGTTTGTTATTGTTGGCACTACTATTTGATTTGCTTTTTTATTTTTAATTTCCCAGAACAGGTCTTTGAATCATTTACATCTGTGCAGATGGAATTTCTAATTGGTAAACATTAAATAATTGTCAAACTTTCTGTTTCTCTGAATTTGTATATTCTTGTAATTAATTTACTCACTTATTCTTTCAGTTCTTAAAATGAGGATATAAAAGGGGGGGGGGATGTTTGGGACCAGGTTTGCTGGTCCAATAGAGCCTGGTGGAACCACTGAGACTATGGCCCCTAGCTACCCTTCAGGTCTGGAATTGAGACCACACCTGTGGTTTCCAGCCAAGCAAGTACAGGTATGTGAGTTGAACATTTACCTCAAGTGGACACATGCCCTTGAGAGAACAATCATGGGAGAAGGAAGGGCACCTTATGCACAGGGAGACAGCTTAGGGGGCAGGAGAGTATGGAGGGATGGACACTGGGAAGTGGTGCCTTGGGGAGGAAATTGGAGGGGAGCTGTTGCATTGTGGTAAATTGTGGTCAATGACATGAGACAAAGTATATGTGAACTGCTGTATCGAGAGTGATTTTGCTCTGTAAATCTTCACCCAAATCTAAATAAAATAAAATTAAAAAAAAAAAATGAGGATATATCAGTTGCTGCTTAGAGCTATTCCATACCTTTCCTTCCTTTCTTCCCTCCTCACTTTCTCCCACCTTTCTTTCCTTCTTTTCAGTGAATGAAAATCATCACCATTGAGCCAATCCCCACATCCTCATCTTTGCTGTCTTGACTATCAGCTCTTTAGTTGATGTAAGATTAAAATAACAAATGATTCCTCTTCTAAAAATTCATTCTTTCAGAGGAGAAGAATGTCATGGATGATCCTGGTGGGGATAACAATTCTTGCCATTTGCTTTTGTTATGCACTATGAGTTCTGACACAAAAATAGACCTCATACGTTAAGTATCACTTAGGCTGAACTATGAGTATGACCACTTAAAATGTGCTGAATGTTTCTTAAAAAATTGATCTGGAACTAGAAAAATTCTTTTATGGATAATTACATGAGGTGAAATGGAACATGAATATACTTCTTCGAAGATAATTTCAGAAACTATGCATATGAGAAATAAAGAATAAAATAGTTTTGACACTGGAAGATGTCAATGATCAATTTTTTAAGAATTTTTTCAGAATGGTTGTAATTAAAAACGAAAAGACAATATGCTTAGATGTTATGACAAATAATTTCCCTCAATAATCTAATGTTTACCAGGGATATGAATTTTGTTAGAACTTAATTCAAATGCTTCTCTGCCCTTTTACATGCTGTGCTGTCAGTCTGCCATACATTTTAACTGTGCTCATACTTGAGGCATGTGATTACTTAACACCACTTTTTGAATAGATGAAGCATTTACAGAAGTTAAGGTTTACTTAAGTTTTTCTGATATTATGTTAAATATTAACGTCATAAAACTATAGAAACTTTTTAGACATGATCAGACACCTTGTGGGACTGAGCCACTGGGCTTGAAGAAGGACCACAGTCTTGGAGAACAGTTAGATCAACTGGCGTAACACAGTATATAAAGACAAACTACTACCATTCTAGCTTGGGGAGTACTGTCTGAGGTCTTAAAAGCTTGTGAGCAGTCATCTAAGATGCAAATGGTTTTTTTTTTTCCTTCCCAGAGCAAAGGAGAATGAAGAAAACCAAAGACTCAAGATAGCAATTAGTCCAAAGAACTAATGGCCCACATGAACAAACAATGGCTTTCTCTAGCATGACATCAGAAGAACTAGATGGTGGCTTGCTATCTTTAATGACCACTCTGGACCAGGGACACAATACAAACTCTTAGAATGGGAGAAACACGTAGAGCAATACTCAAATTAATAAAAAAAAGACCAGCCTTACTGGTTTGATAGATTCTGGTGGAACCCTTGAAACTATGCCCTAATGAAATCATCATTCTAATATTGAACTGCAGCTACACCCTGAGGCCACTTCTCAAACAAATAACAAACTGGCCTATAAAATAATAACACTCATGAGGAATGTGCATCTCCGACCAAAATGGCAAGTCTGCCCCCAAACAAAGGAAGAGGCAAGAAACCAGATGAATACCAATGGGAAACCCAGTGCAGAAATGGGGAAAGTGCTGACATTGCAGAAACTGCAGTCAATGGCATGGAACAGTATATGTATGAATTACAGAATGGAAAACTAATTTCCTATGTAAACTTTC
>NW_006921596.1:6805010-6815592 GCF_000298275.1 Orycteropus afer afer
TCAAACCCACCAGCCACTCCTCGGAAGGAAGGTTGGGCAATCCTACTTCTGTAGTGATACTGCCTCGGAAACCCAAGGAGGGGTCGCTATGAGTCGGGGTCGACTCTACGGCAAACAACAACAACAACAACAACAACACTTCCTCTGGACTTAAAAAGGAAAGCCAGTAATTTAAAGGGTAGAGAAACAATTGTCAGTTTAATAAAGTTATTATTCATAAATGACCAACAGCTCACAACTTGTCTATGGATTTTGTTAACATTCACCAATCTAGTAAGTTCTTATCAAATATTATTTGGGAATTTGAATCTCTGATGCAGATCTCTGGCTAATTTATAAACAGTGATAAACACAGTCCTAGAGTCAGAATGAGATTAGCTTATGATAAATATAGTTGAATTTTTTGATTTGTCATAGGAACTACTGTTTATTTAGAAATTAATGACCTTTCTGTAAAATAATTGTCTAATAACACTTGGCAGTCTTTGTGGGGAAATGGCATAAGACCACAAAGTATTTGGTAGTTCCAGCATTATTTCTGTCGCCAAGGCCAAATTTTTAGCTATAGTAAGAACTACATTTTATGTCATCACCCAGTACAGACACACACACAAAGTAAAATAATATTTTCATGAAAAAGTACTTAACTTTCCTTTGATGACTACTCTGATATTTTGTTGTTTATCCAATAAAGTGCTGAACATAAGCCAGTAAGTTAATTTCATAAGCCACTAAATTAATTTCATGACCCACAAATAAGTAACAAACCTCAGTATGAAAAACAAACACCACCACCACCACAAACAAAAACACTGCTCCATGAGAATACGAGGTCTGAAATACATAAAGATGGCCATCTTCCTTCTTACAGCTCTTGACAGTGGTAAAATGGGTGTTACCAACGAGTACTTCTTTAGCGCTCAAAATGCTTCACATTTAAACTAGGAATTTTTGCTGTTTAAAATTTGGGGCAGAATTTCATGACACTAAGGAGCTTTGGTGGTGCAGTGGTTAAAGCATTCAGCTACTAGCCAAAAAGTTGGCAGTTTGAACCCACCAGCTGCTCCATAGGATAAAGATGGGGCAGTCTGCATCTGTAAAGATATATTGCCTTAGAAATCCTATGGGGCCAGTTCTACTCTGTCCTATAGGATTGCTAGGATTGGGAGTCGACTCGATGGCAGTAGGTTTTTTCTTGATACTACTCTCTAGATCTGGTGGCGCAGTGCCTAAGGCACTTGACTGCTCAGCAGAAGCCTGGCGGTTCAAACCCACCAGGCTTGGGTTTCAATCTACCAATCTTGCACAGATACCAGTGATACAAAATACCTCCAATCCTTACAGAAACAACAGAAGATAGACACAGAGTAATTCCTCACAGACACCCAGACACTGTGGGAGGGCGATCCACTTGATCTGCCAACTCAGGACCATAGTACTGGGGGACACCAGACTCAATTAGCACAACAAAATACACAAAAGTGTTGTTCCTCATCCTACACTGGTGAATAGCGACTGGAGTCTTAAAAGCTTTCAAGCAGCCATCTAAGATGCAGCTATTGGTCTCATATCGTCAGAAGTGAAGAAAAGTGCAAAAAAAAAACCAAAAAAAAAACCCAAAAACAAACCAAGGGCATTTGGAAGCAATAAGCTAGAACACGATAGCCTCAAGATCAGAAGAACTAGACAGTGCCTGCCTACCAGTGCCAACCACTCAGGAAAGGATCATATCTGGAGATCCTGGGTAGAGTGGGAGGGAAAATGTGGAACAAAATCCAAAGACTCAATAATCACCAGAATTACTGGTCGGATGGAGTCTCACAAGACCCCCAATACTATGGCCCTGGGATACATTCTGGGCCTGGAATAAAACTCACTCCCACGGACTGGCTCTCAGCCCAATAGTAAACAAGCTGTATACGCAGACCACTCAAGCCAGGGTGAGGCACCCACATACTCTATGGATATGCATCCCTTGAAGCAATTGACCACGGGGCATGAGAGGGGCAACATTCCCAGGGAGCAAATGCAGGACACACAGGAATGCATGACTATGAGGGGCGCGGTGTGTGTGGGGGGTGTTAATGGGCAGGGAGGGGAGGAAACTGGGTTAGGGGTGGGGATGGTAAATGGGGAGTGAAAAAAAAAATATAACTAGAATTAAAAACAAAACAAAACTCATAGATCTAAAAACCCTTTCAGATAATACCCCACCTTCAACTCCACACATGAAAAAACTAGGATTAGTCTAGAATGTAGTACTCATTGATTTCCCTTTTTCTTCTAAGATGATCTCCTTAATTATCAACTAATTTACAGTTCACTCTTTAATCAAGATAAATTGAGTAATTTTTCTTCCAATGCCTTTCTTAATTCAGTTGAAAAATAAGGATAATGATTTGGCTCTATCACAATAGGGATATACAAGGACCTTGTCATGATGACCTTCAGTAATCTACCAATGTAAGTCTACTGAAATTCTAAGATAATAAGAATAAATTATTTTATAAAGAGCTGTGAAAAACTGACAATGTTTGCCACTAAATTTACTTTGCCAATATATTTAATTACGGGAGCTCGGGTAGCATAGTGCCTAAGGCACTTGACTGCTCACCCGAAGGCTGGCGGTTCAAACCCACCAGCCACTCCTCGGAAGGAAGGTTGGGCAATCCTACTTCCGTAGTGATACTGCCTCGGAAACCCAAGGAGGGGTCGCTATGAGTCGGGGCCGACTCGATGGCAAACAACAACAACAACAACAACAACAATATATTTAAAGGTGATTTAATGCATTATGGACATTTTATCCAATCTTACCTGAACCATTTTTCAGATAACCATTTGCATCTACAGTTGTGTACATGATATATGGTCCAGGTTGATTTACTCCAAAGGGCTGCAATAAAAAAAGAATAGTCAAGCCTTGAAAAGTATATGAATGATTTGAAGTTACAAGTAAATCCGTTACAAATAAAGTAAACAAGTCTTATTTTACATAGATGAGAGTCACTTAGAGAAAAGTACCATAAACAGATAATACTTCAAAAGAAAACTCGTTGGTAGAAAAGTGTAAAAAATTTAAATTATTACTAAGTCACAAGGTATATGCATCTTCAACTGTAATAGATAGTGTCATTTCTTTTTTTTCTTTCCTGTAGTGGTATTGCAACTTTCCATTCCCCCTAGCTGTATATGAGAGATCTATTGCATCACATGCTTAGCAGGAAACACTGCTAAGTGTAGTATATCTCTTTTTGACATAAATTATCTCTCCTACCTCTTTGTCTTTGGAATAGAGCATGCCCCTTCATACTCTAAATATGTCCTATTTTAGCAAGGCTTGGAGATAATACTTCTGAGGTCATATTTGTCATTGTGTTGTAACTTCAAATTTAATTTATTACCCTTAATCTTATATATTGGAAGACTGTTATCTTGGGCTTGTAGGGTTTTTAGGTAGAAAGAATATTACATATTAATACTACATACTCTTTCAAGAATTACCAAAATCAGTATCTACATTTCTATTTTGCAGATATAGTCAAATGAAAGCTTGTTCTTATTTCACTTTTAAACTTGATTGTGATAAGGTTGAAAAAGGACAGAACAAATCAGTTTTCCATTCAACAGTTCATATACATTTTGTTTTGTGACATTGATTGTAATCCCTACAATGTAACAGCACTCTCCCACTTCCTCCCTGTGTTTCTCTTTTCCATTCTTCCTTCTATCCTATTCCTTCCTGCTTCTAAGCTTTATCCCTGGGCAAATGCTCCCCATTTAATCTCTTATGGTTGATTGTACTAAGGGGTGTGTACCTCCCTGGTGTTACTGTTTGCTTTAGAGATAAAGAGATGTTAATGTATGGAATTGCCTTGTGCATCAAATTTTTCCTTTTTTTTTTTCCTTTTATGGTTTCATACTGTATGTACAAATCCTAAATAATAATTTAGTTACTATTCTTAATAATACTTACAGTATTGTTTTCAGCAAACCTCTCCAATTCTTGGTATTTTTTTCAACTGTCCATAGTATCTTATTTTACAGATTTATTTGGCAATTATTTGTCTCTCCCACTTAATTTAATTTAATACTTAGGTCAGCATGTCTCAGTCTTTGAGCTTACCTTACGTTCACCTCTCATCATGGGCTAGTCATTCTGATATTAGAAGGCAAAAGCCAGAAATTCATATTCAATTCCTTTATACATTGATTCTCAAACTGTGGTTCAAGGATCCCCAGGGGGCCTCATGACATTTTCTGAATATTACATAAAGTAAAAACTGTTTTAAAGATAATATTGAGATATTTGCCTAGTAATATTTAGTCATTTGCCTAGAATACTGTGTTAGTATTTGCACTAATGGTGCAAAGTCATGGGTAGGAAATGACCACATCAAGCTGTGGTTATAAAGAATTGGGTACTGAGCCAACATTTTCTTGAAAAGGAACAGAGGCAGCTTGTCTCTTCAAGGAAAACCACAAACAATATATGTTGTTAATTTTAAATTTGAGCTTTAAGTGAAAATTGGAATTTTGGAAAACTTTGTGTCTGGTAAGATGAGCATGAACATTTTCCAGTAGTTAGATTCTTTTTTATTTTAAATGAGATCAGTGGTTATATTAAAAATAATGTGTTATTAAAGTATTATATAATGAAATACATTATCATTGAGAAGATGATCTTCATAACTCAGTAAATAATTATTTTCAAAAAAAAAAAAAGGGGGACCAGGTTTGCTGGTCCAATAGAGCCTGGTGGAACCAGTGAGACAATGGCCCTAGCTGCCCTTCAGGTCTGGAATTGAACCCACACCTGTTGCTTCCAGCCAAGCAAAGGATAGGCATAGGAGTTGAACATTTACCTGAGGTAGATACACTCCTTGGAGAGAACAATCATGGGAGAAAGAAGGGCTGCTTATGCACCGGGAGACAGTTCAGGGGGCAGGAGTGCATGAAGGGATGGACACAGGGAAGAGGTGACTATCGGAGGGAGTGGGAAGAGAGCTGTTGCATTGTGGTGAATTGTGGTCAGTGTCATGAGACAAAGTGTATGTGAACTGCTGTGTGGAAAGTGAATTTGCTCTGTAAATTTTCACCCAAATCACAATTAAAAAAAAAATTATTTTCCAAATGACTAATGCATAATGTTATAATACCATGGGTTGGTAGAAGATCCATTCAAAGTCAAGATTGATTGATGGATTTTAATGTAACAACATAGGGCAAAAGCATTTCTGAGATGGTGTAAGGAACTCTGAAAATCTGCTATCCTATCATAAAAGCAATGAGAATACAGGCAAACAATAGGTCAAAAATCAATTTTTTCAGAACTCTGGAATATAATCAAAGTTTGAAAACTCAGGGAGTGTTTACTCTGGAAAAGCGGCTGAATCTTGGTAAGAATACCGAGTTTACTGGTGTTTTAATTCCCTCACTCCCATTTTCTGCTCTCTAGCTCTGTGGTAGCCTCGAAAATCAAAAGTTTCACAACCACATAGGTGATCCCTGATTTATGACATATTTGAGTTATGATGAACTGCACTTAATGTTTTCTTTTTGGTACATCTTATTACTAATAACATGTACTACACACAGTGTTGCAGCATGAAATTTGTTGATGTTATCATTCTTAGAAGGAGCCCTGGTGGTGCAGTGGTTAAAGCACTCGACTGTTAACTAAAAGGTAGACAGTTTGAAGATACCAGATGCTCTGTGGGAGAAAGATGTGGCAGTCTGCTTCTGTCAGAGAGACTTACAGTCTTGGAGACCTTATGGAGGCAGTTCTACTCTGTCCCACTGGGTCACTATGAGTCAGAGCCAACTTGATGGTAGTGGGTTTGCTTTTCTAGGTCATTCTCAGATGTTCACTTGCAGATGCTCAAAGACAAATAAAGATTGGATTTATAGAGATAGTGATAATAAAAGGTAGTAATAATGAAAGCTTAAAAAAAAAAGGTCTTTGACTTACATCAGAAGTGACTTATAATGGAGTCATTGGAACAGAACCCCATTACAAGTGGGGGACTTCCTGTGGTGGCTTTGAAAATGACCAGCTTAACCACTGGAGGTTGCAAAACAGGTGTGGAGCTCTCGAAAAGCTCCATCCCCAGAGAAATGTCACTATTTGACCTGTAAAGCTCCATTCTCACAAATTATCTTTATTTGACTTGATTGAGAGTTTTATCTATGTGAACAGCCCTATAACTGAATTGGCTGGAAAAAACAATCATGGACACTTGTTTAGAACTACAGATGTGCCTATATGTGGCTTTGTGCATGCCTAGAAAAGACCTGGGTTCTAATTACCTTTGGCTGACCTTGAGGCACATGCAGGAAGTTAGGACTAAGGAAGACTTGTAAACTACCTGCCATTATTGTTGAAGGTATACTCCAACACCTATACTGCCCCTCATCAAAGACTGGGAGAATTATGGGTTCAAGGACTTAAGGAAACCTCTGTCCAATCATTAGCTGATCTGGTAGCATAGTGGCTAAGGCACTTGACTGCTAACCAGAAGGCTGGCAGTTCAAACCCACCAGCCACTCCTCGGAAGGAAGGTTGGGCAATCTACTTCCATAGTGATACTGCCTCGGAAACCCAAGGAGGGGTCGCTATGAGTTGGGTCTGACTTGATGGCACATAACAACAACAACAAACTAACCAAGCAGGGACAACACACAACAAAGAATAGAGACTTTTCTTTAGTATCAATCCAGGAAAATCACTGAATTATCAAGCAGCAGCAAGAGCAACAGCAAAAGGAGATAACAGCAAACTCTGGAAAGAAGACAAATCTTATTTCACCAGTTGCTATACTACATTATTTTAAATGTCCAGTTTTCAACAATAAAACTTACAAGACATTAAATAATGGTAAAGTAGGGCTCACACACAAGCAGGACACAAAAAGCAGTAGGTTAATAGACACTGTCCCTGAGCAAACCCAGATTTGGGACATATTACACAAATACTTTAAATCAGCAATTATGAATATGTTCAAAGAATTAAAGGAAATTATGAGAACAATGTCTTACCAAAAGAGATGGTCAGTAAGGAGATACAGAAATCACAAAAAAGAACTAAACAGAAATTCTAGAGTTGAAAAGTACAACAGAAATAAAAAAAAAATAAAATAAATCACTACATGATTCAACAGTGGCTTTAAACTAGCAGAAGGAAGAATCAACAAACTTGAATATAGTTCAACTGATATTATCCAGTATGAGGATTAGGAAAAAAAGGGAATGAAGGAAAATGAACAGAGCCTAACAGATCTGAGGGGCACCATAACAATATACACATATTAGAAGACCCAGAAGGAGAGAGAAAGAGAAAGAAAGGCAGAAAGATTTTTGAAGAAATAATGGCTGAAAACTCCCCAAATATGATGACAATATTAATCGCTACCCCAAAGTTTCAACAAAGTCCAAGTCGGATTAGAACTGACATCACAGTCAATCTGAACCAGGACACATCATAGTTAAAACTCTCAAAAATCAAAGACAAAGAGAATTTTGAAGCAACAAGAGAAGAATGACTGTACACATACAAGTAATCTTTAACAAGGCTAACGTTGAATTCTCATTAGAAACCACGGGGACCAAAAGGAAACAGGATGATACATTTAAAGGGCTGAAGGAAAAAAGAAAGCTGTCAAGAAAATCTGAAATCTAGTAAAACTGTCTTTCAAAAATGAATTGGAAATCAAGACATTCTGAGACAAACAAAAAGTGAGAGAATTCATCCTTAGCAGATCTGACTTACAGGAAATACTAAAGGGAGTTTTTTAGTGTTTCAAGGTGAATTGAAAGGATAGTAGACAGCAACATGAATCCACACAAATAAATAAATAAATTATAGGTAAAGTTAAAAGACAGTATATTTTTGTAACTGTTTTATCACATGTAGTTTAAACAATTACTGCATAAATCAATAATTACAAAATTGTACTGATGGTCTCATATCAATGAAGATTTAACTTCTGTGGTAATAAAAGCACAAATGAGGAGGGAGAGAATGGCGTTATACTGGAACAAAGTTTTCATGTGCTGTTGAAATTAGTTGGTATTATTACATACTAGAACCAGATTGTTTTGAAGGTCAGCTATTGTAATCTCTAGAGCAACCACTAAGAAAATAACATTTTATATGTGTGTGTATGTATATATATATATAAATAAACCAAAACAAACTCACTGTGAGAGAGTTGGATGACTCATGATGGCCCTTTCCTTGGGTTTCCAAGGTGGTATCACTGTGGAAGTAGATCGGCCAATCTTCCTTCTGAGGAGTGGCTGGTGGGTTTGAAACCACCATTCTTCTGGTTAGCAGTCTCTGATGGTGTAGTGCCTTAGGCTACCAGAGCTCCTAATATATATATATTATATATATACACACACACATATATATATAGTAACAATATAATTAAAATGATCGGCTGTTATTGTTAGGTGCCATCAAGTCATTTTTTGATGCATATTGACCCCCTGTGACAGGGTAGATCTGTCCCACAGGGTTTTACAGACTTTACTCTTCACAGGAGCAGATCATCAGGGCATTTTCCTATTGAGCTGCTGGATGGGTCTGAACTGCTAAGTTCTGGTTAGCACCTGAGTGCTTGACTACTGTGTTACCAGGGCTTCTTAATTATGCCTAGAAAATTTCTATTGAACACAAAAGAAAGCCATAATGGTGGCAGAGAGGTATACAGAAGACTTAAGACATATAGGACATGATCCTATACCTAGAAAACCCAAGAGACTCAGTTAAAAATCTACTGGAACTAATTGAGAGATTTAGTGTTGTGGCAGGATACAAGATCAAAAGAAATAAGGAAATCAATACCATTTACAAGAGCTACCAAAAAATAAAATACTTGGGAATAAATCTTACCAGGGACATAAAAGACCTGTGCAAAGAAAACTAGAAAAGACTACTTCAAAAAACCATAAAAGATCTACACAAATGGAAGAACATCCCATGCTTGTGGACAGGAAATTGAACATTGTGAAAATGTCAGATTCTATCCAAAGCAACCAATACATTCAATGCAATCCTAATCCACATCCCATCAACATTCTTTAAGGATATGGAAAAACCAATCACTAACTTTATATGGAAAGGAAAAAGACCTTGGATAAGCAAAGCACTACTGAAGAAGAAAACAAAGGAGGTCTCACACTGCCAGATCTCAAAACTGCCTGGTAATGGTATAATGACAGACACACAGATCAATGGAATAGAATTGAGAATGCAGAAATAGATTCATCAACCTATGATCAGCTGATCTTTGACAAAGGGCCGAAATCCATTAGATGGGGAAGAGAATGTTTGTTTAATAAATGGTGCTGTCAAAACTGGATATCCATTTGCAGAAAAATGAAACAAGATCTGTACCTCACACCATACACAAAACCAAACTTAAATGTGAAACCTAAAACTATAAAGTTCCTCAAGGAAAAATTAGGAGCATATCTAGGGGCCCTAGTATATGGCATAAATTGACTACCAAGCATAACCTAAAATGCACAAACAGAGAAGAGAAACTAGATGAGTAGGACCTAAAACTAAAATTTTTATGTGCTTCTAAATACTTCTCCAAAAGAGTGAAAAGAGAACCTACAGACTGGGAAAAAAATATTTGGCAATGACATATCTGACAAGGGACTTATCTCTAGAATTTACAGAAAACTTCAACACCTCAACAACAAAAAGACAAATAATCCAATTAAAAATGGGCAGAAAACATGAATAGACACTTTACCAAAGAAGATATTCAGGTGGCCAACAAACATATAAAGAAATGGTCACGATCATTAGCCATTAGAGAGATGCCAATCAAAACAACAATCAGATACCATCTTGCCCCAGCACCAGGAGCAGAGTTGAATAAGACAGAAAATAACAAATGCTGGTGAGGATGCAGAGACAGTGGGACTCTTATACGCTGTTTTATTGGGACTGTCAAATGACACAACCACTGTGGAAAGCAGTATGGCAATTCCTTAAAAAGCTGGAATTAGAAATACTATTTGACCTAGCCATTCCATTACTAGGTATCCATGCTAAAGAAGTGAGAGCCATGACAAGGACAGATATATGCACACCCATGTTCATCGCAGCACTATTTACAATAGCCAAAAGATGGAAACAACCTTGGTGTTCATCAACTGAAGAATGGATAACCAAACTATGGTACATATATACAATGGAATATTATGCAACCCTAAAGAATAACCTAGAATCTGCACAATGTGGATGAACTTGGAGGTCATTATGCTGAGTGAAATAACTCAACCACAGAAGGGCAGATACCTTATTAGTCCATTATTGTAAAAAGTCCAGGAAAGATTTATCTATGGAAGGAAATTTTCTTTGTTGGTTGTCAGCGGTGGGAGGGGAGGATAGGGAACACTGTTAGATAGGTAGAGATAAGTAATAATTTGGGTGAAGAGAAGGGTAATGTACCAAATGTGAATGATCAACACGGTGGCACTGAAGAAGAGGAAGACATAGAGAGGTACATGGGAGGTGCAGACAACAAAGATGAACCCTTTTGCACATACAGTACTGCATTGT
>NW_006921596.1:6816558-6818646 GCF_000298275.1 Orycteropus afer afer
AAAAAAAAAAAAAAAAAAAGAGTTAAGACATACAGAAAATAGATAGCAAAATGGCAGACATAAATCCTACTTTATCAGTAATTGTATTAAATGTACATGGATCAAACAATGAAAAGGCAGAGATTAGTAGAATGGATAGGAAAAGATGATCCAACTTTAGATATAAAGACAACGAAGAGGTTGAAAGTAAAAGGATGGAAAAGGTATAGCATGCCAACATTAACCAAACAAGAACTTAAGTGGTTATGTAATATCAGGCCAATTACATTTTAAGACAAAAATTGTTACTAGAAAGAAAGGAGATTTTATAAAAATGGTCAGCCCATGAAGAAGATATAAATTATAAAGATATGCACCTAAGAACATAAATCCAAAATACATGAAGAACTGAAGGGAGAAATAAATAATTCAACAATAATAGTTGGAGAATTCACTATACTAGTTTCAATACTTGATAGAACAACTACACAGAAAAGCAAGGAAAAGAAGACTTGAACAACACTACAATCAACTAGACCTAAAAGACATGTATAAAACACTCCACTACAGCAGAATAAACATTCTTCCCAAGTATACATGGAATATGCTCCAGGAGAAACCATATGATAGACCATAAAGTAACCCTCAGTAAATTTAAAAGGATTGAAACCGAACAGTTCTCTGACAGTGAAATTAAACAGAAATCAGTAACAGGAGGAAATGTGCTGAATTCATAAATACGTGGAAATCAAACAACACACTCCTGAATAAACAGTAGGCAGTGTAACAGAGAGGAGCCCTGGTGGTGTGAAGGGTTAAGTGACCAGTTGCTGAAGGGAAGGCTGAACCTAGCCAGCAGCTCTGCAGGAGAAGACATGGCGATTTGCTACTGTAAAGACTATAGCCAAGGAAGCCCTGCAGGGCAGCTGTACTCTGTTACATGGGGTCAGTGTGAGTCAGAATAGACCACAGACCTGTGACAACAACCACCACAAATGTAACAGAGTAAGAAAAGGTCACTGCCAGGGTATCAACTTGCACAATGCAACTAACCTTTAAGAAACTACAACTTGTTAAATTGGTGTAGTATCAAATATAAGAAGCAGATGTTTGCACACTCCCTTTTTGTACTATATACCTGTGTGAGACTGGGTATTTTTTTCATCTATTTCAACAAAAACAACACATTGCAAAAAACCTGAATACAGGAGGTACGAGAATCTGCTACTTTCTATTAAGTCCTTAACACTTAAGGAGATTTGCAAAAATAGAAAGCTCTGTGTACTATATTTTGAAATTAGTTATTTTTTCCATAAAACATAGTTATATGTATTATTGTTATTTTAAAAAGAGTTAATAAACATTTAATATTACTTCAGTTTTAATTTTGTATAGAGTTAACACTGACAGATATAACTCATAAGAAAAACTTTTTGATGTCCTCAGATCAAAAAGTTTGAGAAACACTCCTCTGTACCATCTACATAATGAATAATTAAATTACCACTTTGCCGTTCCTGTTTGAAATGATATGAGTTATACCTATGCCTTTAAGTTTTTTAGGTTCTTATCCCATGTCACTGTATTCTGCGTGCTTCAGGGTTTTATTTTTCTTTCTTCAGAATAGTGTATTTACCTCCATATAAATATTCAGTACAGAAGTATTAAAAATGGTTACATTTCTAGGACATCTGAAGTAAATTTTACTTTGTGTCTCCTCTAACGGAGTAAGGGTACTCGGAGCATTGCTGTATTTTCCATACTTCTTACATATATGGGTTATATTAGGCTTGGTTCAAAGAAAACCCCAATTTGTATAAATTTACAATTTGTACAGTTATGTGTACCATCAAAGACATTTTCAATTTTAAAAGAATTAAGAATATCTTACATAATTCCTCCAGTTCTATGAAGTATATAAGCAACTTTCTTAAATTCCTTGATAGAAACTTGGAAAGCTAATAAATATATCATAGGCCAAAGTAAGGGACTATCAATAAACAATAATGATAAAATGGTACAACCATTGTGGAAAGCAGTATGGTGATTCCTTCAAAAGTTGGAATTAGAAATACCATTTGACCCAGCCATCCCATTACTAGGTATATA
>NW_006921596.1:6824590-6825612 GCF_000298275.1 Orycteropus afer afer
TACATACACACAATGGAATACTATGCAACCCTAAAGAATAATGTAGACTCTGCAAAACACCACATAGCATGGATGAACTTGGAGGACATTATGCTGAGTGAAATAAGTCAATCACAGAAGGACAAATACCTTATTAGTCCATTATTGTAAAAGTCAAGGAAAGGCTTATCAGTGGAAGGAAATTTTCTTTGTTGGTTACCAGGGGTGGGAGGGGAGGCGGGGAACACTGTTAGAGACAGGTAGAGATAAGTATTGATTTGGGTGACGAGAAGGGCAGTGTACCAAATGTGAGCGATCAACATGGTGGCACTGAGGAAGAGGAAGACATAGAGAGGTACATGGGAGGTACAGACAACAAAGATGAACCCTTGTGCACATACAGTACTGCATTGTCAGTGAAGGCAAACATGGGTATACAGGTGGAAAGATGGGTGGACAGGCTGAACTATTAGGTATGTCTATGAAGCAGGGAGTATACCCAAGACCATGTATAGGGTTGGCAGACATTGGCCCTATAAGTAGTATTTGTATGATCTGAATTCCCAGGTGTATGGAAGAGCTGACAAGGGACAAGGTTATAGTCACTTTTAGGTCACAGCCAGCTACCCAGAGGAAATGAGCAGTTGAACCTGTGGGCTCGGGACCATAGTCACAGAGGACATGAAGCTGAATTGGTATAACATACTACACAAAACATTGTTCTACCTCCTATTTTGGCGAGTAGAAACTGGGATCTTAAAAGCTTGCAAGCAGCCATCTAGATGCAACAATGGGTTTCTCCTCGTGCAGAGCAAAGAAGAATGAAGAAAATCAAAGATTCATGGAAAGAATTAGTCCTAGTGACTGGTACACCATGCAATCAGCAACCCATACGACTATAAGACCAGAAGAACTAGATAGTGCCCAGCTACCACTGTCAACCACTCGGAGGGGGATCTAACTAGGAGAACCTAGATAGAGTGGGAAAACAATGTGTAACAAAACTCAAAGTCATTTGGAAAAAACAAAAAAAAGGGGGGGGG
>NW_006921596.1:6826002-6829337 GCF_000298275.1 Orycteropus afer afer
TAAAAAAAAAAAAAAAGACTAAAAAAAATGACTTCCTCCCTCCTGAGCATGTAAGTAGGACCAAATAATATTTGTAATTTTTTGACTAACTTATTTCACTTAGCATAATGTTCTCAAGTTTCATCGATGTAGTAGCATATATTAGAGCTTCATTTTTCTTTTTGGCTGAGTAACATTCCATCACATATGTATTTTTTAATATAGCCATCTGTTGACGGACACTTAGGTTGTTTCCACTTTTTGACTGTTTGGAATAGTGCTGCAATGAACATTGGTGTGCAAGGATCTGCTTGTGTACTTTCAATCTTTTGGGTGCATCCTAGGAGTGGAAGAAGTGCTGGTTCACATGTTAATCCTATGGTTATCTTTTTGAGGAACCACCAACCTCTATACCACAACAGCTACACCATTTTATATTCCCACCAGCCATGAATGAGGGCTCTAATTTCTTCATAACCTTGCCAACATTTATTGTTTTCCATTTTTCTGATCATAGTGATCCTAGTGAAAGTGAAATGGTATGTCATTGTTGTTTTGATTTGTATTTCTGTAATGGCTAATGATGTTGAACATCGTTTCATGTGCTTGATGGCCATTTGTACATCTTCTGTCTATTCAACTCCCTTGCTCATTTTTTGATTGTGTTACTTGTCTTTCTGTTACTAAGTTTTAGGAGTTCTTTATATATATTCTGTAAATTGTTGTGGTATGCCATTAAGTTGATTCTGACATCACTGTTTCATAGGGTTTCCTAGGCTGTAATCTTTACTGGAGCACACTGCCAGGTTTTTTAATCCATGGAGTGGCTAGTGGATTTGAACCATTGACCTTTTGGCTATCAGCTGAGTGCTTAACCATTGTGCCACCAACGCTGCTTATCAGATATATATAAACCCATTGCAACTGAGTTGATTCTGATTTATAGTGACTCTGTGACAGAGTAGAACTTACCCGTAGGGTTTCTAAGGCTGTTTTAAGTCTTTACAGAAACAGATTGCCACATCTTTCTCCTGCAGAGTAGCTTGTAGGTTTGAACCACTGACTTTTCGATTAGTAGCCAAGCACTTATATATATGCAGTTCCCCCTATTTCTCCTACTCTGTAAGTTGTTTCTTCACTTTTTTGAGAAAGTCCTTTATTATTAAAAAAAGTTCTTTTTGTTTGTAAAAATTTACACAGCATGATATACACCAATTCGACAACTTTTACCTATACAATCCAGTAACACCGATTATATTCACGTTGTGCAAACATTCTCACTATTCTTTTCCAAATTATTCCACTATTAACATACTCATTGCCCCCAAGCTTGTCCTCTAACCTTTCAAGTCGCTATTGTCAATTTGATCACATATAGATAATTCCTTGAAAGAGCACAATGCTCAACCAGACATTGTTTTCTAATTCGCTGAGTTGGAATTGACTAAATGGCAGTAGGTGGTGGGATTTTTTGGTTTACAGATGACTTCAAAGGATAATTTTGGCTTAAGGTTTAAAGATAATGTCAGGGTAATAGTTTCAGGGGTCCTCTAGTACCAAGGGCTCAAAAAAGACTGGATTCCATGAGAATTTAAAGTTCTGTTGCTTGTTTTCCCCCTTTTGATCAGGATTCTTCTGTAGAATCCTTAATCAAAACATTCAGTAATAGTAGCCAGGTATCATCCAGTTCTGGTCTCACGGCAAAGCTATGCAGTCGCTCATGGAGACAACTGGACGAACATTCTAGTTCCTCCCATGAATTACTGACATTCTTCTTTTGCTGCAAATAGAGATTAATTGTTTTACTTTGGATGGCTGCTTGCCAGTTTTAAGATCCTGGTAAGTCCTGTGAGGTACACAAGTTTTCAATTTTGATGAAGTACAACTCATCTGTTTTGACTTTTGCTAATTATTCTTTTGGTGCCATACTGAAGAATTCATTGTAAAAAATCAGATGCTGAAGCATTATCCCTGTTTCCTTCTAAGAGTTTTATAATTTTAGTCCTTACATTTAGGTTTTTGTTCCACTGTAAGTTAATTTTCATACACAGTGTTAAGGAATGGGCCCGGCTTCATTCATTTGTATGTGGAAACCCAGCTGTACCAGCACCGTTTCTTGAGGACACTACTCTTTCCCCCTTGAATGGCCTTGGTGCCCACAGCGATTAGTCATAGATACATAGGTTTATTTTCAGACTCCTTATTTTACTCCATTGACCTGTATGTCTATCATTGTATCAGCAGTAGACTCTTTTGATGACTCTAGCTATATAGTATGTTTTCAAACTGGGAACTGTGTCTTCCTATCTCTTTTTTCAAGATTGCTTTGGCTGTTTGGGGCTTGTGTCAGTTCCATATAAACTTGAGGACTAGCTTTCCCATTTTTGCAAAGAAGGGTGTTGGAATTTTGGTGGGCATTGTGTTGCTTCTCTAGACTGATTTGGGTATAATGATTAATACTAACAAAATACTACCCAAAGCAACCTACAGCCTGAAGCTTTCCAGTCCATGATTATGTATAGTTCTTCCTTTTATTAGGACTTCTTTAATTTCTTTTAGCAATATTTTATAGTTTTCCACGTACAAGTCTTTTATCTCCCTGGTTAATTTTATTCCTAGCTACTTTATTCTTTTTGATGGTATTGTAAATGGAATTATTTCCTTTTCATAATGCTCACTGCTGATGTATAAAAACTCGACTGATTTTTGTGTGTTAACCTCGTACTGTGCCTCTTTGCTGAATTTATATATTGGCTTTTGGAGCTTTTTTGTAGATGATTTCGTTTTTGGATTTTCTATATAGAGGAGCACTGATAGCTTAGTGCCTAAGGCATGTGACTGCTAACTAGCAGGCTGGTGGTTCAAACCCACTAGCCACTCCTCGGAAGAAAGATTAGGAAATCTACTTCCATAGTGATACTGCCTCGGAAACCCAAGGAGGGGTTGCTATGAGCTGGATCCGACTCGACGGCAGTGAGTTTGGTTTTTGGTTTGTATACAGGATCATGTCATCTGTGAAAAGTGATAGCTTTACTTCCTTTCCAATTTGGATATCATTTATTTATTTATTTATTTTCTGGCCTAATTACTATACAGATTCTTTTTAACTAACTGCCCTCTAAGTGGGAGCTCTGGTAGTGTAGTGCCTAAGGCATTTGACTGCTAACCAGAAGGCTGGCAGTTCAAACCTACCAGCCACTCCTCAGAAGGCAGATTGGTCAATTTACTTCTGTAGTGATGTTGTTGTTGTTGTTATGTGCCGTCGAGTTGGCCCCGACTCATAGCGACCCCTCCTTGGGTTTCCGAGGCAGTATCACTACGGAAGTAGGATTGCCCAACCTTCCTTCCGAGGAGTG
>NW_006921596.1:6829437-6833285 GCF_000298275.1 Orycteropus afer afer
AAAAAATATTAGAGTAAGTTGATTTTAAAAATCATCTTCTTATTTAAAAAATAAAGTTATTTATGTAAAACAGCCAAAAAAAAAAAAAAAACAATAATGAGAACACATCTGTAAAAGTAACATGTAAGTTAATATGAAAATGATTAATTTTACACACACTTTTCTGAAATAGTTTACTTAACAAATTAAGGCCTGTGGGACTACTATATACATTTCATATCATGAATATACTTTAGGTATTAGCTTTCCAAATTCAAAAAATATTAATGTAGTCAGACAACTGGGTTCAGATTTCTCCTATTCTACTTACTTTGTGTGTGATGTTGGCCAAGTTAATTTAAGTCTTCTGTTTTGTTTTCTACATTTAAATCTAGGTAGCTGTAGTGCCTATCTCATAGGATTGTAATGAGGATTAGGTAAGAAATATGCATAAAATAGAACTGTGCCTGGCACTTAGTAAGTGCTCAGTATGCACTGGTTATTACTTTTCATTTTTGCCAAATAGATTAATGTCATTTTTCTTAATGAAGTCATGAAATTCCACTTTTGATTATAGTGGATTACCAAGTGGACATAAATTATTCTGAACAAAACATCTGTCAAGTTTATCTTCTTGTTTTCCTTACGGTATTATGGGATTCTAAAATTAGGGACATATTTTATTTGCAAGAATGTATGTTTCAAAGGAAATTCCACTTCTGAGCATATATAGTCACTGGCAGATGACAAGGTTCTTAGTTAAAAGGCCAATGCAGTGATTCTCAAACTTTAACATTTATCAGAAGAAACTGGAGGGCTTGTTTAAACACAGATTCACTGGCTGCACCCTCAGAGCTTCTGAGTGGTAAGTCTGGCTAGGAATCTGCATTTCTAACAAGTCCCAGGAGATGTTGATGGTCTGGGACCCCTTCTTTGAGAACCATCGGGACTACACTTTGTATTTTTAATAAAAATGGCAGCTCGTGAGAGTATTGTTGTTACTGTTAGGTGCCACTGAGTCGATTCTGACTCATAGTGACCTGTGTACAAACACTGCCTGTCCTGTGCCAGCCTCCCAGAAGATGCTCTGGTAGCATAGTGGCTAAGACACTTACCTGCTAACTAGACAGCTGGCGGTTCAAACCCATCAGCCACTCCTCGGAAGGAAGGTTGGGCAATCCTACTTCCGTAGTGATACTGCCTCGGAAACCCAAGGAGAGGTCGCTATGAGTTGGGGCCAACTCGACGGCACATAACAACAACATCATGAAGATTACAGACCAAGAAATTCTATGGGGCAGTTCTACTTTGTCTAATAGAGTCTCTGTGAGTTAGAATTGACTTGATTGCACACCATAGCACAGCTTTTTACTCTGCCTGACCTGGACATTTATTCTTTGGGCCAATGTCCTCTTTGGAAATGCCATGAGAAAGCCTTTATAGCCCTACAGTTTTCTATTTCTCCTTTTTGCCTATCTGCACCGTGGGTTAGAGGAAACAAATGAGTAGAAAAATTTACTGGCCAACATAGTTCCTGTTCCATGACCAAAACACATAAACTTTCCCATACAGGAGCAAAAGGAGGTATGCTGGATTTTACCAACAAAGGGCCAAGGTGGAAACCAAGACGCCAACAACTGAGTATCATAAAGAATTGCCCTGTAGTCTGTCTTTGGCATATGCTGCACCTTTGATTAAGAATAAGCATGGCCACACATACGGCTGTAAAACAGCAGGCTAAGACGATGGATGATTTTTTAAATGAGCACTTAAAATAACAGATATGAGAAGACAGTCACTGTAAAGCATGACAGTAAACATTTTGAATTAACTTACAAAGTGTAAGCATCTGTTTAAACAAATTAAAGCCTGAAGAGTAATATTCTAAATTCTGGGGCAAAATTAAAGTTGGCAGTAGTCTGAGATGACATTGCTGGCTCACCAAAAAACAATCAAAACCAAACAAACCCACTGGTAGTCAATTCCGGATGACCCCAGAATAGAACTGGGTGCCAGAAGGTTTTCAATGGTGATTTTTCAGAAGTGGACTGCCAGGCCTTTCTTTTGAGGTGTTTCTGTGTGGTCTCGGAACTCCCAGCTCTTTGACTGAAAGGTGAGCACGATACCCATTTGCACCACCCAGAGACTCCAGTGAGGCATGTATTATGCTGGGCAGTGAAAAGTTGACATGGTCACACTCAGGCAGAGTTGAAGCAGTAAAACTGTGCTGGAAATCAGTAATTCTGCAGTGCTACAGCAATCAGACTTTACCCAGGGACTTATCTAGAATTCTGGGCTATATGCGTTGAAGCTTCCAAAAGCAATTCATACAAAACACCAACAGAACTCAAAATAAGTTACCACAGAACCTCAGAGAATATATAGGTCTTCTCCCCACCACTCCAGTTCACATGGGGAAAGGGTTACATTTAAAAGTTAAACAAGATGGATGTGGATGACTCCAATATCAAGGTCTGAATTTTTTTACATATTTAGGTTATCTAAGTACAAAGAGTTCTTCCTTAGTGAAACAAATACATATTAGAATTGCTATAAAATGAACTCTTTTCCCTTTGAAACATTTTTTGCATAAATCAGAAATATGTTTTCATAGAAAACATTCAGTAAGCTGTGTTAATAAATTCTGATATGAAATGATTAAGACATTAGCTATTTCTATGGGATGCTGAGTACTATACCCCAATGAGCAAGTTTACTTGCCATGTTCAAATCTTAGTACATACTCTCACAGACTGCCATTTTGTTTAAATGTCGTATCTGGTACTTGGTGAATGAATTTCTCATCCTACTGCTGCTGAGTCGATTAGGACTCAGTGCTTTAGGACACAGTATAACTAAATCTTAAAATTTTAATGATCTCTATTCCATAATATAAGTGAAAAAGTACTACCATTGGCTTTTAAAAAATTTTTTAGGAGATATCATGGATGTAATGCAGTTTAGATGTTCTATTACAAAGATTTTTTTTTTTTAAATTGTAAAATATATACATAATAAAACATTTGCTGTTTCAATATTCTATTACGTCTATAATTTAGTGACATGAATTATTTTAATCATATTTACAATCATCATCATTATCTGTTTCCAGATTTGTCATCGTCCTTAAAAACTCAGTGCCTCCTGAAAAATGAGAAAGAGCCCTGGTTGTGCAGCGGTTAAACCATTCAGCTGTTAACTAAAAGGTCACTGGTTTGAAACCACCAGATGTTCCATGGGAGAAAGGTGAGGCAGTCTGCTTCCTTAAAGATTTATAGGCTTGGAAACTCTATGAGGCAGTTCTACTCTGTAATGAGTTGAACTGACTTGATGGCAGTGGGTTCCTAAAGAATGACTTCAGAAATTTAACAAAGGAAAAGAGGGAGAATACAAATAACACAAGTAAGAAACGAAATGGGTGACATCACAACAAACCCAACTGAAATAAAAAGGATAATATCAGGAAATGATGAAGAACTGTACTCCAACAAATATGAAAATCTGGAAAAAACAGACAGATTTCTAGAAACATACCACTTACCTAAACTAACAAAGACTTATGTAGAAAAGTTGAACAGATCCGTTACAATAGAAGAAATTGAACAGGTCATCAAGAAATTACCAACAAAAAAAAGTTCTGGCTCAGACAGTTTCACTGGAGAATTCTACCAAACATTCAGAGAAGAACTGACACCATTCCTACTCAAACTATTCCAAAACATAGAAAAGGATGGAATGCTCCTTAACTTATTTTATGAAGCAAGCATAACCTTAATACCAAAAACAGGCAAAGACATCACTCAAAAGGAAAACTACAGACCAATATCCCTCATGAATATAGATGCAAAAATCTTCAACAAAATCCTAGC
>NW_006921596.1:6841548-6851994 GCF_000298275.1 Orycteropus afer afer
CACACACACACACACACACACACATTTTAAAATAAACACTCACTGGAATTTTTCCCTATCTTCATTAGTGTTAGCTGCATTGCCAAATTCTGTTCAACACTGAATCTTTATATTGTTTCTTACTCACTTCTTCAAGACACTAAATTTAATAAATTATTTTCTGTAATTCTGATTATTTTCCTATTAAAAATATGAGGTGTTTTCCCTCTGACCAAAGTAAATAAAGGACTGTAAAATGCATATGAAATGCAGGAGATGTTCATGTCACTGTTTTTGTGTCTTTGGTACAAGCATGCTGTTGTCACTATCAGGTGTAAGAAGAGAAAGTCAAATACTTAGAATGCAGGATAGAAAAACAACAGAAGAAAATGTCAAATGAATAAATCATTTTTAATCAGTAAATATTAGTTGAAGCAAAGCCTGGCATCCTTTAAAGGATAGGGAGGTAAAACAGTGGCAAGTCATTTACTTAATGAAAATAAAGATAAAGTTACTTGGCTTATAGTTGGTCAGAAAATTCCTAAATAGGGAAAAGCCTGAGAATTTTTTCTGGTTGAAAAGTAGAAAAAAAAATGTTAAAGGCACCTCGTTTTACCACATATGTTCAAACGTGTATGTAGTTAAAGTCAAGACATTTGTCTCATCACAAGGTATCTCTGGGAACATAAAAAAGGAATGATTTTCCTTTCTATCAGGGCTTTATCGAATGCATTTCTCTTGTAAATAGCTTGTAATTTATTCTGAAAGTGTTCAGACTTAACAATGACTATGCTATTGTGGTGAAAGATGGTACAATGAATTTATCACTGAAGACCCATTAAAACAGCCCCACATTTTAGGGAAGGCTCATTTATTCACACATTAGACACTTACCATGTCTGTTCTGTAGCTGGTAAGGGATCTGTGTTAAATCCTATATTTACTGTGTGACAATGTCAGGCACCATGCTAGGGAGTGATGACAGAATAATTAATAAGACAGGGCTGTGCTCTTATAGGACTCAACACAGATCACTCACCAACTACAGAACAGACATGCTAAGTACTAGGATTAAGCATAGGGTACTAAGAAATAATGGCACGTGTACCCAGCTCTGTGCCAAAGGAGTGAGGAAATGCTTCTCAGAGGACACTGTCAGAGAATCGACTTGAAGGGATGCCGAGTTGAGTAATTCTTCCATCTCTCCATATACCAGTATATGTGTGCCTGCATCAGGTGGGATCATATAGCCAGCAGGACTGTTCACCTTGTCACGTGACTCAGGTGGCAGGTAAACAATATTATATGGCATGGACACATTCCCCTTTAGTCTGACATTGGATTTGTACCCAAAATTAACACCTTCTACTATGATTGAGTGGCTCTGATGTCAAAGCAATATGAAGAAGGTCCACTTTCTCAAGAAGTCCATAATTCCACAAATGTACATACATTTGATATATGGAATGCTGAGTAAGTCACTGTACATTTGTTTCTTTTCTGTTGTCAGGAGACTGTGATCTATGGTATCAGTGGGAAAGGAAAATGATAAATGTGGAGGGGAGTACAATAGGATGTGAATTTCAAAGAAAGCCATAAATGGATGAATGAGAGGCAGATATAACATCTATAAAGAAGTTCAGAGAGGCTGGACTGTTAGAGTAATCAATACACAAGTACCTCTGCATGCTGGCCTTATGTGACTTTCTAAATTATTCTATTCTCCATATGATATATTTAAGATAAAGGGGCATCAATGACCTCAGAAGTCTAGGCTGGGCTACCTTAATCTACAGCCTTTCCCATCAAACTTTCTGCTAGAGTTTGAGGGTAAAATGAATGGGTTCCATTTCAACTTTTAAAAATTCTTTGCTTGACCATGTGCTGAAAGAGGCACTGAGTGGGTCAATGAGAATCAGGATGAAGAACAAGTGGTCTGAATAATCCAAAAATTAGGTTGAAAAATCCCCGAATAACCAAGTTAATATTAGCCTCTGATAAGTCACCTCTACATTTTAATACCAATCCGAACACGTACGGGTGTGACTGGGCAGCGCATGTGTGTTGTAGTGGACGTGACAGCATCTCCTCCAGATCTTCCCTTCAAGGCTGAGGCACTTCCCCTGAACTGACTGGGTTCCTCCCTGAAACTGCTCTCAGCCATTGCTGCTGCCTAGCCCAGGTGACAACCTCTTCCTGGGGACTGGCATGTAGTGCAGTGTCTGATTGGTGCAGAAGGGAAAAGCCAGGCCCCTTTGTCTCAACTGGGATCATATTTAAAGTATACAAATATGACCTGGTTCCTGCTCTCAAGGGGCTAGAGTCTAGTGTGGGAAGAATGTAATCATCAGCTATTATATATGTCAAAATAGTAGGAGGAACAGAAATAATGGAAGGAGTGGTCATTCTTCCAAGGCTATCAGAGAAGGCTTCACAAAGGAGGTGACCTCTGAGGAGAGAAGCTTTTGAGGAAAGGCATTGTATTTCTAGTAAAGCGCTGCTGAGCACTGTTTTGGTTCCCTAGTACCGCTCTGACAGGAAGCGACCACAAATGGGATGGCTTGAACAAACAGCGATTTATTCCCTTAGCATTTTGGAGGCTAGAAGTCTGAGTTCAAAGTGCTAGTAGGCTCTGGGGGCTGGGTGAAAGCCCTTCAACCTTGGGTTTCAGCTTTGCCTCCTGTGCCCGTCCCACTGAAGCTGGAGGCTTTTGTACACTCAGGCAGCTACTGACTGAGGCTGACAAACCCGAGGTCGATAAGTTAAAAGGCACAGCCCTGATATTACCAACAATGTAGCAGGCCACTAATTCAAGTCCCAAGATCAGCAGGGCATGCCAGGCTGCTGAACAACAACTTGGCTTCATGCAGGGTTCAAGCATGTCACATGCTGGAGACCTGCCTAAAAGTTGCTTCTTATATATTAGAAACAACCCACATCTCTAAAGCAGCTACTCAGCTGCTCCAGTAGATTCCACATGGAGTTAATTACCAATCTCACCATGGGAAATAACTACATCCAGCTGCCCAGACACTCAACCAGGCCCAGCCAAGTTGACACACAACTTTAACTACCACAAGCACTAAAATATACTGTAATCACATCCAAAGAGCAAGAAGAATTTGATAGTGACCCATAATGACTGCTTTGTTTTTATGACCCATAACAACTTGTTTGTATATCTACCTATCTGCACTTCTGTCATGATATTCTTACTGACAGAAATATTTGCAACTGAGGCTTATATTTACTTACCGTTATCTTACGAGGACAGTCATTAGAACAGAGACCACTGAGAACTGTGAAAAAGAGAGAACAGACTATCATTACTGTTATGTTTTAAACCCAACTGCTGTCAAGTCAATTCTGATTCATACTGACCCTACAGACAGAGTAGAACTGCCCCAAAGACTTTTCAAGGCTATACATTTTTATAGAAGCAGACTGCCTCATCTTTCTCCTGGAGAGCAGCTGGTGGGTTTGAACCACTGACCTTTTGGTACAATCCAATGCTTTAACCACTCGAGGTGCTTTGAATATATAAAACCAAAACCAAACCCACTGCTGCTGAGTCGATTCTGACTCATAGTGACCCCCATTGGGCTTCCGAGGTGGTAAATCTTTATGGAAGTAGATTGCCCAGACTTGCTTCCATGGAGTGGCTGGTGGGTTTAGCCACCAACTTTCTGGTTATCAGTCAGATGCTTAGGCACTGTGCTACCAGAGCTCCTTAGGAAATATACAGGTGAGATAATTATATCATCATACCATAACTACAGTTGATTTTTCAACTGGTCAACTAAATTCCAAGAGTAACTCAGAATCTGACAGAGAGGTGTCAAATGCAAACCAATTAAAATGTATTCTAAGAATAACAAATAGAACATTTAGCACTTTGTATCTCAAACTAGATTTTTTTTGTTTATCTGGTCAAAGTTTCTGAGTCAATAATTTTGTGTACCTTAGATAACTGTTCTAGAAAGATAACCATAAAATAATTGATGAGTACCTTTGAAAATCTATAACAATTATAAAAAATAATGACATTTATTGTATAATCGCCACCAAAAAAAGGTTAGATATTTAAACAATTTTATATAAGTAACATTAGTTTGAAACATAACTACATGATATGAAGTGATCTCTTCTAGTGAAGTGATTCCTTTGTAAGGAAATGTGCACTATGTGATAGTAAATATTCGAAACTAAAGAAAGATAGTTAGCTAATATTTCTTCTTAGTATGCATGAATTATTTCAGTAACAACTATGAATATTTGTTCGTGGATTCAAGTATCTCCATAGGAAAATGGTTTATTGTGTTTATTTATATGAATGTGAAATGAGTTGTTCTCCTAGAAATGTTAGGTTATAGAATGTACAAGGGGACTAAGAAATCAGCATGACATATTCATCACAAAAGATACCTGCTTGTTTTCTGTAAGATGTATGCATTAAATGCAACTTGAGGAAGCAGTGAAAATAAATCTTTTACACTTAAAAAACCATTTTGAATGTTTAAATGTCTTAAGAAGTATCTTTTGAATTAATGAAAAATCTAAGGGAGTGATTCTCATTCTTTCATTCTCAAACTTTACATGCACCAACTTTTACTTCTTCGTTCCTCTTCCCTCTTCTCTGGGAAGACATTGGTATTTCTTTTCAAACTCTAAATGATTTTAATAAACTTTCATTTAAACATCATCTTATTGAATAGAAATTATGTATTCACAAGTCCATCTTTGCATTAAGATGTAAACTCTCCATCTTTTTATTTATTCAGGGCTTAGCACAGAATGTATCTGAGTATTTGCTCAATAAATATTTGTTAAAGGAGAGAAAAGATGGATTTTTCATTAAATACCAAAAACCAAACCCACTGTCATCAAGTTGATTCTGACTCATAGTAACTCCCATTGGGTTTCTGAGGAGGTAAATCTTTATGGAAGTAGATTGCTCCATTTTCCTTTCACAGAGTGGCTGGTGTGTTTGAACCAACCAACCTTCTGGTTAGCAGTCAAATACCTTAGGCACTGTGCCACCAGAGCTCCTTCTTCATTAAATGGCTCTGGTAGTGTAGTGCCTAAGGCACGTGATGGCTAACCAGAAGGCTGGCAGTTCAAACCCATCAGCCACTCCTCAGAAGGAAGGTTGGGCAATCTACTGCCCTAGTGATACTGCCTCGGAAACCCAAGGAGGGGTCACTGTGAGTCAGGTCCGACTTGATGGCACATAACAACAACAACAATGGCTATTCAAGAAAAATGTAAGAATTACTTTTGTCAAAAGACACATAATGTAAATAACTATTATAACTCAATGATAAGATAAATAACTCAGTAAAAAATTGGCAAAAAGTTTCAATAGATATTTCTCCAAGAATATGCTAAAAAAAAAGCAGTAACCTTGTAAAAAGATGTTTAACATCATATCCATAAAGGATGCCAATCAAAAACCCACTGTTGTTGTTAGGTGCCATCTAGTCGGCTCCGACTCATGTACAACAGAACGAAACATTGCCTGCTCCTGTGCCAGCCTCACAATCCTTGCTATATCTGAGCCCATCACTGCAGACACTGTGTTAATCCATCTCGTTGACCCCTTCTTCAGTAACCCTCCACTTTACCAAGCATGATATCCTTCTCCATGGAATGGTCCCTTCTGCCAACATGACCAAAGTAGGTGAAGATGATAGCTGGCCATTCTTGCTTCCAAGGAGCATTCTCGATGCACTTCTTCCAGGGCAGATTTGTTCTTTTGTCAGTCCATAGTACTTTCAGTATTCTTTGTCAACACCACAACTCAAAAGCATCAACTCTTCTTTGGTCTTCCGTGTTCCTTGTTCAGCTTTCACGTGACTTTCACATGAGGCAATTGAAAATGCCAAGGTTTGGGTTAGGCACACCTTAGTCTTCAAAGAGATATCTTTGCTCTTGAGCACTTTAAAGAGGTTTTATGAAGCAGATTTCTCCACTGCATCTGATTTCTTAACTGCTGCTTTCAATGATGTTTTGTGGATCCAAGTAATATGAAATCCTGGATAATTTCACTCTTTTCTCCATTTATCATGATCTTGCTTATTGATCCAGTTGTGAGGATTTTTGTTTTCTTTACATTGAGTTGTAATCCATAGTGCAGATTGTAGTCTTTAATCTTCATCAGTAAGTGCTTCAAATTATCTTCACTTTCAGCAAGCAAGGTTGTGTTGTCTGCGTATCTTAGTCTTTCTCCAATCCTGATGCCACGTTCTTCTTCATATACTCCGGCTTCTCTGATTATTTGCTCAGCACACACACAGAACAAGTATGGGAAAGGATTAAACCCTGACACACTCCATTCCTGATTTTAAGCCATGCAGTATCCCCTTGTTCTATTTGGATGACAGCCTCCTGGTCTATGTACAGGTCCTTCATGAGCACAATTAAGTGTTTTGGAATTCCTATTCTTCTCAATGGGAGCTCTGGTAGCATACTGCTAATGCACTTGACTGCTAACCAGAAGGCTGGCAGTTCAAACCCACCAGCTACTCCTCGGAAGGAAGATGGGGCAATCTACTTCTGTAGTGATACTGCCTCGGAAACCCAGGAGGGGTCGCTATGAGTCGGGTCCAACTCGATGGCACATAACAACAACATTCTTCTCAATGTTATTCATAATTTGTTATGATCCACACAGCTGAATGCTTTTGCATAGGCAACAAAACACGAGTAAACATCCTTCTGGTATTCTCTGCTTTGAACCAAGATCCATCTGATATCAGCAATGATATCCTTCGTTCTACATCCTCTTCTGAATCCAGCTTGCATTACTGGAAGTCCCCTGTGAATATACAGCTGTAACCATTTTTGAATTATTTTCAGCAAGCGGCACTGAAGGAATTGGCAAAAAACAAGACTCCAGGAATCGACAGAATACTCACCGAGACGTTTCAACAAACAGATGCTGCACTGGAGGCACTTACTCATCTATGCCAAGAAATATGGAAGACAGCTACCTGGCCAACTGACTGGAAGAAATTCATATTTGTACCCATTCCAAAGAAAGGTTATCACACCCAATAGGATGACTATAATGAAAAGTCAGATAATAATAAGTGCTAGAGAGGATGTGGAGAAACAAAAACTGTCATACTTTGCTGGTGGTAATCCAAAATGGTACAGCTGCTTTGTAAAACAATCTGGCAGTTCCTAAAAAGATTAAACAGAGTCCCCATTTTACCTAGCAATTTCACTCCTAAGTATAAAGCCAAGAGAAATGAAAACTATGTCCACACAAAAATTTGCACATGAATGCTCACAACAGTATTATTCATAACAGCCAAAAGGTGGAAACCACTCAAATGCTCACCAAGTGATGAATGGATAAACAAAATATGGTATATCCACACAATGGAACATTATTCAGCAATGACAAGTAATAAAGTATTGATACATGCTACTCCATGGATGAAACATGGAAACAATATAACATTAACACCAAAAACACATACATTATATGATTTCATTTGCATTAAATGTCCAGAATAGGCAAATCTATAGAGAAAGAAAACAGATTAGTATGTACTTGGGGCTGGGGTAAATGGGGAGGATTGAGGTTGATTGCTGGAGAGTACAGGCCTTCTTTCTGGGGTTATGATAATGTTTTAAAATTGATTGTGGATGCACAACTCCTTGAATATATTAGAAGTCATGGAATTTTATAGATTAAATGGGTGAATGCATGGTATATGAATTATATCTTAACAAACTGTTACAAAAAAAAAAGACATCATCAAATATTAAGAGTAATGACAGACAGGTGAACATTTTTATAACATAAAGAAGAGATAATATCTTTAATATACAAACAGTTTCTAGGTTTCAGTTAAAAAAAAGATAACTCAATAAAAAATAAAGGATTTCAAAGCAGCAATATCCAGAAGAGAAAATGCAAATAATCAAAAAATATGCAAAAAAGTACTAATTAGTCTTAGTTCCAGAAACAATTCATTTTATACCCATTAGATAGGCAAAACAATAAAAAGAAGGAAAATATCTTTAGGAAAAACAATAAAATCAAAGAAAAATGTCAAACAAAGACAATTTTTTGCAATATATATCACAAAGGCTTAATTTCCCTAATATATACTACAGTACCTTTACAAATCAAGCAAATGAAAAAGGACAAGGTCTGCACAGAGAAATGAAGACACAAAAGGACCTTAAACATATGTAAAGATGCTTAGCTTTACTCACTGTAAGAAACACCTAAAGCAAAAACGGGACAATATTTTTCACCTATTTAACTGACAAAGTTCAATAAATTTATAAGCCATGGGGTTGGTGAAGGTGCTAGGAAATGCTCATTCTTACACACCATAGGTGGAAGTGTAAACTGATGCCTTTTCTACGCAAGGACAACCATTAAAATAGAACAACAAAACTCCACTTAGACCACAATGTTGAAAACAAGGCAGAATGAATCTAGGATGCTTTAGGGGGAGATGGTTAGTAACTAATGAGGCATATGGCTGCTTTGGGCTGCTGGCAATGTTTATTCTTGAAATGACTACGTGGTGCATTTACTTGATGAAAATTTCTAGACCTGTGCACTTATTTATGCCTCTGTATATACGTCAGAGTTTAATATGCTTATTTTAAAAATGCACATTTATACATACATATATTTTATTTGTATACATTTTCATTAGGAAAACACATTTATTTATTGAAATAATAAGTGTAATGAGCCTTTGGTACCTTGGGTACTGTCATATGCTGGTGGGAATAAAAATGCCTACAACTTTTGGGGAAGACAGTCCCTTCAACTCAGCAATTTAATGTCTAATAAACTAAAAGAGTAATAACAAAATACTAGAACCTACCTAAATAGCTACTAATAGAGATAAGGCTAAATAAATTATAGAAAAAATGTAGTATTACGGGACTACATGGAGTCATTAAAAGAATGATGGACACTGGTAAGTGATGACTTGAAAGGGTGTTTGTACTCTGTTGTTAAGGTAAAAAAATTAGATGCAGGCCTATATGTTAGTAAGCTTCTATTGAAAATATGTATATGTACTGCATGAACCACACACACATAATGTTGAGGAACAGAAGCTAGACACAAAGAGTATGTGCTGTATTATTCCATTTACAGGATGTTAAGAAACAGGCAAACTAATCGATGGTGACAGAGGTCAGAACAGTGCTTACATCTTTGCAGGCACGCTGACTAGTAGGGGGATGTGAGGGAAACTTCTGAGGTACTGGAAATACTTTATCACATTCTGAATGTGGTTATGAGGGGGTACACATAAGTACAGATACACCAAGATGTATACTTTTAAGTTACAGGCAGTCCCCAGATTACAAATGAGCTCTGTTCCTATGTTTTTAAGTCAAATTTGTGCATAAGTTAGAACAGTAAGGTACAGTTTGTATCTAACTTCAGTTAGTAAAATGTTTCTTTTAGTATACAGTACACTTTTTTTTTAACTTTGGAAATATTGAATTTTTATCAGATGTGTATTTTACTGTGTACCTTTCTATCCAAAAAACATACACTAAACACTATACATGAAAAGCTCTTTAATATAATAATAATTATAATGTTTGATGTGCTGTGCAAAGTAATGCCCGTTTCTTATTATGAACCATGTATGTACCTCAGGAGCTCTGGTGGCGTAGTGCCTAAGGCATTTGACTGCTAACTAGAAGGCTGGTGGTTCAAACCCACCAGCCACTCCTCGGAAGAAAGGTTGGGCGAACTACTTCCATAGTGATACCTCCTCAGAAACCCAAGGAGGGGTCGCTATGAGTTTGACCCGACTTGCCAGCATACTTTTTTCTTGGTATGTACCTCGAATTTTTAATATATAGGCTTTACAGGGGTTTGTTTGTAACCATGAATTGTTATGTAATTTGGACATTCATAAGTCAGATGTTTGTGACATGGTGACTGCCTGTATTTCCTCTGTACAGTTAAGTTCCTGGGTTAGGAATGTCTAACCTATAGATCCCTCTTACTTGCCCTGTAATGTTATGTAAATTTGCTTTCACTTTAAAGAACTGAACTAATGTAAACTCTTTTTTTTTTTTTTTTAAACCATGAGAAGGGGCTTTATTTGTCCCAGAGATGTGGAAGAGATCGGTAAAAATACTGTATTTCAGGTCCACAAAGGATAATGCTAAAAGTTGTTAGGTGCTGTCGGGTCAATTCTAACTCATAACGACCCAACGTATAACCGAACCAAACACTGCCAGATCTTGGGCCTTCCTCATGATTACTGGCATGCCTGAGCCCACTGGTGCAGCCGTTCTTTCAATCCATCGTGTAGAGAGTCCTCCTCTTTTTCTGCTGGCCTCTACTTTTCCAAGCATGATGTCCTTCTCCAGGCACTGGTCCCTCCTGATCACGAGTCCACAGCACATGAGACAAAGTCTCACCATCCACACTACTTCTTCTTCTTCTTCTTTTTTTTTTTT
>NW_006921596.1:6853554-6866443 GCF_000298275.1 Orycteropus afer afer
TGTACCATTTTACAGTCCCACCAGCAGTGTATGAGAGTCCCAATCTCTCCACAACCTCGCCAGCATTTGTTATTTTCTGTCTTGTTGAACTTCGCTACTAGTGCTGGAGCAAGATGGTACCTCATTGTTGTTTTGATTTGCATCTCTCTAATAGCTAATGCCCATCCACACTTCTAATGAGCACTCTGGCTGTACTTCTTCAAGACAGATAAGTTCATTCTTCTGGCAAATTCTTCATTACAATCGCCTTCATTTGCTGCATGTGCAGCTTTTAAATCACAGAACCGCATTCACACAGGTATGTTTATGTATGTGCACATACAAATACACACACATTTTGAAAAGCAGATTTATTGTGATATAATTCACATACCATAGCATTCACTCATTTAAATTGTACATTAGTTCAGCGGTTTTTAGTATACCTGTAGAGCTGTGAAACCATGTCCACAATCAGTTTGGGAGCATTTCATCACCTCAAAAAGGAACTCTGTACCCTTTAGCTATCATCCCTCAGTCATCTCACTGCACCCCTCGCCAACCCCCCCAACAAAACTGCTGTCTCTATTTTTTAAGTATATATTTATGGTAGAAAAAAATTTAAAAATATAGGGGAGTAAAAAGAAGAAAATTAAAGTCATGTGTAATGTAATCACCCAGAGACTGTTACCATGTTGTTTTAAGACAGCACACATGATGAAAAATATTATGAAAATGAAATTCTACTACACATATTTTGTAATCTGCTTCTTTGGGATAATTTAACCCAACCCTTCTCCCACATCAATAAATAGCCTTCTGTCATGTGACTGCATGGTCTTTCATTGCATACAGGTGGATAGATAAGTATATGTATTTTTTAACCAATCTCCTTACTAGGACATTTAGATTCTCTCCCATAGTCTATGTTTCACTTTTCTACCCGCTTGTAAAAATACCAGTGGGAAGATTATGTTTATAAGTCTGGTGCATTTATACATGGATCTTTGGCATATCTCTCATTATTTCCTTGGGATAAAATTATAGAATTTCTGAGTTCACTACTAAAGCTTTTGAACTACACAGTCAAACTATCCTCTGGAAAGGTTATCAAGGATTCTTTGAGCAAATATTCATTGATCTTTTGGTAAGTACCAGGCTCTGAATATGATTTTTTTCTCATATGCTCTTCCTTAATCCTCACAGCAAGATGGTAAGATGAGTCAACAACCTCCCTCTTCTTTTTTCTTCCTTAGAGGAGAAAACAGAGCTAAGGCCAGTACATTACTCAAGAGCAAGTAGTGAAGGGAATTCTTTCATAAGACCATGCACCTTCCATAGGACACTAATTCATTTAAAGAACTCTTTGTCCTAGTATATGGTGGATGGAAAATCAATTAACCATTTGATTATCATATTTTCTTTACAAAATGTCTATGTCTTGTTTAAAAAGGCAAGAATTTTAACTTATGTAATAGTCCAACTTATGTAATAGTCTCTTTCATTTTGTATATAGTAAGCTAAAAGTTATACGTATTTTCCCCCCCAACATTTTTTTCTGTCAAATTTCAAATTTCACAATATGGCAACAGGATCAAAATGGTAAGGTTTAAATATAACCTAATGTTTTTCACATCTCAGAGATTTTCCTGAGGAGCCCTGGTGGCACAGTGGTTAAAACTCTCAGTTGCTAACTGAAAGGTCAGGAGTTCTGACCCACCAATCTGTGGGAGAGAAGACCTGGTGATCCTCTTCCACAGAATATTACAGCCCAGGAAATCCTATGGAGCAGTTCTGCTGAATCCTACAGGTCACTATGAGCTGGAATTGACTGTTGGCAAACAATAATGGAGGCTTTCTTCCCTAAGGAAATTTATATAATGAAGTCAAACTAGGTATAAAACATGAAGATACATATATGCATACATGTGTTCATTCATACATATATAGGGTTTATAAAAGAGATCTCTACATAATACAAACAGAACATGCATTTCTTTGGTTTTTTAAACCACTGATTTAAGAAGGAACAATATTGATCACTGAGCTTAATTACACGCCAGTTGATAATTTTGCTTAATTCGGAAGTCAGAACTTCCAAATACGCTAATATAAAAGTAAACTTGCTCTCAACTGTTAATTATTTCAGCTATAGAACAATCTGACCTTTTCCCAGTGACATCCACATGGCTGTGGAACAGAGGGGAGACAGACTGTTTGGCTTCTGAGCTCTACTACTCATATATGTGTTTCAAATAAGACAGAAATTAGCCACTTTCAGTAACTATACTGCTTTTACTAGGAAATGCTATAGAAAAGAAATTTCACTGTTTGCTTTGGCTTTATCACTAATTCCCTCTGTGATTCATCCTTTTTCTATCAGGAAAAAAAAAATGGACACATTCATTGACACACATTCCTATTGCTATTTTCTTCCTCTCTTGAGTTAATACAGTAAGAAAATGTCTGAAAAGCTTTAGGTTTGTTGAAATTAACAGACCAAATAAGGAAAAAGTTTATTCTCATTCCCCTCTTCTTATTTTTCAGTGTATTAATGTGACTATCTCATCAGGAGTACATGTTAAGTTATAGTTTATTAAAATAAGATATAACTTCTAAAAAAAAAGGAAGAAGTGTCTTAAATGTTGCTAGGAAACAACAGAACACAAATTATATGTAAAATGTAGTAGCTTATCTTCTATTGTTAATAGTTAAAGTTTTTCTTATAATTACTGTTCACAAGAAGTCTACAAAGATCATGGTATAAACCAAGAATAAATCCCAAAGTGACTACTTGTCACCAACACTGGCTAAAAACCATATGCTCAGCTCCTTTCAGGCACCTTATTCATACAGTACAGGAAATCACAGCTAATAGGGCCATCTCTTGCTGTGCGAGCCAGGGAAAATGTGGTCATGGGCAAATCAATTCATCTCTTTATGTTTTATGATGTAACAACAACAAAAACCTTTAAAATAATGGAGTTGGATTAAATACTTTAGAAAGTTTATGAAAGCTCCCAAATCCTATGATTGCAAACAGGGATTTATCTCGTTTATGAATTACAAGTGCTTAACGCGCTACCCTAGCTGTTCAAAACTGCTCTGCTCATTTCCTGGTCTCTAACCCTCGCTCGCTTACCCAGCCTGCCCCGGAACAAACACAGCTAGGGGAGATAAACTTGTCTGTCACTTTGTTGTACAGTGGTGGCTTGAGTGTTGCTGTGAGGCTGGAGGCCATGTGACTGGTGTGTCAAAGGCCAGCAGCATTACCCATGGTGGACAGGTTTCAGTGGAGCTTCCAGACTTAGAGACTTCGAAGAAGGAAGACGCCATCCACTTTTCAAAGAATTGGCCAATGAAAACCTTATGAATAGCAGTGAAATGCTGCCTGATATATTCCTGGAAAACTTTATGAATAGCCCTGAAACACTGTATGAAGTGAGCTTCTCAGGTTGGAAGTCACTCAAAATATGACTGGAGAAGAGTTGTCCTTTCAGAGTAGATCCAACCTTAATGATGTGGATAGAGTAAAGCTTTCGGGACCCTCATCTGCTGATGTGGCATGTCTCAAGATGAGAAGAAGCAGCTGCGAATATCCATTAATAATGGGAATGTACAAAGTTTGAATCTAGGAAAACTGGAAGTTGTCAAAATGGGACGCATAAAGATTGATATCATTCTGTTGTACATAAGGTTGCTGTGAGTCAGAGATGACTCAATAGCACATAACACCAACAACAAACAACACACTACCCTAGAGCACAGATAAGACTTCAGGGTTTAAAGGGGCCCCAGGGTACTCCTCGGAAGGAAGGTTGGGCAATCTACTTTGGTAGGAATACTGCCTTGGAAAGTCCGACTCGACGGCACATAACAACATAACAACAGGGTAAGTTTGCTTACATATGACAAAACTATCTAGGCAAGCTGGAGCCTTGAGTAGGTTGAGCCTGTACGAATGAGGCTGGCTCATGTATGATATATATTCTGTAAAGTCAGAAATTCAGAGCAGAACTGGGAGCACAGCCTGTTATTGTATAAGCTGATTTTCTGTTTTCTCTTTCTCCTTACCAAAGTATGTAATATTGCAGTATTTCAAAAACTTGCTGGGTGAAATAAGAAAATCACAGAAGGGTAAATATTATATTAGTTCGCTATTGTAAAAGGTCAAGGAAAGGTTTATATATGGAAGGAAACTTTCTTTTTGGTTACCAAGAATGGGGGGTAGGGAGGAAAACTTGTAAATTCTCTTTTTAAAGTCATCATTTATAGCATACTATTATGTGAGGCAACACATACAAAACATGTGGAAGAGGGCGTGGCACATGAAAAACAAAAGGCATTAGTTTCTGGTTTTGTTTTCTTTTTAAACTATGGATTCTAAGATTTAAAAAGTGTGAGTTTTCACTGCTGCACCCTTCTTTGGTGGGCTTGAAAGTTTAGAAACTAGAAACAAGCAGAAAACGCTCAATGCTCATAGTCGTTACAGCTACTAAGTGGTAAAGAGCACTGCTTTTAAAAGCTTACAAGCAGCCGTCCAGACACAACGGTGTGTCTCTCCTCGTCCAGAGCAAAGAAGAATGGAGAAAATGAAAGACACATGGAAACAATTATTCCAAGCGACTGGTACAACATGAGATCCTCAACCTATATGCCTATGAGACCAGAAGAACTAGAAGGTGCCTGGCTACCACTGTCAACCCCTCGGAGTGGAATCTATCTAGGAGATCCTGGATAGAGTGGGAGAACAATGTGGAACAAAACTCAAAATCATTTGGGGGGAAAAGAAAAGGGACCAGGTTTGCTGGTCTGACAGAGCTTGGTGGAACCCCTGAGACTATGGCCTCTAGCTGCTCTTCAGATCTGGAATTGAACTCAATCCTGTGGCTTCCAGCCAAACAAAAGACAGGCATATGAGGTGAACATTTATACTAGGTAGATACACTCCTCAGTGAGAACAATCATGGGAGAATAGAAGGGCTGTGTATGCCCAGGGAGACAGCTTGGGGGACGGGAGTGCATGGAGGGAAGGACACAGCGAAGAGGTAACTAGAGAGGAAGTGGCAGGGGAACTGTTGCATTGTGGGAAACTGCAGTCAACATCATGAGATAAAGTGCATGTGAACTACTGTATGGAAAGTGAATTTGCTCTGTAAACTTTCACCCAAATCACAAGTTAAAAAAAGTATACCAGATTTTCCAAATGTTTTGTAATAGGTTGCCTTACTTTCTAATTAGGGGGAAAAAAAACCCCAAAACTTTACTGGTAAAAAAAAAAACAATGTTTTAACATTCCCTTGCACATCAACAAAGTGAAAGGGTAGACAGACTCTGAGGAGGTTTCTACAAATGTCACCCTGAAATCACCATTTTATTACTCTGTAATGTCAAGCTTATGAATAAGAAAAATGAACCAGTAGTCAATTAAAGTTGGGCAAGAATGTAATTTCCCCAGTGATACCAGAATAAAAATTTCATCATTGGTGCTTTAGTCAGAAGAAAACCTCCACACAGTAAATGATCCAAGGCTGAATTTACTATTATTATAGCACAAGCCCACTTCCCAGAAGTGGGACAAGTACAATTTTGAGATAAATGTAAATGGTTACAAGTGAAGTAAAACTTATTTTTCTTAAGCAAGTACAACAGTTGGGAAAGTGTGGTAAAATGCATAAAAGGCCCATTACCGAAAATGGAAATTTAACCGGACAGAGATATGTATACACTTCCCACCCTCTACCATTTGTGTGTTTTCCTATTGTAAGTCTCTTGAAGGCAAGGACTGCTTTGGGTTGTTTGGTTTTTAAGTTAGTTTCACACTGTGTTGCTCATTTAAGTTGTCAATAAATGTTTCTAATTAACTAGCTGATCTCAGCTAAACCATAGTGTAATTTCTAGAAGTTTAAATATTTTTAAACCTCTCATAAATATTTAAATTATATATTAGTAGTATTTGTAAACATATTACAAAATTCTATGTAGATTTATTATAATACATTATAGTGTCCTTTTTGAATAAACTGTTTTTAAAAGCAATTTCTAATACCGCTGGATTTTTATATCCAGGTTTTTAAAGAAAATATTAATGAAATCTGTTAAGACTGAAATTAATAGAAGATAGCCTATGCACATAATTAAATGAAAATAATTAAAATACTAAAAAACCTATGTAAAGCACTACTTATGAGATAAAATTAGTTTAAAATATGGCTAATGGAATGTCAAATTCCTAAGTTTCCTTCAAGATGTTATTTCTTAGAATCCTATCATTTCTTGTCAAACCAAATTATATATTTAGCGTATGTATTCTTAAAGTTATTTAAAGTATAAAACTGGGTTTGTAGCTTTGTGATTCAGTTTACATTTGTTATTTGACATAAATGCTAAATCCAAAACAAAAACATACCAATAATTATTCATAAATACTGTAACAACAAACGAATTTGCTGTGGGTGGGTGGGTGAGTGGGGAAGGATGAGTTTAATAAAGTCAAAGCTGTAAAGGTCAACACTGTATAACAGCTTTGTTGTTATTTTTGTTAGGTGCTGTCAAGTTAGCTCCAACTCCTAGTGACCCTGTGTACAACAGAAGTAACTAATGACCAGTCCAGCACCATCCTCACAATCCCTGTTATGCTTGAGCCCATCATTACAGTCACTGTGTAAATCTCTCTCTTTGAGGGTCTTCCTTTACGTAGCATGACATTCTTCTCCACGGAATGGTCCTTTGTGACCACATGACCAAAGTAGGTGAGATAAACTCTGGCCATTCTCGCTTCCAAGGAGCATTCTGGCTGCACTTTTTCCAGGGCAGATCTGTTTGTTTTTCGGACAGTCCATGATATTTTCAGTATTCGTCACCAACACCACAATTCAAAGGCATAAACTCTTCTTCAGTCTTCTGTATTCACTGTCCAGTTTTCACATACACATAACTCACTAAAACTCACTGCCGTCGAGTCGAAACTGACTCATAGCGACCTCTCCTTGAGTTTCTGAGGCACATCTCTATGAAGTAGACCGCCCAGTCTTCCTTCCAAGGAGTGGCTGGTAGGTTGGAACCGCCAGCCTTCTGGTTAGCTGTCAAATGCCTTAGGCACTGCACTGCATACACCTAAGGCAACTGAAAATACCATGGCGTGGGTCAGGGCCACCTTAGTCTCCCAAGTATCATCTTTGCTCCTTAACACTTGAAAGCAGTCTTCTGTAGCACATCTGCTCGGTGTGATACAGCGTCAGATTTCCTGATGCTGCTTCCATGGGTGTGGATCCGAGTAAAATGAAACCCCTGACAACTTAAATCTGTTCTCCGTTTATCACGATGTTGCTGACTGATCTTGTTGTGAGGATGTTCATTTTCTTTATGTTGAGGTGCATACTGCTGTAGTCTTTGATCTTCATCAGCAAGCGCTTCAAGTCATCTTCACTTTCAGCAAGCAACGTATTGTCAGCATATCGCAGGTTGATAATGATTCTTCCTCCAATTCTAATCTCTTGTTCTTCTTCAGATAGTCCAGCTTCTCAGCCTATATGCTTAGCATACAAATTGAGTATGTATAGTGAAAGGATACAACCCCCGATGTACACCTTTCCTGATTTTAAACCATGCAGCATCCCCTTGTTTTGTTTGAACAACAGCCTGCTGGTCTGTGTACAGGTTCCTCATGAGCACAATGAAATGCTTTGGAACTCCCATTCTTCGCACTGTTATCCATAATTTGTTATGATCCACATAGTCAAATGCCTTTGCATAGTCAATAAAACAAAGTAGACATCTTTCTGGTATTCTTTGCTTTGAGCCAAGATCCATCAGACATCAGCAATGATATCCCTCATTCCACGTCCTCTTTTGAATCCAGACTGCAATTCAGGAAATTCACTGTTGATAGACTGCTGCAGCTGTTTTTGAATCATCTTCAGCAAGATTTTACTTGTATATGATGTCAATGATATTGTTTGATAATTTCCACATTCTGCTGGATCTTTATTCTCTGAAATGGGCACAAATATGGATCTCTTCCAGTCAGTTGGCTAGGTAGTTGTCTTCCAAATTTTTTGGCATAAACGAGCAACTACCTCCAGCACTGCACCTGTTTGCTGAAACATCTCAATGGGTAGTCTGTCAATTCCTGGAGCCTTATTTTTGGCCAATTCCTTCAGTGCAGCTGGGACTTCTTCCTTCAATACCACTGGTGCTTGATCATAAGCTACCTCCTGGAATAGTAGGACATCGACCATTGTTTTTGATACAGTGACTTTGTATTCCTTCCATCTTCTTTTGATGTTTCCTGCAACATTCAATATTCTGCCCAAAGCATCATTCTATATTTTGCCCACAGACTCCCTCAATATTACAACCCAAGGCTTGAATTTTTCCTTCAGTTCTTTCAGTTTGAGAAATGCTGAGCAAGTTCTCTTTTGGTTTTCTAACTCCAGGTCTGTACATTTCATTATAATACTTTACTCTGTCTTCTCGAGCCACCCTTTGAAATCTTCTGTTCAGTTCTTTTATTTCAGGATTTCTTTTATTCACTTTTTACTCTCCATTCAAGGGCAAGTTTCAGTGTCTGTCTCTTCTGACATCCATTTTGGCCTTTTCTTCATTTCCTGTCTTTTAAATGACCTTTTACTTCTGTCATGTATGATTTTCTTGATGTCATCCCACAAGTCATCTAGTTTTTGTTCGCTGGTGTTCAATGCATTAAATCTGTTCTTCAGATGGTCTCTGAATTCAAATGAGATATAATCAAGGTCATATTTTGGCTCTTGTGGACTTGTCTTAATTTTTAATTTTCTTTACCTTCACAACTTGAACTTGCATATGTGCAGTTGATGGTCTGTTCCAAAGTCAGCTCCTGGCCTTGTTTTGACTGATGATATTGAGCTTTTCCATCATATCTTTCCACAGATGTAGTTGATCGGAATTCTATGTATTCCATCTAGTGAGGTCCACTTGTATAGCTGCCATTTGTGTTGTTGAAAAAGTATTTGCAATGTGTAAGTCGGACTTGCAAAATTCTATCATGTGATATCCAGCACCATTTCTATAAGCAAGGCTATTCATATTTTCCAACTACTAATGATTCTTGTTTCTATCTTTCACATTCCAACCACCAATAATTATTAATACATCTTGATTGCACGTTTGGTTGTTTCAGACTGCAAAAGTTGGTAAAAATCTTCAATTGCTTCATCTTTGGCTTTAGTAGTTGGTGAACAAATTTGAACACTAATAGTATTAACTGGTTTTCCTCGTAGGCATATGACAACTTTGTACTTCAGGATAGAGCTTGAGATTTTCCTTTGATGATGAAAGCAATGCATTCCTCTACAATTTGTCACTCCTGGCATAGTAGATCATATGATTATCTGATTCAATGGCCAACTCTAGTCTATTTCAGCTCACTAATGCCTAAGATATTGATATTTATCCATTCCACTTCACTACTGACAACTTCCAATATTCCTAGATTCATACTTCATACATTCCATGTTCATACTATTAATGTATGTTGTAGCTGTTTTTTTCTCATTTTGAGTTGTCCCCCATCAGCACATGAAAGTCCCAAAAGCTTTACTCAATCCATGTCATTAAGGTCAACTCTACTTTGGGATTTTAGTAGGACTTAATGATTTAGTAGCACATAATGGTTATAATGGTTTTATTAGCACTTAAAATGAAAAATCCTTGGTGGGATTACGGGCTACTGTTCAAATTCTCTGAAAATGTCTATATTTATTTATTTTTTGTTTTAAACACATAAATAGTATCATAACTTTTCTATCAGTACCTTATACTTTGCCTATATGTGTGAAATAGTGAGGTTCCCACTACTCACTTGTGCCATTTAGAGAAATTCTTTCAGATGCTATATGGGAAGATTTTCCTCTATTGATCACTTTTCCTTCATTCATTATTTTTCTTAATTATATAAATCACATGCTCATGGTAAAAAACTTAAACATATAAAGTAAAAAGTGATGCCTCAAGTAATTTTGATCCTGTGCTGTATCCATACAAACACATTAAATACTAAGTGTGGCATGTATATGTTTTATACCTATAATTCTTATATGTATACATGTATTTTTATACATACATACAAGTACACATATTTTTATACACATAAATTTATTGTTAAGCCTTAAGATAAATTCAGGAGAGGTTTAACTTTTAAAAATGTATTTGGCTTTAGGGAATTATGTCTGAAAGACTCTGATAGTAAACAACTACAAATACAACATATATTTCTCTCCCTTAATTCTCTAAGTCTCACAGTAATGATAAAAAAAGAAAAGAAAAGAAAAGAAAGTGCAAGTCATCAGTGGCAGACTTTTTGAGGAATTTTTGAAGGATATTAAATAGGTGGAAAAAATGGAGAAAAGAGCAAGTTAGCACTGACCATTTATGAGAGTCAATGGGGCAGGATGGAAGGACTCCTCAGCAGACCCCTAGAAAATCTCTTATCTCAGGGCAGCAGCAGCTGAGAACAAGGGTAAGGCCATTGTGGGGGAAAGGGGCAGTGACAGACTGGGAGCTGTGCCAGAAGCTTACACAGTGAACAGCTACCATTTGTCACTCTTTGGGTGTTATGGATTGAATTGTGTTCCCCCAAAATAGGTGTTGTAAATCCTAACCCCTATACCTGTGGTTATAATCCCATTTGGGAATGGTTTCCTTCTTATGTCAATGAGGCAGGTTAGGGTAGGGTGTGTCTTAAATCAACCTCTTTTATATATAAAAGCAGATTTAGCAAGCAAAGAACAAGCAGAGATGAGAAAGGACAGCTGCCAAACCACAGGAAGACTACTGAGTAAGAGGCTCGCCAGAGACAAGGACTTTCTTCCAGAGCTGACACAGAGAGAAAGCCTTCCCCTAAAGCTGGCTCCCTGAATTTAGACTTCTAGCCTCCTAAACTATGAGAAAATAAATTTCTGTTTGTTAAAGCCACCCATTTGTGGTATTCCTGTTATACTAGTAGAGTAGTGCCTAAGGCACTTGACTGCTAACCAGAAGGCTGGTGGTTCAAACCCACCAGCCACTCCTCGGAAGGAAGATGGGGCATTCTACTTCCGTAGTGATACTGCCTCAGAAACCCAAGAGGGGTCACTGTGAGTCGGGTCTGACTCGAGGGCACATAACAACAACAACAACAGATAAATAAGACAATGGGCCTTGTTAGTAAAGTTTTGCTTATACTTCTAGACAGTGCCCTGAATAACTTAAGGGGAAAAAAAACAAAAACAAAACAAAACAACTTCAGAGTGTACCCAAAAAACAAATTTCAAAATCCACAGGGTGAAATAATATAAAAAGGACGAGCAAAGCAGTGAGATCATCTAATAAACTCTGCCTCCCTGTAATTCCTTTCTCTCCTCCCATGGAAACCTCAACTCTGTGAAAATTTTGCTCAAATATGGTTTCTACCTTCTGGTCTGCTCCTAGGTTGTGAGCCCCCACACGGGAGAAAGGAAGCTTGGCTGTCGTCTGCTGGGAAAGACTGTGGAGTGAACACAGTTGCTTCTGCCACCTCCATTACCTAACAACAATGATGCTTTTCACAAATACAAGCAGAGAAACATTCTCAGAAACATGCAGAAAAAGAGCCACTTAAATAAAAGAGGATGGGCCAAGGTGAGCGATGATATAAATGGTCCTGCCTAACAGGCGAACATGAGGGAACAGGCGAGAATCTGAGAGCCTGCCACACTATTTGTATGAAATGGAGCAATGTTCACAAACTTCTATAGTAGCAAAATTAGCATTAATATGTAAGGGCAAGAGAAAGATCTTTTATGACAGACACACACAAGTACTCAGAAAATATTCTAACCTGTGAACAACTTTACTGAAAATAACCTGAGGAAGTACTCCAAAAGAAATAGGAATTAAAATGAAGAAAGGGAAAGAAGTGGAATATAATGGAAGCAGTAAAATTTAGTTAAGTTTAAATAATCATTGGTTTTTAATTGTTAAAAAGGGATTTTAAAAGAGAAGGTATAAAAGATAAAAACTAATTTAATCATTCAGAAATAAATTTAAGCATAATTTCAACACAATTTGGATGCAGGCAAGGGATTAAAACCTTTATGAAGGTTCATCTTGTTTGGGAATAAAAGATGAAGATACCATTACATTTGTAAACAAACAAACAAAAAACCCTGCAAACTCACTGCTGTCAAGTAGATTCTGACTCATAGCAACCCCTTCAGGTTTCTGAGGTGGTAAATCTCTACAGAAGTAGATTGCCCAGTCTTCCTTCTGTGGAGTGGCTGATGGGTTTGAACTGCCAACCTTCTGGTTAGCAGCCAAATGCCTTAGGCACTACATCACCAGAGCTCCTTACATTTTTAAAAGCACAAGGGAAATACAGGTTAATATATGTTTGTTAGAAATCTCCGTTAAGTACTACTTGTTGCGTTTGAGTTGATTTAGACTCATAGAAACTCTACAGGACAGAGCAGAACTGCTTCATAGGGCTTCCAAGGCTGTAAATCCTTTTGGAAGCAGATTGCCTTATCTTTTTCCCAGGGAGTGGCTGGTAGGCTCCAACTGCTGACCATTCAGTTATGGCTAGGTTCTTAACCACTGTGCCATCAGGGCCAGTTAAGTTATCTGAAGAACAGAATTAGGATGTTGTTGTTGTTGTTATTTGCCATCGAGTCGGCCCCGACTCATAGCGACCCCTCCTTGGGTTTCAGAGGCAGTATCACTATAGAAGTAGGATTGCCCAACCTTCCTTCCGAGGAGTGGCTGGTGGATTTGAACCGCCAGCCTTCTGGTTAGCAGTCAAGTGCCTTAGGCACTATGTTACCAGAGCTCAGACAATGTTATTAATATCACACACAACTAAAATTTTGCTGAAAACAATTAAAAAATGGTTGCAACAGCACATTGACAGGGAAGT
>NW_006921596.1:6866543-6878576 GCF_000298275.1 Orycteropus afer afer
TTTGAACCGCCAGCCTTCTGGTTAGCAGTCAAGTGCCTTAGGCACTATGCTACCAGAGCTCCTAGGGAATGGCTCTGGGACTAAGGCACTCGCCAGCGAAGCGCAAGGCCAGAGGTTCAAACCCACCAGCCGATCCATGTGCCGCGTACACCTGGCCATCTTTCTCTACTCAGGCCCTCCTTGGGAATGCCACGATAAGGAGGGTTCACCAGGAGTCCGAATTAGGATGTAGAACCTCTAAATTTAGCTGACAGGAATAAGAGAAACAATTAGAGATAAGAACTAGCTCTGATTCAAGACTGTACTTTGCGAAGCACAGGATCCTTGCCTTCACACAAGTGGTTGGAGAGTGTTCTATGGACGTGGTGTCATGGGAACCAGCAGAGCAATAGGCAAGATAGTTTTGCCTTTCTCTAGCCACAAGTTGTGTTGTTGTTGTTATGTGCTGTTGAGTCATCTCTGATGCATAGTAACCTCTCCTTGGGTTTCTGAGGCAGTATCACTATAGAAGTAGATTGCCCAACCTTCCTTCCAAGGAGCAGCTGGTGGGTTTGAACCACCAACCTTCTGGTTAGCAGTCAAGTGCCTTAGGTACTATGCCACCAGAGCTCCCTAGCCACATATAAAAGCTTAAGTACCCAAATTTCCCTAATTGAAACACAGTGAGTGACATTTAGTTCAGGTTGGTTAGAGCATCACAGTGACAAAATAATTTTAGAGCAAAATCAACTCTGGACATTGTGAACGGCTTTGAAAGGGTAACTACAGATTAGAAAGCATTGACAAGGCAATAAGCAGAGAGCAGAAGGGCATCTCAGAATGACTAGGAGGTTATTTTTTCCCAAACGATTGCTTTAAATTGGTATCTTATTTCTCATGACCTTTCTGTAAAGTACATTATTAATATTTATGTTAATATTTTTAATGCAAAGTTATTCTGTTTTCTAAAACTAAAACCTCTCACACAAACTAGCTATCTAGCTCTCAGCAATCAATGCTTGGAGAAACTTTTCCCCAGGAAACAATGCTACTTAGACAGCAGTACAACTTGACACAGGCTCTGAAGTCAGAGGCAAGAGATTCTTAAGCTCTTCAGGCTGGAGAGTCTCAAGAGTCTTAGGGTTTTTTGTTTTCGTTTTACTATGAAAATTTTCAAACACTTACAAAATTAGAAGGCATACAATAATGAACTCCATGAACATTTAACACAACTTGAACAAAAACCATTAAAAAACCATTTTATTCTCAAGTAGTTTATCTCACTATTTAAAAGAAACAGGAAGTCTACTTTTCCTGAAGGGGACCATAATATGTTTATAGGCATTTTATTATAGTTATAATTGATGGTTTGCTTTATGGATATAAACTGCAATAATCTGATCAGGACTAATGTTTTTATTCGTAGATACTTACTGAGGGACTGTGCTATGCTAAATATTAGTTGCAATGCTTACCAGTTGCTCTGGTGTCAGTCCCAGCACATGGTGAGCCCATGTGTGTCAGAGCAGAAACTGTGCTCTGCAGCGAAATCAATGGCTGGTTTTTCTGAAGCAGAGTGCCAGGCCCTTCTTCTGAGGTGTCCTTGGGTGGACTCAGACTGCTGTCCTTTAATAAGCAGCAGGGTGCATTAAATGCGTGCACCCAGGGACTCTGTTAACACCCGGAAGTAACTAACCACGCACACTTTGATGTAGAGTAAGTACCTAACAACTAAACTAACTAATGAAAGAGGTCGTGTTGCTTTAGAAGGAGGTGCACTATCCTTCACTGTAAGGTGTCAAAGCAAAAACCAGCTGAGATGCTGTGTTAGGTTGTACTTGGGTAAGATGCCTTCTAAGGCCTTTCCCATCTCTAAAATACCTTGATTTTTTTTTCTTTTGATTAAAAAAAGTCAGTGAATCCAAGCAGGGATTGAGGACTGTAAATTACATGTATGCATCTTCTGATGTGGCCAGTGGTCAACCAAGACCACTAACAAATCATCAATAATAAACATGAAGCTTCTGTTTCACACTGAGAACTGCCTTCTAGAACTCTTTAGTGCTTTACTGTTATTATTTCAACTGGGAATGATCATTTTCTTCCGAATCCCATTCCACTGTTGGGAAAATCCTATGCTTTCATTTACTTCTACTTCCTGTGACTAAGAACCACTGCCTTACGAAACAGCCCACGGATTCAAACATGGAAAGCAATGGCATAACATGCCTTCACACTAGTTAGAAAATCTGCAGCAAATATAGAAAATTCAATCACATTCTTTTTTTAAAAGCACAAAACTAAGAATTTTCAGTATGGAAGTGGTTTTAAGCCTTGAATAATGGAACATGCAGAGTACAGGGAGAACTTAATTTGTCCTAACAATATACAATTTAATATCTCTTTCATTTGTATTTTCCTTTACTCCTCAAGGCCTAATGACTGTTCTGGAAAGCATTCATCCCCAATCCATACAGATATACACAAAGACATACCACATTCAGATGAAGTTTCTTTAAGTAATAAATCTATGTTTCTTTTAAAAACTTTAAACTTAATAGTTCTTTAAAATACACTGGCAAAACTCAAATGAAGGACACAACTCCTATAGCTATCTCACTAAACAGAAAAAAAACACTTTGAAAGAGAATCATGAATTTGAATTTGAGATATAAAATTATGAATATGAACTTTATCTATACATCTGCCATCAGTCCTCTGTCAGTTTGTAGCACTGTGGCCTGCATGTTGCTGTGATGCTGGAAGCTATTTCAAATACCAGCAGGGTCACCCATGGTGGACAGGTTTCAGCAGAACTTTCAGACTAAGACCAGCTAGGAAGAAGGATGGGGCCATCCACCTCTGCAAAAATTGGCCAATGAAAACTTTATGGGTAGCGGTGAAACACTGTCTGATATAGTGCTGCAAGACTGAGTTACTCAGGCCAGAAGGCACTCAAAATGTGACTGGGTAAGAGCAGCCTTCTCAAAGTAGTATCGACCTTAATGATATAGATGGAATAAAGCTTTCAAGACCTTCATTTGCTGATGTGGCACGACTCAAAATGATAAGAAACAGCTGCAATTATTAACATTCACTAATAATCAGAATGTGTTATGTATGAAGTGTGAGTCTAGGGAAATTGGAAGTTGTCAAAAATGAGTTGAAATGGACTTTTATTGGCCATTTTGAATCAGACAATCATATGGTTTAATATACTGGGAATGATAAATTGAAAAGGAATGGCCTCATATTCATTGTCAAAAAGAACATTTTAAGATCTATGCTGAAGTTCAGTGCTTTCAATGATAGGATAGTATCCATAAGTCTACAAGGAAGACAGGTTAATACTACTATTATTCAAATTTATGTACCAGCTTCTAAAGGCGAAGATGAAGAAAGTGAAGATTTTTTTTTTACCAACTTCTGCAGTCTGAAATTGACCAAACTTGCAATCAAGATGCACTGATAATTACTGGTGATTGGAATGTGAAAGTTGGAAACAACAAGGAAGCATCAGTAATGGGAAAATATGGCCCTGGTGACAGATATGACTCCAGAGATATGATAGAATATTGAAACACCAACGACTTATTCATTGTAAATACCTTTTATCAACAACATACATGATGCCTATACATGTGGACCTCACCAGATGGAATACATGGGAATCAAACTGACTACATCTCTGGAAAGGGTATAGAGAAGCTCAATAACATCAGTCAGAACAAAGCCAGGAGCTTACTGTGGGACAGATAATCAATTGCGCATAAACAAGTTCACGTTGAAGCTGAAGAAAATTAAAACAAGTCCAGGAGAGTCAAAATATGACCTTGATTATATCCCACCTGAATTTGGGGATCATCTTAAAAAAGATTTGATGCAGTGAACACCAATGACTGAAGACCAAGCAAGTGACGTCAAGAACATCATACACGAAGAAAGCAAACAGTCATTAAAAAGACAGGAAAGCAAGAGAAGACCAAAATGGGTATCAGAGACTCTGAAAATTGCTCTTGAATAGAGAATAGCTAAAGCAAGTGGAAGAAATGATGAAGTAAAAGAACTCAAAGGGCTGCTCAAGGACACAAAGCAAAACATAACGAGATGTGCAAAGACCTAGAATTAGAAAAACAAAAGGGAAAAACATGCTCTGCATTTCTCAAGCTGAAAGAACTGAAGAAAAAATTCAAGCTTCAAGTTGTAATAGTGAAGGATTCTATGGGGAAAATATTGAACAATGCAGGAAGCATCAAAATAAGACAGAAGGTGGTTGGCTCTCAGCCTAAAAGTAGAAAGACCCACATGCAGAACATCTACCCCAGGGCGATGTACCCACCTACTCCAGGGTGATGTACCCTTTAGATCAATCAGCCACGAGACATCAGAGAGGGACATTCACACAGAAGGAAAGCTGGACAGACCGGAATGCACAGATAAGAAGGGCAGAGGGAGGGGGTACTCACAGGGAGGGCACAGGAGAGGAGAGTTTTTTGTGGTTGGGGAGGGTAATCGGGGCCATGAAATCAAATGTGCCCGAACTGTTGAATGTAAAACAACCTGCTTTGAAAATGTGCACCCCAAGCACAAGAGAATAAATAAATAAATATACACACACACACAAAAGATGTAAGAAATACAGAGAGTCACTGTACTAAGAACAACTGATCAACATACAACTATTTTAGGAGGTAGCATATGATCAAGAACCACTGGTACTGAAGGAAGAAGTCCAAGTTGCATTGAAGGAATTGGCAAAAAACAAAGACCCAGGAATTGATAGAATATCCATTGAGATGTTTCAACAAATGGATTCTGCACTGGAGATGCTCACTCATTTATGCCAAGAAATTTGGAAGACAGCTACCTGGCCAACCAACTGGATGAGATTCATATTTATGCCCATTCCAAAGAAAAGTGATCCAACAGAATGTGGAAATTAACGAACAATGTCATTAATATCACATGCAAGTAAAATTTTGCTGAAGATATTTCAAAAAATGTTGCAGCAGTACATCAAGAAGAAACTGCCAGAAATTCTAGCTGGATTCAGAAAAGGATGTGGAACGAGGGATATCACTGGGAGATCAGATGGTTCTTGGCTGAAAGCAGAGAATACCAGAAAGATCTTTACCTGTGTTTTACTGACTATGAAAGGCATCGGACTGTGTGGATAATAACAAATTATGGATAACATTGGAAAGAATGGGAATTCCAGAACATATTATTGTGCTCATCAGGAACCTGTACAAATAGAACCAAAGAGAACAAGAGGATACCGAATGGTTTTAAATCCAGGAAGGTATGCATTATGGTGATATCCTTTCACCACACTCATTCAAGTCTGTATGCTGAGCGAATAATCCGAGTAGCTAGACTATATGAAGAAGAATGCAGCATCAGGATTGGAAGAAGACTCACTAACAACATGTAATATGCAGATGACAATGAACTTGCTTGTTGAAAAGGAAAAGGACCTAAAGCACTTACTGAGGAAGATCAAAGACTACAGCCTTCAGTATGGATTATACCCCGACATAAAGAAAACAAAACTCCTCACACAAAGGGACCAATCAGCCAAATCACAATAAATGGAGAAAAGATTGAAGTTGTTAGGAATTTCATTTTACTTGGATCCACAATCAATGCTCATGGAAACCAGCAGTCAATAAATCAGAGGATGTATTGTGTTAGGCAAATCTGCTGCAAAAGACCTTTTTAAAGTGTTGAAGAACAAAGATGTTACTTTGAAGGCTAAGAGGCACCTGACCCAAGCCATGGTATTTTCAGTAGCCTCATATGCAGGGGAAAGGTGGACAATGAATGAGGAAGATCAAAGAAGAATTGATGCCTTTGAATTGTGGTGCTGCTGAAGAATACTGAAAATACCATGGGGTACCAGAAGAATGAACAAATCTATCTTGGAAGAGGTACAGACAGAATGCTCCTTAGAAGCATGGATGGCCAGACTTCATCCACGTACTTTGGTCATGCTATCAGAAGGAACTAGTCCCTGGAGAAGGTATTATGCTTGGTAAAGTAGAGGGTCAGCAAAAAAGAGGAAGACCCGCAACATGATAGACTGACAGAGTGGCTACGACTATGTGCTTAAGATTAACAAGGACTGTGAGGATGGCGGTGGACCAGGCATTGTATCAGTCTGTTGTACATTATTCCAGGTTATTTTCATATCATCCTGTTAAGGTAATGAGAGAGAAATTGTGTTTTACTAAGTGTACGTTACCCTTTCTGTACATTTTTTATGTTGCAAGCCTGGAAAATTAAGTAAGAATCTGAAAATTTGTAGACTTAAGTTGAATAAGAAAAGGTCTGCTCATTCATGAGCATTTAATCTTCTCTTCTGAAGTAAGAACTATTGACTAGCTGTGCCCTTGATACAAAAATATGCGTAAGGGTAGAAATATGTCCTTCAATTGGAGTTTCATATTTCGGTAGAAGGCTTCCCAGAGGGAATATGGGGTCAGAGCATTAAATGCTAACTGGTACTAGAGGAGAAGGAAAACTCTTAGGTTAGGACAATCTATGCCTCAAAAGTTAGTTGGCCATTTGTTTGACACAACACAGTGCCAGGGCCTGTGTTAGGTACCACAGAATAAAGATAAATAAGACATAGTCACTCCCCTCAAACTGCTTAGACTATCACAGTATAGTAGGAGAAACAGATGCTAATTCAAGTGACACAAATAAATAAATCTAGATTTCAGAGTGTTTTTCAGATACCCTGGAATAAATGGACAGAGGAAGGAAAGGAGATAATATATTCTATTAAATGGGGAATCAGAGCTGTCCTTCAAAAAGGAGGATGATTCTAATGATCCAAGCCACAGGACTGAAGTTTTGAGATGTTTTCTTCCTAGACATGATAAGACTTTGGTAGAACAAAACTTGTGAACAAAGGCTTGCATCAGTAAAATGGCTGCACAGAACTTGGTACTTTAGCCATAAGAGATCAAATCTCAAACTCGTACTTCATCAGTACTTTGTTTCAATTGAATTAACTGATCTAGGTTACCCTAATGTGCATATACAATTGTTGTTGTTGGTATTTGCCATTGAATTTGACCTGACTCATAGTGACCCCTCCTTGGGTTTTTGAGTCAGTATCACAACAAAGTAGACTGCCCAACCTTCCTTCTGAGGAGTGGCTGGTGGGTTTAAATAGCCAGCTTTCTGGTTAGTAGTCAAATGCCTTAGGCACTATGCTACCAGAGCTCCTGCATATACAATTAGGGTCGGCAGAAGTTTTAAGGATTCTTTGTCTTACCTAGAGGTTAAAGTAGAAGAAGAATCACTGAGGAAAAAATACATTTCAAACCAATGCCAAATTCACTGCCATTGAGTTGACTCTGACTCATAGTGACCCTGTTGAGTTTCCAAGGCTATAAATCTTAACAGAAGCAGACTGCCCATCTTTCTTCCATGGAGCTGCTGGTGGGTTTGAACCAAAGACCTCTTGGTTATCAGCCAAATGTCTTAACCACTACACCACCAGAGTGCCTTACCAAATATATAAAAAGAGAAAAACAAATCGACTGCCCTCGAGTCGATTCCAACTCATAGTGACCCCCATTGGGTTTCCAAAGCTGTGAATTTAGGTAAGCAGTAGATTACCTTATCTTCTTCCTGTGGAGCAACTGGTGGGTTTGAACTGCTAACCTTCTGGTTAGCAGCCAAATGTCTTAATTACTATGCCACCAGAGCTCCTTTATATATAGTACTTAGAAATTGTTTTAGCTTAAAAATATGCATATAAAATTGCCTTGAAAATAGCAAAGGAGAAGAGACAGTTAAATGGATGATAAGTACAGAAATGGTTTAGACTCATAGATCAATATTCTGTGGCTGCATTAGCAATGAGATGGGTGTTACTCTTAGTTCATCCAAATAAGAGTGAATGTGAGAGCTGGAAGAAAAGATTACATATTCTGTCATTTTCATCTCTCAAAATAAAACTCCCAACACTTACTCATTACTCTTTTGCTTTTCTGTGTTAACCTACTTATTAATGCCTATTTGAAAAATGTAACAAATACTATAAAGTATATGTGACATTTTGTTAACAAATGAACCGACATGACTGTCCTGATGCTGACTACAGTAACATATTATAAAGCAGTCACCTTTCAACATTAATGATAAAACTCTTAGCAAACTAGGAATAGACAGGAAGTTCCTGAACTAGATATAGAGGATATATATAAAACCTACAGCTAACCAATTCAATGGTGAGATAACACTCTCCTCCTAAGAATAAGGCAAGGATGTCTGCTGTTGCAGCTCTTACTCAACATAGTACTGGAAGTTCTAGCCAGCACAGGAAAAGAAAAAAGGCATATAAACTGGAAAGGAAGAAATAAAACTGTTCCTATTTGCAGATGTCATAACTGACTACATAAAGAAACCCAAAGAATTTACAAAAAACTTCCTAGATTCAATAAATGAGTTCAGCAAGGTTGCAGGGCACAAGATGAACAAACAGTAATCAAGTGCATTTGTATATACTTAAAAATGTGAGAATCAAAGTAAAAAACATAGTTACCTTTACAATCACTCCAAAGAAAATTAAATACTTAGGTATACACTTAACAAAACATGCAAAGAATCTCACTGATGAACATGAGTAGCAAGTGGAAGTGATGGCTGGCATGGGTGGGAATTGGTTTCACTAAGCAAATAAGTAAATACACTGGGAATAATGCTAGAGAAGATATTTACAAAGACAGAAAGGGTTAGAAGGGGTCTTGAAGTGTTGTCTTTCCGTTTTCCTCTACACGGGAAATGGAAATACTGGTATAAACTCATGGTTTTATAATACATATAAACATAAATAGGCATAAAAATGGTCATAGATATGCGTGTGTGTGTGAATGCACACCTATATTACCTAGTCCTGCACACTGAGGAAAGGAACTCTAGTAGCTCAGTGCTGAAGGCATCTGACTGCTAACCAGAAGGATGGCGATTCAAACCCGCCAGCCACTCTGTGGAAGAAAGACCGGGCAATCTATTTCCATAAAGATTTACCATCTCAGAAACCCAATGGGGATCGCTATGACTCGCTGGCAGTAAGTTTAGGTTTTTTTGATACATTGAGAAAACCTTGAAGGAATGCTATCCCAGTAGCAGAGAACACTAAGCACCTGGAATTTGGCTTTTAAATATCATCTTCTACTAAAAGGAAGCAGGGTTTCTCGGAGAAATGTCTGATTCCAGAGTTGTGAAAAGGGAGGAACGAGATGAGCCTGGAATACTTTGCTATGCCAGAGGACATGTCAAAGTCATACAGTAAATAGCTTGAAGGAGTCCACCTGCCCCCCCACTGGGAACAAGATGAGCATCAAATTAGATGAGAGTAATGTATTACAACCCATTGAATAAAATACGAATCCAAGAATCTATATGGATTAAAAATAAATATATACTTTGAAAACATTACGCTGAGTGATGTAAGCCAGACGTAAAAGGGCTAATATCATAAGATCCCAGCTATATTAAATGTATAGGAAAAAAATATGCCTCTATGTAACAGATACATAGAAATGCATAGAAATCCTAGTGGTTGCTGGGGGCTTGGAGTACAAGGGAATAGGACTTATTTTTGAAGGGTTACTGAGTTTCTACTTAGGATAATGAAAACTTTTTGGAAATGGATACTGCTGATGGTAGCATAACGTGGTAAAAGTAATTATGTTACCAAACTGTACACTAAAAATTGTTAAAATGGCAATTTTTTTGTTATATATATTTTTTACCATCATAAAGTTAAAAGAAAAAAAAAAGAATATATAAAGACATAACAGAGAAGCAAAAGATCTTTCTTACAGTAGAAGCCAACTACTCAATGCAGAAAGAAGGATGGAGATAGAGAATTGGTATCGAGCAACCATCACATGGAAGGTTGACTCAGGCTGAAATTGTCCCTGGATTCTAGGCAGGTTAGTAGACAGAAATTTGATGAGGAAAAGGATAGTAAAATAGTATCAGAATATCTCCCCACAAAATACTCATCAAGTTCCAAAGAGGAAAAAGGTGAATCTAAGGTGGAGAAACGTCATGTGGTCATCAACATGACCACGTGGTCATCAACATGACCATGTGGTCAAGGTTAGCATCACAGTGAAGAGACAGATCAGCATCATGAACCTCCTGAGAAGCGCACAGCATCAGTTCTGCAACTCCATGCAGTGGAATTTCTGCAAAGAACACATAACCTAAGTTGGATAATGAGAAAACGTAGGGTCATCCTGGGAGCTCTGGTAGCATAGTGGCTAAGACACTTGCCTGCTAACCAGACGGCTGGCGGTTCAAACCCACCAGCCACTCCTCGGAAGGAAGGTTGGGCAATCCTACTTCTGTAGTGATACTGCTTCGGAAACCCAAGGAGGGGTCGCTATGAGTCGGGTTTGACTTGACGGCACATAACAACAACAACAACAACAGGGTCATCCTACAGAATGGAAGCCTGTTAGTCTTTTAAACTCATAAAAACATGAAAAATAGGCAATGAACTGTTCCAGACTGAAGAAGTCTGAAGACATGTGACACTAATTATAACAGGTATTCATGTACAGGATCTAGGATAAGAAAGGAAAAGGAGACTTTGTTGGGACCATCACTGAAATTTGAACAGGGTCTGTGTATAGGAAGGCAGTGCTGTACTGGTGTGGATTTCCAGCTATGAAGGGTTCTTATGCAGCAGTGTGTCCTTGTTCTTTAGAAAATACACATCAGACAGAGGGAGGAGGGGGCAAGGGGAGAGATGGCGGGAGGGAGAGTGAGAGCGAGAAGCAAGCGAGAGTACCCAAAATGAAATGTTAACAGTTGGTGATAGGAGTCCCTGGGTGATGATGCAAATCGTTTATAAGTTTGGCTGCTAACTGAAAGGTTCATGAGTAGAGTCCACCTACAGATACCTCAGAAGAAAGGCCTGGTGATCTCCTTCTGAAAACCCAGTCAATTGTGCACACTGAGCTGCAGTGCACATTTCTGTTCTGACACACACGGGTGGCCACAAGTTAGAACTGACTCCACAGCAGCTGGTTATTTAATAACAAATCATGAAAGAAATTTCATGAGTATGAAAGAAATACTCACCTATGACTTTAACAAAATATGCATCCGCTTCAAAGTTATTTTTCAGTGTATGGATGGCAAAATCATTCTTTGTATAACCTTTACTTAGTATTACGATGTCTAAGATTCCCTAGAAAAAACAAAAATGAACATGGTAAGAACAATCTACTAAGCAATGTTTTTAAAAAGATTTTTTTTAAAAAAATAATACAACTTTGAATAATAAGATACAAACAAAATGAAGAACATCTCCAATTTTAGTCTCTGAAGATAACTTCTAGCATTTAATGTATTTCCTTCCATATTTGCATAATTTTTTATAGGCCTGTGATACAGACTAGCAAACCATTTCCAACTATCAGGGAAAGATCTTTAATCTGCTGCTTGCCATGACAGCATACTACAGTTTGTTTGTTTTCCTGAAAAAGTACAGAATCCTGTTTCATCGCCCCCTCTGTCCTCAAAAATGATAAATGCTTATTTAAATTGACCTTCCTGAGTGGGAGAACAATGAGGAACAAAACTCAAAATCATAAAAAAAAGGACCAGATATGCCAGTCTGATAGAGCGTGGGGAAACCCTTGAGACTACAGCCCCTGGTTGCCCTTCAGGTCTGGAATTGAACCCACTCCTGTGGCTTCCAGCCAGACAAAAGACAGGCATATGAACTGAACATTTACATTAGGCAGATACACTCCTTGGAGAGATCAATCATGGGAGAATAGAAGGGCTGTGTACGCACAGGGAGAAAGTTCGGGGGTAGGAGTACATGGGAGGGAAGGAAACAGGGAACAGGTGGCTATGGAAGGAAGTGGGAGGAAGGCTGTTGCATTGTGGGAGATTGCAGTCAATGTCATGAGACAACTGTATGTGAAATGCTGTATGGAAAATGAATTTGCTCTGTAAATTTTCACCCAACTCACAATAAAAGTTAAAAAATAAAATAAATTTACTTCCTTT
>NW_006921596.1:6878676-6891178 GCF_000298275.1 Orycteropus afer afer
TATATAAATATATATTTTTTCACGTTAGCTTTTTTTCCCTGTAAACTATGTTCTTTATTTCTAGAGGAAGTTTTTGTGACTTAAATTAGTATGTATGAGACCTTTTTAAATTAAGGAGATTAATTATTTGAGTCTTTCATAGCAAGTTTATTTCTAAGAGTTAAAAAGCTTTTAATTTTATTTATGATACTTTTGATACAGAGAAATTGAAAGTAGATTTGTGGTCAGTTCTAGTCATCTTTTTTCTTTATCCATTACTTTTATACTTGGAATGCCAATGTAAAGTGAAGTAAAGTAAGACTTAGTAGTTGGAGAAACAGAGGAAAACAAGAACCTGGATAATTCATGTAACAGAGAATCAGTCAACACAAAACCAAAAACAGGAGCAGGGAAGACACGAATGCCCTGACAGTCATTTAAGTTTTTAAGATAATCATTATTTTGCAAGAATATACTATTTCATGTTGACTTCAGAAATTAACATTTTTTTCAAAGAATATTATTTTTATTCCCAACACTCTGGAGTGGCAAATTGGCTCTTTACTTTAGAAAGGGGAAACAGGACCCTGAGTGTCTTTCACAGAGTAACTTGGTACAAGTATCTGTAGCAATGGATGCTACCATTTGTCACACGGCCGTACTGTGGTGGCTGTGCTCTGCCGTCATGCTGGAAGTCAGGTACTGTTATCTGAACTATCAGCAGGGTCACTCTGGAGGACAGGTTTCAGCAGAGCTTCCAGGCTAGGAGGAAAGACCTGGCAATCGACTTCTGAAAATTACCAGTGAAAACTCAAAAGATCACAACCAACTTTGCCTAGAAAGTAGGAAATCAAAAGAAAAGACTTCATGATATGAGAAATATGTCTGATATGGTGCCGAAAGATGAGCCCTCTAGGTTGGAAGGCACTCAAAACACACAGTGACCACAGCAATGGACTCTGAATGCCAATAGTCGTGAAGACAGTGCGGGACTGGGCAACATTTTGTTGCAAGTGGGGTTGATGTGAGTCCGAGTTGGCTTGACGGCAGCTAACAATGAGCTCACCATGTGGAAAGAGCGTATTGAACTCATTCTGACCTTGCACAAGTTTACAAGTCTATTATCTGTTGGCTATGCTGTTTCCTATGACCGAATATTCAGACTTGCTGGTCTCAGAGCTGGATTCTCCAGTGGTTTAATCCAAATAAACACAGAATGAGATAGGGTGCTTTCATATTTCCTTATACCAACAAGTCGATGGCATGTCAATAAATTTGCTCCCACTGCCTTTAACATTAAAAAGGGCTTTCCTTAATTAACTCATTTGCTTTCATTATCTCACCTACATTTTCTTGTCAAACACTGTGAAAGTGAAAGCACAAACTCAAATGAGATGAGGTAGACAGGAAGTAAACCCTCAAACACACAGGAGCTCTGAACTCACATCTTCATAAATGTCAAAGAAGGTGGCAACCATGGCATCTCTGATTTGATTTAGGTTCGACAGGTCCCAGTAGACTTTAAACATACGATGTGCCCCCTCACAGCTTGCATTATTACAAGGGACATTCTCCAGTAAAAAGGCCTGCTGATTACTGTAAGACAAAGAAAAGAAATTGTTATTATAACACGTCAGTGTTGAGTAGTATCAGTTATGCTGTATTTCCTGCAATCAAAGGAGATGGTAAATGGTATACAGTGAATTATACTAAAAGATCTCCAAACACTATTGATTACTGTACTGTGTCATATTACCAGTCAGCTGTCATCGAGTCGATTCTGACTCATAGTGATTTATGTTGTCAGAGCAGAAGTGTGCTCTGTAGGGTTTTCAAAGCTGTGACCTTTTGGAAGCAGACTGCCAGACCTGTCTTCTGGGGTGCCTCAGGTATGTTCAAATCATCAACCTTTTGGATAATAGTTGAGTGCTTAACTGTTTGTGCCATCAAGGGATCCCACATGTTGAAACAAACTTAAATTACTGGTTACCCCTTGTTATCAACCTTTGGCAAAATCCTGCTAGTTGACTACTGACTTGTCTCTTCTCTGCTGTGGAGTTTCCAAGTCCATCTCCCCTTTCTCTCCTGCTACTTTACAGCCAATGACCTCGTGTTCCATTACTGAAACCCTGGACACAGTCATTGTTCTGGTTACCTGGTGCCACTCTCACAAGAAATACACCACAAATGGGATGGCCTTAACAAACAGGAGTTTATTCTTACAATTTGGAGGCTTTAAGTCCAATTGAAAGTGCTAAGCTCTAGAGGCTGGATGAAAGCCCTCAACCTTGGGGTTCAGCTCTGACTCCTGCTCCTGGCCCACTGGAGCTCAAGGTGTTTCTTCACTCAGACAGCTGCTGGCTGCTGAGACTGAGAAGCTCCAAGGTTGACAAGTCAAAAGGCATAGTCCCGATGTTACCAAACCACACGGCAGGCCATTAACTTAAGTCCATTGAAGTCCCAAGGTTGGCAGAGCATGGCAGGCTGCTGAGCAACGACACAGCTACATGCAGAGTCCAAACACACCACAGGCTAGAGACTATTCTCAAAGCTTCTCCTTATATGCAGGAAGCAGACCATATCCCAAAGCCAGCTACCCAGCTGCTTGTGGTAGATCCACCATGGAGTTGATTGCCAGTCTCATCATGGGGAATAACTACCACCAGCTGCCCAGCCACTCAACCAGGCCCAGCCAAGTTGACACACAAACGTAACTACCACAGTCATAATCCCTTCAGATGTATATATACATTTTTAACTGAAGAATCCTGATAGGCAGTAGGATAGATATTGCACTGCACATTTCAGAGAACAAAAGTGTTGTATTTCCTGTATCATGAAGTCTTCCCTTTTGAATTCTATTCTACAGGCGAAGTGGGTTATGAGCTTAGATTTTGGAGACAGATTATCAAACAAGCAAACAAATAAAATAGTTGCTGTCAAGTTGATTAGGCTTATGGAGCCAAATTACGTGGATTCAAATGGTTTATCCTTTAGCAGCTCTCTGATCTTCGGCAGGTTAGTTAACCTTTCTAAGACTCAGAATCTTATTTGTAAACTGAATAATAAGAGTATTTACCCAACAGAATTGTTGTAAAGGTGAAATGAAATACTGCATAGAAATTATTTAGAACAATTCCTGGCACCCAGTTAATACTCAGTAAAAGTATGTTATCATACTGTGTCTAGTGCAACACGACACCATGTAAAAATATCTCCTTTAGAGTTAGAAGTTAGTTTTGTAAATACTGTGATTTTACATAATGGCTCCTATCTATAGGGATTTCCCAGTATATATTGGTTCCCTCTATGCATATAGAAAATAATAGATTATTTTATTTTGGGTCTTAGATTTTTTTACTGTCTAATATTTCTCTAATCATTGTTTCTAATAAAATTGTAAATATAGAATTTTTATATAAAGATATTACTTTCGGTCTAGGTTATGTGGAAAAGAAGAAAAGGCTGTTTCGTAATAAAGGAATATATCCAAGTGTTTGATACAGTAAAGAAACCTATGTGAAAATATTCACTTTGCATGATATACTGAATACATGACTAACTTCAAACTACTCCTCAGAAGGAAGGTTGAATCTACTTCTGTAGTGATACCGCCTTGGAAACCCAAGGAGGGGTCGCTATGAGTCAAGTCCGACTCGACGGCACGTAACAGCAGCAACAATTATTAAGATAAAATACTCCAACACAAAGAGTATCAAAACAGAGGACTAAAACCCCTAGAACTTTGTATTTACGTGGAAAGCCTTGTGATAAATTCCTGTTAGGTTTAAGACCTAACATATAACATTACTTTTTCCTGTTTGAAGTAATAAATGATTTATCCTCTGTCTCCACCCTAATAACTGATTTTTAAAATAGAATTTGTAATATTCTTTCCAAGTAATTTACCTACCTTTTTAGCTAAATAATTTTGCTAATAGTTCAGAGGGATGCAGTGTACTCTATTTTGTTATTGTTGTTATGTGTCATCGAGTCGGACCTGACTCATAGCGACCCCTCCTTGGGTTTCCCAGGCAGTATCACTACGGAAGTAGATTGCCCCATCTTTCTTCTGAGGAGTGGCTGGTGGGTTTGAACCACCAGCCTTCTGGTTAGCAGTCAAGTGCCTTAGGCACTACGCTACCAGAGCTCCCATTTTGTTATTAGGTGTTTATATTAAAACGTGAGAACACGTGATAAAAACATCCTTTCCATAATCTTCTCTAAACAAGGTCCCATACTGGTTACCTTTTGAGTGAGCATGTGCCACTGGTTTCCCTTTCAAAGCTACTGCATGGAATTCCATTACTATACTTACACTCTACTAACAATTTCAAATCTACAACAACCTATTACAACAACATTTACTGCTGCTGCACAACTTAATTAATTGTGATATGAGTTTGTAAAGGATGTAAGTGCCATGCACCATTGTTTTTTGACTGTGCTGGTCTTCTAATAAGAGAACTGTGAGAACTCAGAGTCTAAAAAGTCCAGTTCTTTTAAATTCTACTGGGATATACGGGTAGCCCAGCATTTCATCTTTAAAGATAAAATTCTATTTAAGTGCAGAAAGGAAGAACCTTGATCCATTTGGTTTGGAAACCCTTGGGGAAAATGGTCTTGCTTCTTTTGTGAGTTTCTCTATATTCCTAGAAATTATCATTAATATATGTTTTAAAAACATTTTTTTAAAGCTATTCCACAAGTTACTATAAAATTCAAATAAAGGAGACAGTTAAAATGTTGAAATTCTTCCTTTCCAGGGAATACACTGTTAATAATTTAGTGTGCATCTTTCCAAACCTTCTTCTAGCATATACAAATATGTAAGTACATATTTAAAAAAAAAAAAAAAAAGATTCTGCTACACACATTTCCCTACGTTTGTTTCAATTCATATACACGCAGATACAGGTATAATCTGAACAGGAATTTTCTTTTTACTTCCCACTTCCTCCCTGTAGTTACCTCTTCCCTGAGTCCTTCTTTCCTACGCATTCCTATCCCTGGAGCTGTCTCCCTGTGCAAATACCGCCCTTCTGCTCTCCTATGGTTGATCGTTCTAAGGAGTTTATCTACCTGATGTAAATGTTCACCCCATCTGACTGACTATTGTTTAGTTGGAAAATATTTTTCTTTATGGCACTACAAAAATTTTAAGGAAGTCCATCAGGCAGATGGAAAATGATACCAAATGAAACAATACGTGATGAAGAGCAAATAAATATACATAATGAAATGCTAAATAAACAGGCAAATATAAGATTTTTTCTTACTATTTATATTGATTTAACTGTGTAACAAATGAAAACAACACAACATAATGGGGAATCTCTCCAGTGTGACTATAACAGAAACACCACAAGTGGATGGCTTTAACAAACAGGAATTTACTATTTCACAGTTTAGCAGGCCAGAAGTCCAAATTCAAAGTGCCAGCTCTAGGGCTGGGTGAAGGCCCCTTGACCTTAGGTTTCAGTTCTGCTTTTTGTTCCAGGCTCACAGGAGCTGCAAGTGTCTCCTAGGTCACACAGCTGCTGGCTGCTGAGGCTGACAAACCCAAGGTCTTCAGATAAAATGACAGAATCCCAAGTTCAGCAGGCAACACAGCAGGCCAATGATTCAAGTTCAGGAACTGCTAAGGAATATTTGGCTAAACGCCAGATTCAGAATGTGCCAAAAAGCTAGAGACCCTGCTCAAAGCTTCTCCATGCATAATGGAAGGAGGCCACACCCTGAAGGCAACTAATTAGTTGCTCACAGCACCTTCCACCCTGGGGGTGATTACAACCTCATCATGGGGAATAACTACATTCAACTGCCAAGCCACTCAGAACCAAGGTCCAGCCAAGCTGACACACAACCTTAACTACTACAAGGAGTTAAAGTAAAATGTATGATGATAATACCACCAAAGCCAGAATGGGAGAAATGGAAGTATACTCTTGTAAGGTTCTTAAACTGTAAGTGAAATGATGTAATTTTGTTTGAAGACAGACAAGAATAAGTTAAAGATGCATACTATGAGCACTAAGCAGTCACTAAAATGAATGAATAAATAAAATGAAGTCAACAAAGAAGATAAATGAATCATAAGAAATACTGAATTAATTTTAAAAAAAGCAGGAAGAGGAAAAAGGCAACAAAGAAGATGTGGGAAACATAGAAAACAGATCAGACTGTGGACTTAAACCTAACCATACAAATAATTACAAGAAACATAAAAGATTTAAACAGACTGGCGATCTACTTCCATAGAGATACTGCCTCAGAAACCCAACGAGGGGTTGCTATGAGTTGGGACCGATCGGACAGCATGGAGTGTGGTTTTTTAGTTTAAACACATAAATTAAAAGGCAGAGATGATCTTACTGGATTAGAAAGCAAGACACAATTATATGCAACCTACAAGAAATCCACTTAAATATTAAGACATAAACAGGTGAAGTAACAAGACAGTCCACAGAATGGAAGAAAATTGTGCAAATCATATATCTTATAAGGGACTTTATCTAGAATATATAAAGAACTCTTAAAACTCAATTAACAAACAAACAAACAGCAAATAATCCAATTTTTAAAAAATGAGCTAAGAATCTGGATAGATATTTCTCCAAATAAGATAAACAAATGACTAATAAGCCCATAAGACATTCAACATCATTAGCCATAAAGGAAATGCAAATCAAAAGCACAATGAGATACCACTTTATACCTATTAGGACAGTTAGAATAAAAGAGATAGATGATAGTAAGTGCCGTCTAGAATGTGGAGAAATTGGAACCTTCAAATGTGGCTGGTGGTAATGTAAAACAGGGCAACACACTGAGAGAAAATAAAAACATATATCCATACAGCAACTTGCATACCAACATTCTCAGCAGCAAATCTGTAACAGACAAAAGATGAAAATGATCCAAATTTCCATTAACTGATGAATAGATAAAATGTAGTCTATTGATTCAGTGAAATATTATTCTGTCATAAAAAGGAATGTATTATATTGCTACATGGATTAATCTTGAAAGTATTATGCCAGACACAAAGTACTACATATTGTATCAATGAATTTACATAAAATAATTAGAACAGGCAAAATTATAGAGACAGAAAGTGGATAAGTGGATGCTAGGGTTGGTGGTGGTGGGGGGAAGAGATGGGGAGGATTGAGAGTGATGACTAAGAGGGCCAGGGTTTCTTCTTGAGAGTGATGAAAATGGTCTAAAATTGATTGCGGTGATTGGTGAACTGCATGGTATGTCAGTTATATCTCTGTCAAATTCTAAATAAAAAGAAAATTACAAAAAAAAATTTAGCCAGTTTTAAAACAAAACATGGGAAATGTTTACCTTTAAGCGACAACATGTAAATGCATATATCAAATGCCACTTCTCTGAATACTGTAATATTTATATATCTAGTGTGCAATTTTTTTGGGCTGCTTTTAGTTTCTCTTCACAGGCCATAAAACTGGTTTTATTTCTCAAAACATTGCCAACTTGACAAAGTTTGGGTTATTCTAAGTTGTTAATGTGCTGTGTGCATCTGTCTTATTTCTCATTAAGAAAGGTAGCTGATGGATCATTTAACTTAAAGGGTGATTTTCTCCCTGGCTGCTCCTGGAGCGTGTGTGTCCACTTGAGTCATTATTATCTCCAGTGAGTTGTGCTCTTCTAGATTGTCATTAACTCGATTCCTCTTAATTCTCCAATTTCATTATCAGCCTAAGCTCACACGGAAGGAAAAGAGCTTCAGTTTGGGGATATGTCTACCTTTCTGCATAAACTTTAAGAAAGGTAGTTCTAGACATAAAAGAAAAACAAATTAAAAAGAAACACAAATAAGTCCATTAGGAATTCTCTAAACATGAAACTATTTTGAACTGATACTCTGAAACCAATGCCGCCAGCTATTGGTAACTGCAGAGTCCTCAGTAAGCTAATGTTAACAAAACACAACTGCTACTTTGAACTACTAAAAATTATTGAAGTGACTTGTAATATAGACAAAGAAAAATGTACATGTTAAAATAAGGAGTAAGTTTGATATTTAAAGTAAAGTTCATTTAACTCTGGGCAAAAGTAATACAATTATTCCCCAGGGAGTGTCCAGGATATGAGAGTCAGCAGGCAGATAGCGAGTATTTCTTGAATGAGAGAAGGAAGCAATCTCTTTTGTACAGCAAGGCCAACTGAGAGGGAAATTTTAATGGGACTTCAGTCTGTGAGTGCTCAAAGTTCTTGTTAAGTAAGTGGTTAGAAAGATTCTGTCAAGTTTATCTTTACTCAAAGGTATTCTATACCCTATATTGGTTAATTTGGTGGCCACTGCAACTTTTTCTTTATAGGTATTATATTATCTGTGTCTCTTATTTTTTAAAATGACAGGATATTCAGATTTTAAGAGTGAGAAATTCATGGATATACCACAACTCATGAATCACATACACATGCGGAAAGAACAAAGACTGATTAGGAAATTATACTAATCCTCATTTAGTTCTAACACTGTAGGATATAGTGTTGAGATAGGTAAGGGCGAGGGAGATAGAAAATGAGAGAGATGGGGAGATGAAAGATGACTTCTATTTTTCTAGCTTGAGTCTGGGTGAGTAAGTACAAAAAGAACAGGTTTAGGGGGAGAGAAGATATTTTCATGTTTGGGGTACCAGGGGTGGAGTGTCGGGCAGAAGAGTCCATCAGGTAGGATGTGTGCACAACTGGAAGGCCCAGACACAGAGACTCGAAGTCCTGCTTGTAACTGATAATGCAAGTGGTCAAAGTAGATGGAGAACAGGGAAAGCAGTCCTGATTGATTTAAGGTAGCCAGAGGAAGGGGAGTCCCCAGAAGAGACAGAATAGGAACATTCAGGGAGGACACGGAGAGAACTAGGAGAGTCTGAGGAGTAAGTCATTAATAGTCAGCTGCAGACAAGAGTCTGGAGACATTTGCCAAACAGAAATCCCTGGGACTGAATGAGATCTTCAGTAGAGTGGAGTGGTTTGAAGTTAGACTGTAGCAGGTCAAGGGTGATGCCGAGATGGTAAAGCTGGGACAGTTGTCCAAAATCACAAAAAAAGTCTTTTGTTTTATCTGGGAAGAAATGTATACATTTAAAGGAAGATTAGGGGAAAAGAATGGAATGAGAAGATCTGGAGGACAATGAAGTGGGAAGAACTGCTGTTCCAAGATCCAGATTGCACAGGCGGCACTGAAATGGAGAGCCTATCAAGTAGAGAAAGATAAATCCATGAGGAGGCACTGGCAGTAATTTGGGGTGAGTAGAAAGTGACTTGAATTAGGAAGTGGCAGTGAAAATGGAAAAGAAAAGAAGCCTAAAAATCACATTATGAAAGAAGATTGTACCTTTGTTTGCTTGGTAAATCTAAGCAAACTCGCTGCCATTGAGTCGATTCTGACTCATGGTGACCCCCATTGGCTTTCTAAGGCTGTGAATCTTTATGGAAGCAGATTGCCTCATCTTTCTCCCACAGAGCAGCTGGTAGGTTAGAACCACTGACCTTTTGGTTAGCAGCTGAATGCATTACCACTAAGTTGCCACCAGAGCTCCTTTACTTGGTTGGCAGAGAAGAGTAAAAAGGAATTAAACATTTTAGGCTAAAATGGTTGGAGCCAGATGATAACTTTGAGGTCATCAGCTCAACCTTTGGGAAAGAGCTGGATTGGAAGAGAAGGGTAAGTATGATTAAGATTGGTTCAGATAGGGCAAGTTTGAGGATCTTGTGGAATGTCCACAGGAGGGTAGACAAAAGATTTTTTTGTTTTTTAAAAAAGCAGCTAGAAGCATTAAGAAACATGTATCTTACAGCTGTGGATAGAAAACTGTGGCATTTAGAATCAAAAAATGAATGATTTGCTTCAACAACGTGAGCTTTAGCTAATAGGACATCTTCTCAGTGATGAAGAGTAATGCTGTGAGAGAATCAAAACATGTGATAACTGAAGATTGGTTAAATCAACCCAAGGACATATTTTGAAATTACTAAATAATATAATAAAAGAAATATTTCCTGTCATGTAAAATGGTTCATAATATGTTAAGTAAAAACTCATGGAAGGTAGGAAACCTACGTACCTTAAAACCTGCAACACACAAGAACTAACCACATTTAAGTTTCCATTTTGTCTTCTTCGGAAAAGTTTGACAACATGCTGAGTTAACATAATTATGTATCTTAAAAAAAAAGGACATTATCCCATCAATGAAAGTAAGTTAAAATAAGATTAAACCTGGAATGTATACATAATCACCTGTTAAATTCTTTATTAAGTAAAGGATACAACATTCAGATAATTAACTAAAATGCTGCTAAAAGGAAAAGCAGATGTAATACAATTAGCCCTTCTGTAAAACTGAAAAGTTTTTCATTGTTAAGGTCTTTTTGGTTCTGAGCGACTCCAAATAACACAATTTAAGAATTAAGCTCAGCAGCTATCTAGATGCAACGATGGGTCTCCTCATTCAGAGCAAAGGAGAATGAAGAAAACCAAAGACTCATGGGGACAATTAGTCCAAGGGACTGGTACACCATGCAATCTGCAGCCTATATGACTATGAGATCAGAAGAACTAGATGGTGCATGGCTACCACTGTCAACCACTCAGAGAGGGATCTATTTAGGAGATCATGGAAAGAATGGGAGAACAATGTGGAACAAAACTCAAAATCATAAAAAAAAGGACCAGGTTTGCTGGTCTGAGAGAGTCTAGTGGAACCCCTGAGACTACAGCCCCTTCAAGCTGTCCTTCAGGTCTGGATTTGAATCTACTTCTGTGGCTTCCAGCCAAGCAAAAGAAAGGCATATGAGCTGAACATTTACATTAGGTAGATAAACTCCTTGGAGAGATCAATCATGGGAGGACAGAAGGGCTGGGAATGCACAGGAGACAGCTGGGGGGTGGGTAGGAGTGCATGGGAGGGAAGGACACAGGGAAGAGGTGGCTATGGGGAGGAAGTGGGAGGAGAGCTGTTGCACTGCGGGAGATTACAATCAATGTCAAGAGACAAAGTGTATGTGAACTGCTGTATGGAAGATGAATTTGCTCTGTAAACTTTCACCCAAATCACAATAAAATTAAAAAAAAAAAAAAAAAGTTTGAGCTAGAAATACCATTTGATTCAGCTAAAAAAAAAAAAAAGAATTTAAGCCAGAATGCTAAGTTACTTTTCTATCATTACTCAAAGGTAAGAAAAAATTCTCTCTCCCTGGAATAATGATGGATATGTAACTACCAAGTAACCAAACCCAAGCCACTGCCATTGAGTTGATTCTGACTCATAGTGCCTGCACAGGACAGAGGAGAACTGCCCCATAGGGTATCCAAGGCTATAAATCTTCACAGAAGCAGACTGCTTCATCTTTCTCCTGTTGAGTGGCTGGTGGGTTCAAACCACTGACCTTTTGTTTAGCAGCTGAATACATTAACCATTGCACCACTAGAGCTTCTACCAAGCAATGGCATACCTATAATAATGAAAAGTTACAACAGTATCACTAATAACATGTGACTCTCATGTTAGGATGCTCATGCTAACAACTTCTTGAAGATATATAGAGATGAAATTACAGTGAGAAAGACCATCAGTTCAACTTATACTCTGTTTTTAAAGCAGTGGTCTCATACAATATTTATCCTTTTGTGATTGACTAATTTCACTCAGCATAATATCCTCCAGGGTTATCCATGTTATAAAGTGTTCTGCAGATTCATTATTCTTTAATGTTGTGTAGTATTCCATTGGGAGCTCTGGTAGCGTAGTGCCTAAGGCACTTGACTGCTAACCAGAAGGCTGGCGGTTCAAACCTTCTTGAAAGGAAGACAGGGCAATCTACTTCCATAGTGATACTGCCTCAGCAACCCAAGGAGGGGTTGCTATGAGTCGAGGCTGAGTCGACGGCACATAACAACAACAACAGTATTCCACTGTGTGTCCATTGTGTGTATGTACCATAGTTTATTTATCCATTCATCCATTAATGGGCACTTAGGTTTTTTACATCTTTTCGCTGTCATCAATAATGCTACTATGAATATGGGTGTGCATAGATCTGTTCATGCCATGGCTCTTAATTCTCTAGGATAATCCATATTAGTGGAACTGCTGGATCATACAGTTTTTCTGTATTTAACCTTTTAATGAAGTGCCATACAATGGCTGTATGACTTTACAGTCCCATTACCAGTGTATGAGAGTTCTAGGCAACCCACAACCTCATACTGTTTTCTGTTGTTTGCATTTTGCTATCACTGCTGGGGTGAGATGGTAGCTAATTGTTTTAATTTGCATCTCTCTAATGACTAATGGGTGTGCACAGAGGAGAGACTACTCAGGGACGCCCAAAGCAGCAGGCGGGAAGAGCAGGAGAAAGGGGATTAAAAGCCAGGAAGCCAGAGAGAAGAGCAATCAGCCGAAGGGATTAGGTGAGGAGAGGAAACTCGGGCCCGCTCAAAGCAGCAGGACGGGAAAGCAGGAGAAAGGGGATAAAAGCCAGGAAC
>NW_006921596.1:6894580-6905137 GCF_000298275.1 Orycteropus afer afer
GAAAGAGGGGGAGGCCTTCAACGAGATGGATTGACACGGTGGCTGCTATGATGGGCTCAAGTATAGCAGGGATTGTGGGGCTGGTGCGGAATCGGGCAGTGTTTCGTTCTGCTGTGCATGGGGTCGCTATGAGTCGGAAACGACTCGACAGCACTTAACAACAACAACGACTAATGGCTGTGAGCATTTCTTCATGTGTTTGCTGGGCACCTGAATTTCTTCTTTGGTCAAGTGTCTACTCATGTCCTCTGCCCATTTTCCAATTTGATTGTCTTTCTGTTGTTCAGGTGGGGAAGTTTTTTACAAATTTTAGAGATTAGTCTCTTGTCTGATGTGTTGCTGCCCAAAATTTTTCTCAATGTACAGGTTCTGTTTTCACCCCTTTGAAAAACGCTTCATTTTCAGAAGGTCCCAGTTATCTAGTTTGTCTTCTGCTTTTTATTCTTTTCCTCTTACTCAATTGTCACCTTTCCCCCATTGGTTTATAATGCTGCCTTTGTCATGTATCAAATTGCTCTGTATACATGGTTCTGTTTCTGAAGTTTCTAATCTGATGCCTTGGCCTTTATATCAGAAATCCTGTGTATTTTTAGTTATGTCTGATAGTGTATTATGCCATGTATTAGTATCCCTAAGTTTGCCTCTATTTTTCCTTTGATGATCTTTATAGTTTTAGGTTGTACATTTAGGAGGTTTTACATTTAGGTCTTTGATGCATCTTGAATTAGTGTTTGTATATGGTAAGGGATATAGATCATGTTTCATTTTTCTGCAAATGGACTTGCCAGCAGTACTTGTTAAGAGAGTATCTCTTTCCCATTTAATGGGGTTTGGTCCTTTGCTGATGATCAACTATCCATTGGGGAATGGATTATTTCTAGGTTCTCAACTGTGTTCTACTGGTTATGTGTGTCTGTTATTACACTAATACCAGGCTCAGTCAATTCTGACTTATAGTAACCCTAAAGGACAGAGTAGAATTGCCCCATAGGATTTCCAAGGTTATCTATCTCTATGGAAGCAAACTTCCAAATCTTTCTCCCAAAGAGCAGCTAGTAGGTTTGAACTGCTGACCTTTTGCTTAACAGCAGATTGCTTAACCACTGAGCCACAGGATTTCTGATATAAAGGCCAAGGCATCAGATTAGAAACTTCAGAAACAGAACCATGTATACAGAGCAATTGGATACATGACAAAGGCAGCATTATAAACCAGTGGGGGAAAGGTGACAATTGAGTAAGAGGAAAAGAATAAAATTAAATACCTTCTATAGAAAAGGCAGAAATAAATTTTAAGTAGATTAAAAACGTAAATGTGAAAAGTAAAATTTTATAACTTTTACGATAAAATATGGGAACATCTTTATGACCATGGGATGTATCAGGATTACCCAAATAGGACCACAAATCTTAGGATACATATAAAACAATTTGTACTTATTCCATGTACACATTTCTAATAATATACTGGAGATAATTATCTCTATTCTCTGTCATGCTCCGTCACACAGCCTCTACTGAGTGCCACTGGTTATCATTAACATTGTGGTAGTTAAATGCAATGATTTATAAAAATATAGATATCATATTCAATTGAACTACATAGATCATAAAGAACATAAAATTGTTGTAAAATCAGTTTATTTATTAGAAATATAATACATGCATTTTTATTTTTTATCATAGAAATTAAAAATAAAAAATATTTTTAGTAAGTATCTTGAAACTTACAGAGAAAATCAGATATAACCATTTTAACATGAAAGTTTAAATGTCAGTAACAAATGAAATTTCACTCATAATCAGAAATTTGAATTTTCAGGCTATAAAGAACAAGATAACTTTGTTCAAACCTATGCTATCCAAAATTGTAGCCACTAGCCATAGGTGGCTACTGAGTACTTACAATGCAGCTAGTATGAATTCAGTTGTGCTGTAGTGTAAAATACACATTCAACTTTGAACAATTAATATACACATTAAAAAAAACACATGCTAAAATACCAAACCTCATTTTGAAGAATACGTGTATGTTACTTAAATGTCTTATTCTATAAGGAGATGGCTTTCTGTGATATGCACGCATATTCATTTAGAATTCAGATTTGGGAGGTTTATTGATTGCATTGTGGCACCCAAATACATTCACTGTAATTTCTAACCCCTAAGGAGCTCTGGTGGCGTAGTGCCTAAAGCATTTGACTGCTAACCAGAAGGTTGGTGGTTCAAACACACCAGCCATTCCATGGAAGAAGACTGGGCAATATACTTCCGAAGGATTTACCACCTCAGAGACCCAAAGGGGGTCTCTATGAGTTGGAATTGACTAGATTGCAGTGAGTTTGGTTTTGGTTTTATACGTGTGGATATAATGCCATGTGGGAGTAAGATTTCCTTTGCGATGTTAATGAGGCCCTATCAATGTAAGGCAAGTTTTAAGCCAGTTACTTTTGAGAAATAAAAAGAACAGATTAGACAGAGAAGAAAGAACATATGGTGGAAGACAGATGCTGTGTCACCTGAAAATCACCAAGAGGCCAAGGAAGAGAAGCTGAAAGGGGACAAGAACCTTCCCCCAGAGTAGAGAGAATGAGGAAGTCTTCCCTGTGAGCTGGTGCCTTGAATTTGGACTTCCAGCCTTGCAAGCTGTGAGAAATAAATTTGTTTGTTAAAGCTACGTGCTTCCAGCATTTCTGTGATAGCAGCACTAGGAAACTAAGACAAGAGGGATGAGCTTATGTTTCCAGTTCAAGCTAAGGGTGACCTGTAATCAAAGAATATGTTAGGCAAACAGACCAAATTCAAAGTGTACCACAAAGTTGTACCTAAGAACCAAAGAGAGAAGAAATCTGTTTCAGCTTTATTGCAGATGTTTAATCAAGTACCTCCCTTTCTAGTTCCTGACTGTGCTATATCTTAAAACAACAACAACAACAACAACAACAAACAAAAAACCAAACTCACTGCTGTCAAGTTGATTCTGACTCACAGCTACCCCTCTTTGGCTTTCTGAGGCAGTGTCTCTACAGAAGTTGATTGCCCAACCTTCCTTCCAAGGAGTGGCTGGTGGGTTCGAACTGCCAGCCTTCTGGTTAGCAGTCAAATGCCTTAGGCACTATGCCACCAGAGTTATGTCTGAAGGGGAGCTAAAGTCTGTCTGTTCCAGAGTCCTAAGATCTGCTTCCAGTCTTCGTGTAAAGCACAGTCTTATTTAAGAGACATTACAAATAGAGATTCTATACGTGAAAGAAGTGTTAGTGTATAATATATATTTTCATGTAATTAAGACACACAAAGAAGGGGCACAAGATTTATACAGGTCCTGGTTCTATCTGAATGATCTGAAGCCATTGTGACAAAAAGTTAGGATTTCACAATGTAGCTTTTTTGTTGTTGTTGTTGGTGTAGATCTGCTAGATGGCTGGAAGAAGTTATTTACAAATGTGGTTTCTTTCCGAACTTTAGGGGCTCAGTCAGTCTGGTCTGGGAAGAGATCGGGCAGCTCTTGCTGTCTCGCTCTGTATTTCCGATGGGGAACACTACCCCACGTGTCCTCCCAGGATAAACAAGAGCAAGATGGAAGGAAGAGCAGGCAGACTCGTTTTTCCTTCCTGGATCGGTGATTTGGCTGCTGTTCTGTTACAGCTGTGTCACATTTAGTCTGGGATAAAAAATATTTCAGTGTAGAAAAAAAAAATTGCCAGACTGGTATTTTTCAATCCTGGATGTTGTTATTGCAGGGAAAAACCAGTAGTGGTAATGGGGAGGAGGGGAAAGAAAGATACCAGATGGGAGGAGACACTATTGGTAACAGTGGTAACAGTGATTACTATTAGCTAATAATCACGTCACATCAAACATTATTTTCCCTGACAGCAGAGCTATGTACAATGACAAGAGACTAACTTAAGGACTTGACTTAAAAAAAGGCCTTGAAATCCTTACAGCAACATTCATAGCAGCTGGTCTTTGAGTCCTTAAGAGAGACCTGAGAAGCACAGTCAAGGACCCACTACACTGCTTAAGCACACTGTGCTCGGACTGAGTGCTCATATTTAGCTCAGTTCCTGCACGAGTATGAGGTCCTATTGTTATCATGAGAAAACTGTGGCAGGGAGAGGATTAAAAAACTAATTAAATGTTTCACATCTAGCATGTAGTTAACTTCCTAAATCTGTGTTCTTTCTGCTATAACTTCACTAACCTTACTTTCATATATACGTAGTAAATTACATATGAAAGTACAGATACATACTTTCTTTAGTTTACAATCAATGAGTGTTAAGTGAATATATTTATTTAAAATTTGACCCTCTGAGGTAAGCAATACTTGAATCCATTATTATCTCTGTAGTACTGATATAGAAGTTAAAGCCCGGAGAGGTAATGAGGCTTATGCAGTCACCTGATTAAGAACCAGTGATACTGCAACTAAGCCCAAAGTCCAGTCTGACTCTGCACCATGCTTGATAGAACTTGATGTTAACAGACGTGCTCCATATTTTTGATGTCTAATACAGTAGCCAGAAGCTCTGGTGGCGTAGTGCCTAAGGCATTTGACTGCTAACCAGAAGGCTGGTGGTTCAAACCCACTGGCCGCTCCTTGGAAGGAAGATGGGGCAATCTATTTCCGTAGTGATACTGCCTTGGAAACCCCAGGAGGGGTCGCTATGAGTTGAAATTGACTCAACGGCACATTACAACAACAATACAGTAGCCATAGCCACAAGTAGCTTCTGACCACTTGAAATGTGGCTAGTGCAACTAAGGAACTGAATTTTAAAACTGTACTTAACTTTAATTAAATTTAAATAAACATGCAACTAGTGGCTAATGTACAGGGTAGTGCAGCTAAGAGTTTTCCAGAATCATGACAACTTATCACTATTTATTTATTTATTTTTATTGAGAAAAAATTTATATAACATAAAGTCATCATTTTAAAGTTTACAATCCAGTGATTTTAGTGTATTTGCTGTATGTGCAACCATCACCACTATCTAATTCTTGAACATTCCATCTCCTCCCCGCAAAACCCCATAGCCATTAGCAGTGAGTCCTGATTCCCCCTTCCTCCCATCCCTTGGGTAACCACTAACTGACTTACCACCTCTATGCTGTTGTTAGTTGCCAAGGAGTCAATTCCGACTCACAGTGACCCCAAGTGTGTCAGAGTAGAACTACGCTTCACAGAATTTTCAAGGGTGTGGCCTTTCGGAAGGAGATCATCAAACTGGTTTTAGAGGTGCCCCTAGATGGGCTTGAACCACAAAGTTTCTGGCTAGTAGCTGAACGTTTAACAATCTGTGCAACTCAGGGATGACTCTTTCTGTACAGACATTTCATATACATGGAATCATACAATATTTGGCCTTTGTGTCTGGTTTAATTTATGCAGCATTTTTCAAGCAATAGTAATCCATTCCTTTTTATGGCTGAACAATATTCCACTGTATGGGTATTTTGTTTATCCATTCATCCACTGACAGACAACTGGGTTGGTCGTACTTTTGGCTTTTATGAATAATGTTCTAGGCATATTTGTGTATATGTTTTGCCATGGACATATGTCTTTAATTCTCTTGGGCATATACTTTGGAATGGAATTGCTGAGTCATATTGTAATTCTTGCAAGCCTCAATTTATAATATTGAAGGATTCTATGGGTAAAACATTGAACAATGCAGGAAGCTTCAAAAGATGATGTTACTCTAAAGGCTAAGGTGCACTGGACACAAGCCATGGTATTTTCAAAAGCCTCAAACACAAGTGAAAGCTGAACAATGAATAAGGAAGACTGAAGAAGAATTGATGGCTTTGAATTGTGGTATTGGCAAAGAATAATACTGAAAATACCATGGACTGCCAGAAGAATGAACAAATTCATCTGGGAAAAAGTATAGTCGAAGGTAACTATCGGGAGGATGCGGGAGGGGAGCTGTTGCATTGAGTTAAATTGTAGTCAATGTCATGAGACAAAGTGTATGTGAACTGCTGTATGGAAAGTGAATTTGCTCTGTAAATTTTCACCCAAAATCACACACACACACACACACACACACACACATGCAGCTGAAATGCTCCTTAGAACTGAGAATAGCCAGTCTTTGTCACACCTACTTTGGCCATGTAGGGACCATTCCCTGGAGAAGGATATCATGCTTCATAAAGTAGATGGTCAGCAAAAAGGGGAAAGGCCCTCAATGAGCTGGACTGACCCAGTGGCTGCAACAATGGGCTCAAGCACAGCATGGACTGGGCAGGACTGGGCAGTGTTCTGTTGTGTTACACAGAACAAAGGGCCACTAGGAGTGGGGACAGGACTCAATGGCACCTAAAAACAACATTGTAATTCTTTGTTTAACTTTTTGAGGAAATGCCAAACTGTGCTATAGTGGAGGCACCATTTTACCTCCCCTCAACCAGTATATGAGGATTCCAATTTCTCCATATCCTCACCACACTTGTTATTTTTCACTTTTTTTTTTTTGAGTATAGCCATCCTAGTAGCCATTCTAGTGTATGTGATAGTCTGCACCCATAAAGATTTACAGCCTTAGAAACCCTATAGAGCAATTCTGTTTTGTCCGATAAGGTCCTTATGAGTCGAAATTGACTCGATGGCAGTGGAGAGTATGTGTGAAGTGGTATCTCATTAAGGTTTGACTTGTGCTTCCCTAATGACTAATGATGTTAAGTATTTTCCATGTGTGTATTAGCTAGTTATGTATCTTCTTTGGAATACGTCTATTCACTGTTGGTTTTTAAAATTTAAAGCAAACATTAACCTCTTCTGTTAGAATGCATGGCAAAGGTTAGTTTTTCTTTTGCCTTATACAGTGTCATTCAGACATAAGAACCTCAATTATTAAAGATCTCTTCTTAAAGGAAGTCTTCCCATCTGATTCCCGCTTGACTAGGAGATATGACTCTGCTGTACATTTTCATTGTACCTTTCACTATTCCCTCACAGCACTCAACCCAACTTTACTAAATAATTTGTTGTACATTTGACTGAAGTGGAATGCTCCTTTTCAAGAGCAGGCAAACTGGTAAATGAATCCATACTCAGCACAATAAAATGGAAAGCACAATGAACTATAATTTAGGAGAGCTGTTTTTGCTACTACTGGCTAAGTGATCTTAGGTAATTAACTTCATCTCTCTAAAGCCCTAATCAATTCATAACTGAGGAAACTCATGAGTCTAAATTAAAATATATATATATATATGTACACAATTTGATGGCATGAGTTTGTTATTATTATTATTATTATTTTGGTTATAGGTACACAAAACTCTATGTGCCTTTGTAAAAGCAAATAAAATTCATGACTTACTAAAAGACAAATAAGAACAGAATACACACAGCAGAATGCAAGACAAAATGATGCCCATTATACAATCTTCCTTCCTGGACCAACAAAAAGAGTCGAAGAGGATTCTTGGTGTTGACTTTCACTGAAAGTCAATGGACTGAAAACTGGAGAATATGGGGATTAATACATTACAACACAGTGAAATATATAAATCCCTAGTGATTCTGTGTTGGTTTAACTCGTGTGTTGATTCAGCCTCATAGTGAGCTTACAGGACAGAGGAAAACTGACCCTGAAGGTTTACAAGGTTATCAAATTTAAGGAAGCAGATTGCCACATCTTTCTCCTGTGGAGTGGTTGGTGGGTTTGAACTAGTGATCTATGAGTTAGCAGCCGACCACTTAACTACTGTGCCATCAGGGTTCCTTTGTGTTGATTTAGAGGAGAGAGAGAAAAAAAAAATTCTACTACTGACTGGTGATGGAGCTCTGGTGGCATAGTGCCCAATGCATGTGACTGCTAACTAGAAGGCTGGCTGTTCAAACCCACCAGCCATGCCTCAGAAGGAAGACTGGGAAATCTCCTTCTGCAGAAATACCGCCTCGGAAACCTAAGGAGGGGTTGCTATGAGTTGGAAGTGACTAGACGACAGTGAGTTTGGTTTGGTTTTTGGTACTGACCGGTGATATTCTCATTTTTTAACTAAATATTTTATATGACTGACAAATGATAAATAATAAGAATATAGGGCACGATTGACTGGAGAGAGCGTAAGCTACAGAACAACTTCTTCTTCATCTGTTGCATATTTCTAATCAAGTATTGAAAGATCGCTGCTAAAATTTTGTTTAACAGGTCTTGTTTTATTGGTCAATCAAATGCAGTCAGATTTTTTTTTACTACTAGATTATGTTGTTGTTGTTGTTAGGTGCCATCAAGTTGTGTACAACTCATAGTGACCCTATGCACAGCAGAATGAAACACCACCCAGTCCAGCGCCAGCTCCATGATCCTTGCTATACTTGAGCCCCCACTGTGTCCATCCATCTCATTGAGGGCCTTTCCCTCGTTCATTGACCCTCCATCTTACGAAGCATGACATCCTTCTCGAGGGACTGGTCCCTTCTGACAACATGACCAAAGTAGGTGAGACGAAGACTGGCCATTCTCGCTTCCAAGGAGCATTCTGGCTGCACTTCACTCCAGGACAGATCTGTTAGTTCTTTTAGCAGTCCACGGTACTTTCAGCATTCTTCGCCAGCACCACAACTCAAAAGCATCAACACTTCTTTGGTCTTCCTTATTCACTGTCCAGCTCTCATATGTATATGAGGTAGCTGAAAATACCATGGCTTGTGTCAGGTGCACCTTAGTCCTCAAAGAACCATCCTTCCTTGCTCCTCTCAGCACTTGAAAGAAGTCCCTTGCAGCCAACCTGCCCAGTAGTATATGTCATCTAACGTCCTGACTGCTGCTTCTACTGGCGTCGATTGTAGAACCAAGCAATGTGAAGTCTTTGACAACTTCAATCTTTTCTCCATTTATCGTGATGCTGCTTATAGGTCCAGTTGTGAGGATGTTTGTTTTCTTTATATTGAGATGTAATCCACACTGCAGATTGTACTCTTCAATTTTCATCAGTAAGTGCCTCAAGTCATCCTCACTTTCAGCAAGCAAAGTTGTGTTCTCAGCGTATTGCAGGTTGTTAATAATTCTTCCTCCAATCTTGATGCCACGTTCTTCATATAGTCCAGCTTCTTGGATTATTTACTAGCATACAGATTGAATAAGTATGGGGAAAGGACATTATAGCATGTGATAAACTCAAACTGCCCTAATGCTTACTTCACTTCATTAGGTGTTTTCACATGGATACCAGATGCTGAGGAGGTAGCCAATCGTATGGCTGTGATCTTACCTAGTTTTCCTGAGTGACTTTTCAAAAAAAGAAAAAAAAAAAATTATTTTCCTAATTACAAAAGTAATGTTCTGCTATAGAAAATCTGACAACAATAAATAAAAAGAAAAACCTGTTAAAATAGGCAACTTTTCTGATCCTTTAATAATTCTGTTCTCCAGGAATTTGTATTAATTTATTCTGTTAACAGAAGTGTTAGTTGAAATTGGTGTTCACAGACAAAGGCTAGAGAAATGTGTCTCTTAAAATAAGCCATAAGCATCTCCCCAAGCACTCTACCATTTTATTTACCAAGGAACAGATCACTTCTTTCACTGTGTCCTTTCTTTGGTCTTGTTTCTGTTTAAAGACATTAATGCCTAATATAGAGTGCATTTAAAGAAGATTATACTGCGTCCAAGATCTTCATACTTCAGTCTCTTAAATGTGGCAAACATAAACTCTGTAAATACTTGCTTTGAGTGGTGAAAAACTGTTACCAAGAAATTAAAGACTAAAATAAAGCCCAAATTAAAAAAATAATTTGCAATTTTCTGTTATATACATCATCTCATTTTAGTTTGAAAACTTCTCTGTAGTATAGGTCAAGTATTAATTTCACTCCACAGATGAGGATATTTTGACCCAAAGTCAGGATTTTAAGGCAAATCTTTTTACGTCAAATCTCATTCTCACTGCACTGAGCCATGCTGTCTTACTACCTGTTTTACATTTGGTATATTTACATACTCTTCACCTGAAGAAAACACTTAGATTACTCTGAACCAAGTTACCTCTCTAGAAAATGACATAGCTCCTAAAAGTCCTATTTAGATGTAATTTAGAGGGAAAGATATAAAGAAGTATGAATTCAATGCTGATTTATATTTTCATTATATGTTATATATTCTTTATATATATATCACATATTCTTTTCCTTTCTGTCATGAAGAAGGTGGAAAACATGGTGGACTTATGAAAAAAGAAATCTTGGTACCATTTATGTCTTTTCAAAATTCATGTGTAACCAACACTGTCTACAGTGATCCAGTATAACACGTAATCTATCACTCTTAGGTGGAAAAGCCTGCAAAATGAGGATCTGGATAGACTAAGTTAATACCTAAAATCAGTAAGGAAGGAAACTTTTTGCTGACATCTTTTCATTTTCCCTTTTAGTGTCACTCATCTTCCTTTGTAAGCTAGCAACTCACCTCACTTTTCCTTAAATAGTCCAAACTGAATAAGCCAATGAGTTTGAAGACACTATCTTACATACTAGGAGCTCTGGTAGCATAGTGGCTCAGGCACTTACTGCTAACCAGAAGGCTGGCGGTTCAA
>NW_006921596.1:6905532-6917668 GCF_000298275.1 Orycteropus afer afer
ATATATATATATATATATATATATAGAGAGAGAGAGAGAGAGAGAGAGAGAGAGATGAGAGTAAAATAACTATCAAACCTTTCTCTGCCAAAAATCTCTCAAGTCCAGCCAGTAGGAGACTATCTAGTTGAGGCATTTATATCTTTTGAAGCCAAAGGTAACATTTAGGTTGTTGTCAGTATGTAGTTTAAATACAAGTTTCTTAATCAGTTAAGCTTGAGAGGGAAGGGAAAGGAATGAGATTCCATTCAATCTCCACAGCAAATTTGCAGGTTAGATCTAACTCCTCCTAATTTATTGGTAGCAAAACTCAAACCTAAAGAGGTTAAATAACTTAATGAGGAAAAAATTGGTACTAAGTGGCAGTACTAGTATTTAAACTGAGGTTCAAACACTGCTCTCTCTTTTTCCTATCCTAAATTGAGTTTAGAAATAAAATTTCAATTTAACTGACAGATATAATACACTGCTGGCAGGTGCTGTGGAGCTGGTCTCAAATCAGCAGTTCTAGGTACAACTAAATGAACCCTGCCCGACTCTGTGCCAGCCTCAGTCGCTTGAGCCCCCTGTTGCAGCCACTGTATCAACTGATCTCTTGAGGGTCTTCCCCTTTTTCGTTGACCCTTTACTTTACCAAGCATGATGCCCATCTCCAGGGACTGGTGTCTCATGACCGAAGTATGGAGAGGTGAAATCTGGCCATTCTTGCTTCTAAGGAGACTTTTAGCTGTACTTCTTCCAAGACAGGTCTGTTCCTTCTTCTGGCAGTCCATGATATATTCAGCATTCTTCACCAACACCACAGTTGGAATGCCTTAATTCTTCTGCAGTCTTCCTTATTACTTTCTAACTTTCACATGCATATGAGGTTACTGAAAGTACAACACCTTGGGTCAGGCTCACCTTAGTCTTCAAAGTGTTACCCATGCTCTTTAACATTTTAAAGAGGCCTTCTGCAGTAGAATGGCAGTGGTGAAGGCATTCAGCTGCTAAACAAAATGTCAGTGGTTCGAACCCATCAGCTGCTTTGTGGGAGAAAGATGAGGTAGTCTACTTCCATAAAGATATACAGCCTTGGAAACCCTACTGGGCAGTTCTATTCTGTCCTTCCAATAGGGTCACTATAGTTATACTGACTTGATGGCAAAGAGTTTGGTTTTGGGCTCACAGCACATTTGCTAAATGCATTACACATCATTTGATTTCTTGACTGCAGCTTCCATGGTCACTGATTGTGGATGCAAGTAAAATGAAATCCATCACAACTTCAACCTTTTCTCCATCTATTGTGATGTTGCTTATTGGTCCAATTGTGAGGATTTTGGTTTTCTTTATATAGAAGTGTAATCAGTACCGAAGGCTTTGGTGTCTGATCTTCATTAGTAAGTGCTTCAAGTCATCTTCACTTTCAGCAAACAAGGTTGTGTCATCTGCCTATCACAGGTTCTTTTTGCAGTCCTGATGCCATGTTCTTTATACAGTCCAGCTCCTTGGATTATTTGCTCATCATACAGATTGAGTAAGTGTGGTGAAAGGATACATCCCTGATGCACACCTTTCCTGATTTTGAATCATTCAGGATTCACCTTGTTTTGTTCGAATGACTGTCTCTTGGCCTACGTACAGCTTCCTCATCAGCACAACCAAGTGTTCTGGAGTTCCCATTCTTTGTAATGTTATCTGTAATTTGTTATGATCCACACAACTGAATGCCTTTGCATATTCCATAAAACACAGGTAAACACCTTCCCAGTATTCCTTGCTTTCAGCCAAGATCCATCTGACATCAACAATGATATCCCTCATTCCACACACTCTGTAGAATCTGGCTGGAATTTCTGGCAGTTCCCTGTTTATGTACTGCAGCAACCAATTTTGAATGATTTTCAGCAAAATTTTATTTGCATGTGATATTAATGATATTGCTCAGTAATTTCTGCATTCTGTTGGATCACCTTTCTTTGGAATGGGCACAAATAGAAATCTTCTCTAGTCAGCTGGTCAAATAGCTGTCTTCCAAATTCCTTGGCATAAAAGAATGAGGACCGTTAGCATTACACAATCTGTTGAATTTCTTAGTGGGTATTCTATCAATTCCTGGAGCCTTGTTTTTGGCAATGCCTTTACTGCAGTTTGGACTTCTTCCTTCAATACCATCAGTTTTTGATCATATACTATCCCCTGAAATGGTTGAATGTTGACAATTCTTTTTGGTACAGTCACTCTGTAGTGTTTTTAACTTCTTTTGATGCTTCCTGCATCATTCAACATTTTGCCCATAGAACCCTTCACTAGCTCAACTCAAGGATTGAATTTTTTCTTCAGTTCATTCAGCTTAAGAAATGCTGAGCATGTTCCTCCCTTTTGATTTTTCTAACTCAAGGTCTTTACATATTTCATTATATCACTTTATTTTGCCTTCTTGAGCTGCCCTTAAAATCTTCTGTTCAGATCTTTTATTGCATTATTTCTTCCATTTGCTTTAGCTGCTGTCCATTCAACAGCAAGTTTCAGAGTCTCTTCTGACATCCTTTTTGATCTTTTCTTCCTTTTCCTGTCTTTTTAATGACCTTTTGGCTTTCTTTACGTACGGTTTTGCTGTCATCCCACAACTTGTCTGGTCTTCGGTCATTGTTGTTCAATTTTGTCAAATCTGTTTTTGAAATGGTCTTAAATCCAGGCAGGAGATACTTGAGGTGTGTTTTGGCTGTCAAGTACTCAATTTTCTTCAGCGTCAGCTTAAAACTTGCACATGCGCAACTGCTGGTCCGTTCCCCAGTTGGCCCCTGGCCTTGTTGTGACTGGTGACACTGAGCTTCCCCGTCTTCCTTCCACAGATGGAGCTGATGTGACTCCTGTGTATTCCACCTGGTGAGGTGCATGTGTAGAGTTGTCATTTATGCGGATTTTATCTGAAATAAGTCGTTGGTTGTGCAAAATTCCATCATATGATTTCTGGTGTCATTTCCATCTTCAAGGCCATATTTTCCAACTACTGATCCTTCTTTGTTTGCAGCTTTCATATTTTAATCACCAGTAGTTATCACTGCATCTTGACTGCATGTTTGGTCAACGTCAAACTGCTTTTGTTGGTAAAATCTTTAATTTCTTCATCTTTGGCCTTAGTGGTTGCTGCATAAATTTGAATAATAGCAGTATTAACTGGTCTTCTTTGTAATCATATGGATATTATCCTTTACTGACAGCACTGACTTTAGGATAGATCTTGAAATTTTTTTTGATAATAAATGCAATGCCATTCCCCTTTGTCATTCCCACCATAGTAGACCACATGACTGGTAGATTCAAAATGGCCAATAGCAGTCTATTTTAGCTCACTGATGCCTATCATACCAATCTTTATGTGTTCCATTTCATTTTTGACAACCTCCTAGATTCGTACTTTGAACATTTCACTTTCTGATTATTAATGGATGTTTGCAGCTGTTTCTTCTCATTTGGAGTCATGCTACATCAGCAAATGAAGGTACCAAAAGCTTTACTCCATTCACGTCATTAAAGTCACCTCTGCTTTGAGGAGGCAGCTCTTCCCCAGTTGTATACTGAGTGCCTTCCAATCTGAGGGGCTCATCTGGTAGTGTTTCACTGCTATTCGTAAGGTTTTCAGTGGCCAATTTTTTTCAGAAGTGGACCTGGCCATGCTCTTCTCTCTAGGCTGTCACAGTGTGGGAGCTTGGCTGAAACATGTCCATCATGGATGACCCTGATGGTATTTGAAATACCAGCAGCATAGCTTTCAGCATCACAGCAACATGCAAGCCACTACAGTGCAAAAGAATGAAGATGAGTGGTGGAGATATAATATAGTAGAAGAAATAGCATATATGCTTCACAATGCACCCAGATCTAAATTCCTATCAGGGTAAGTTTTGTACAGAAATTCGGGGGAAAAAATGTATTAAATTTTTTTTTTCTTTTATTCATATATCTTAACTCCAAGTAAATACATAACAGAGAGGTATGAATCTGAGTCTCAGTCTCTTCATGGACTACTCAGAGAGCCATTTTCCGTTCTATTATTCTTGCAAATGGATTCCATACTGCCATTTCTACCACCATTAATGTGATTAATATAGGTGATAAGAATGGCAAAAACAAAAGTTCTAAATCTTTCATGTCACTGTTCTTTTGAAGAGGAAAGTTACTGTTCCTCAGAAGCCATAAAACTCTGTATCTTCTACTGTAACAAGAGAACTGATTGATATTAAATTAAATGGGTTTGAGTACCTTATTAGGGGATGCCTTTCTTTTTGAGCATCCCTCACCAAAATGAAAGTTAGCTGTATACACTGATGATTCAACAGGTAAAAGCTTACTTTATTAAAGTATAATTTTATGCAAAAACAAAGTTATCGATGTACCCATCAATTATACAGAAAATGCTTGTTGGAATTAATCTTGGTAGCAATAGTATATAAATAATACAATTTATCAACATAATTTGTCTGGAAAGACCAGTATATGCACTCACATGACTCACTACTTTCCCTGTAATTAATGATGTGCTGTCTGATGTATATAAAACAAACCAACTAAACCCACTGCCATAGAGTCAATTCTGACTCATACTGACCTTGTAAGACAGAGCAGGACTGCCCTTTAGGGTTTCCAAGGTTGTAAATCTTTATGGAAGTGACTGACAAATCTTTCTCCTGCAGAACAGGCTGGTGGGTATGAACTGACAACCTTCTGGTTAGCAGCTGAGTGGTTAATAACTGAGCCACCAGGGGTCCTGATGCGTATAAAGTAGTTTTAAAAATGATGCTCCTGACTCACTGTTAAGTAAAGTCTTATGTTCTGAGTTGTTTCATAGTGGTGACTAGCAATTACCCAAAATGCCAAAGCCATCGAGTCAATTCTGACTCATAGTGATCCTTTAGGACTGAACAGAACTGCTACAGAAGGTGTCCACGGCTGTAAATCTTTACAAAAGCAGACCGCTTCATCTTTCTCTTGTGCAGTGGCTGATGGGTTTGAACGACTGATCTGTTGGTTAGCAGCCAAATGCTTTAACTACTATGCCACCAGAGCTCCTCTGACTAGCAATTAGTACTGATTTAATCCCCAATTTTGTTTTGTTCTCTTCTGTAATCAAGGTACTCAGTGAGACGGACATTTGAGTAAAGATATTTTTCCAGACTCAGAGCAAAGGAACAAAGAGGAAAAAAGAAAAAGATGATGACAGAGAGAAAGACAGACAAAAAGTTAGATCCAGTCTATTAATCTGTTCTATACAAATTTAGGGGAAAAAATGGCTAGCAAAAACAATTAAAAAACAAAACAAAAAAACTAAGAAGATGTAAGGGAAGACACAAATAATAAGCAAATTACAGAAGAAAGGAAGGTCATAGGAGCCCTGAAGGTGTAGTCATTAAGCACTTGGCTACTAACCAAAAGGTCTGAGGTTCAAACCCACCAGATGCTCTGTGGGAAAAAGATGGGGCCGCTTGCTTCCATAGATTACAGCTTTGCAAATTCCATGTAGCAGTTCTACTCTGTCCCATAGGGTTGCTTTGAATCAGAATTGACTTGAGGGCAACAAGTTTGTTTTTTGTGTTTTTGTTACTAATATTTTAGAGGGTATTGGTGGTGCAGTGGTAGAATTTTCCCCTTCCAGGTAGGAGACATGAGTTCAATTCCTGGCCAGTGTACCTCACACACAGGGACTACCTATTTGTCAGCGGAAACTTGTATGCTGGTAAAATGGTGAATAGGTTTCAGCAGAGCTCCCAGACTGAAAAAGAACAGGAAGAAAGACCTGGTGATCTGCTTTCAAAAGTCAGCCAGCGAAAACCCTGTGGGTCACAACAGGCCAATCCCCAACCGGTCAGTTCTGGTCCAGAACTGGGCAGTGCTTTGCTCTGTTGTGCGTGGGGTTGCCACGAGTTGGAGGCCAAACTCCATGGTGGCTAACAACAGTACTACCACCATTGGTATTTTAGTTCTTTGTCTATAAAATATCTTTTTCCCTTAAGACTAATTAGTGGATTCTTTTTCACTGTAGTATGGAATTAAAAATTATTTATCAATAGGGCAGAAGAACAGGCAATCTAATGACAGAAAAATAGAATGTTTACAAATACTAACTACTATTTTGAAGTTGGCTGGTGAATGACAGTTAGCTATTACAGCAGAGCAAATTCTTCAGTGATGAGGCAGAATAAATGATCATTCATGACTAGAACTCAAACTATATTTTGGCACTTTTGATTCTGCCATACAATATTGGGCTAATTTAGTATTACTCCTCATTTGAGGTACAGGAGATATAGAGCAAGATATTATGACAAATAGTAGAAAATTGAAAGAAAATTTAAGTGTACTAAGATACTCTACACTGTAAAATTTTATTTAAAAAATCACATAGCGTATATTTCTGGAGGCTTCATAAGTCATCTGCTTATGAGGCAATAATGAATTTTATTAAATCTAGCAGTAAAGTAAATATGAGTCTTGAAATTTCAGTATCCTTTATAATTCTGAGAAACAACTGATAAAAAAGCACCTGATATACTCCTTTTTCTAATTTTATAAAATACCCTAACCAAAAATATTAAAATATTCTCTAATCTCTAGTAACCTGTGAAAGCACATAACTTTCCCTTACACAGGGTAATTATTCATTAACTAAAGATTAGTTAATGATTTAGATAATAAGACTTAGTGATGCAGACCATGTTAGAAACAGGCTATCCTCAGCAACATTTGAACAGATGGAAATACTGATATGGTACGTAACACACGAAACCAGGGAGCTCTGGTGGTATAGTGCCTCAGGCATTTGACTGCTAACCAGAAGGCTGGCAGTTCAAACCCACCAGCTGCTCCTCGGAAGGAAGGTTGGGCAATCTACTTCTGTAGTGATACCACCTCAGAAATCCAAGGCAGAGTCACTATGAGTCGGATTCGACTCAACAGCACTGAGTTTTTTTTTTTAAATAGTGAAACAAGATTTATTTTGCAAATTAACAGCAAACAATCCCAGGTAGAATATACATGGAAAAAATTTTTTTTTCTTTTGTTGCAAATTAGGAATCCTTTTACATTTTCACATCCATGGAAAAGACAGTAAATATTTAAAACAGAAATTATGATACATTGTTTGAAGAACAAAATATAAAATTAGTTAAGGTGATTTGATATAATTTAAAATCTAATGAAACCCTGTGATATACTTTCATGATGAAAAGGAAAAACAAATATCTAGAAATGTTCAAAAAGATGCAGACTTCTGTACTAGAAACCTCTGTGCCTTTTAAAGCAGAGCATCTAGAACATAATTTAACCTTTTTTTGGTGAGTCAAGGTCATCAATATGAAATCAAATTATTTTATGAACCTACAGGTGAAGATCAAAATGTAGATTACACTGAATGGCTTATTAGCTAACACTTTCAGTGAAAGTCTCCAGCATTTACTTTTGTGATAGTGTCACAGATCCCAATTTGCTTCTGGTCATTTTCCAGTCTCTCAAAATGGTGGTCTGAATGCATACTACCGGCATATTCATCTATTACCTCTGGAGGAAGGAGGCGAGTCAGGAATAGGAGGAGGACCTGGAATGTGTGGCTAACTGCCTCCGTGAATATCTGCCTCCTTTGATATGAGACCAGAAGAACTGAATAGTGCCTGTTCTGGTTACCTAGTGCTGCTCTGACAAGAATATACCACAAATGGAATGGTCTTAACTAGCAGGAGTTTATTCTCTTACAGTTTGGAGGCTTTAAGTCCAAGTTCAAAGTGCCAGGCTCTAGGGGCTGGGTGAAAGCCCCTCAACCTTGGGGTCCAGCTCTGCCTCCTGCTCCTGGCCCACTAGAGCTTGAGATGTTTCTTTACTCAGAAAGCTGCTGGCTGCTGAGGCTGACAAGCCCAAGGCTGACAAGTAAAAAGGCACAGTCCCAATGTTACCAAACCATACAGCAGGCTATTAATTTAAGTCCATTGAAAGTCCCCAGGTCAGCAGAGCATGGCAGGCTGCTGAGCAATGACATGGCTACATGCAGGGTTCAAGTGTGCCATAAGCTAGAGACCATTTCCAAAGCTGCTTCTTATATACGGGAAGCAGACTACATACCCAAAGGCAGCTACTCAGCTTCTTGTGGTAGATCCCACCATGGAGTTGATTGCCAGTCTCATCATAGGGAATAACTACCACCAGCTGCCCAGCCACTCAGCCAGGCCCAGCCAAGTTGACATACAAATTTAACTACCACAATGCCTGACTACCATTATGGAACATTTCGATCAAAGATTATATAGAAGAATCCTGATCAAAGGGGGAGAAATGCAGAATAGAATTTCAAATTCTCATAGACTCCATGGAGGCTGGAAGAACTCCTGAAACCATTGCTCTCAGTTAATCTTTAAACCTGAAACTAAAAATATCCCCCGAAGTCCTCTTAAAAGTAAACAGTAGTTTAACTAGTAACAGATGTCTGCCTTGAGCATTATGCTACTTTTATTTTATTTAAAAATTTCCCTTCCTCTCATCCCTGGTAGGAGCTCTGGTGGTGCAGTGCCTAAGGCATCTGACTGCGAACCAGAAGGCTGGTGGTTCAAACCCACCAGCCACTCCTGGGAAGAAAGGTTGGGCAATCTACTTCTGTAGTGATATTGCCTCGGAAATCCAAGGAGGGGTGGCTGTAAGTCAGATCTGACTCGGCAGCAGTGCATTTGGTTTGTTTTTTCTCATCCCTGGTAACCAACAAAGAAAGTTTCTTTTCATATGTAAAGCTTTCCTTGCCTTTTTACAATAGTGGACTAATATAATATTTGTCCTTCTGTGATTGGCTTATCACTCAGCATAATGTCCTCCAGGTTCATTCAAGCTGTGGGATACTTCGTAGATTCACTGTTAATTCTTTAATGTTGCACAGTCTTCCATTGTGTGTACATACCATAGTTTGTTTATCCGTTCATCTGTTTATGGGCACTTAGGTTGTCTCCATCACTTTGCTATTGCGAATAGTGCTGCAATGAACATGGTATGTATATATATCTACTCATGTCCTGGCTTTCACTACTTTAGGATGTATAGCTAATAATAGGATTGCTAGATCGGATGATATTTCTATTTCCAACTTTTTAAGGAATCACCATACCACTTTCCACAGTGATTGTATCATTTTACAGTCTCATCAGCAGTGTAGGAGAGTCCCAAACGCTCCACATCCTTGCCAGCATTTGTCATTTTCTGCCTTGCTGAACTTTGCAATTAGTGCCGGGGTGAGACGGTAGCTCATTGTTGTTTTGATTTGCACCTCTCAAATGGCTAATGATCACAAACATCTTCTCATGTGTTTGTTGGCCACCTGAATATCTTCTTTGGTGAAGTGTCTGTTCATGTCTTCTGCCCATTTATCAATTAATTAGATTGTCTCTTTTGGGTGTTGGAGTTTTCTATAAATTTTAGAAATAAGTCCCTTGTCAGATATGTCATTGCCAAATATTTTTTCCTAATCTGTAGGTTCTCTTTTTACTCTTTTGGAAAAGTCTTTGGATGCGCATAATACTTTAAGTTTTAGAAGGTCCCAATCATACAGTTTATCTTCTGCTTTTTGTGCACATTTACATATGTTTGGTAGGCTATTAATGCCATACGTTAGGGTCCCTGAGTTTGGCCCTATTTATTTATTTTGATGAACTTCATAGATTTAGGTTTCACATTTAAGTCTCTGATACAGCTGGATTTGGTTTTTGTGTGTGGTGTGAGGTATGGCTCTTGTTTCATTTTTCTGAAAGAGGATATCCAGTTTTGCTAGCACCATTTGTTAAATAGAGTATCTCTTCCCCATTTAATGAATTCCAGTCCTTTTGTCAAAGATCAGCTGACCATACACGGATAGATCTATCTCTGGGTATTTAATTTTGTTCCACTGGTGTATGTATCTGTCACTGTACCAATACCAGGCTGTTTTGACTACTATGGCTATATACTAGGTTTTGAGATGGAGGAGTATGAGACCTCCTACTTTGTTGTGGTTCTTCAATAGTGCTTTGCTTATCTAAGGGCTCTTTCTTTTCTAGATAAAATTAGTGAGTGGAGCATTACGCTATTGTAAGAAATATCTATATGGGCTCAAACTGAGAATAGCATCTTGAAAGATAAGATAGGAACCTTATGGGGTAGTGAGTTTATGTTAATGGAAGAGGGTGAGAATGGTTGCACAAATTGGAGAATGTAATCAGTGTTAATGAACTATACATGTAAAAATGGTTGAACTGGTGTATGTTTTGCTGCATATATTCTCAACAACAACCACAACAAAATGAATAAACAACAACAACAACAAAAAAACCAAATGACTTTACCTCTGGTTTCCTAAATTAGTAGCACAAGAGACCACATGCTTACACATCATCTCCTCCGACAGCAAGTGTTTCAATAAAGAATTCCTGCTATTGGATACACAGACTGATGTTTGTTGTATCCTCTCCAGGACTTAGAAAACATCTGGATTTTATTTATTTGTCTTTAGCTTGTTCCTTTTCTCTTTTGTCAGAGTGACTTATATTATCTGCCTATACCATCAATTCTAATCACTGTAAAAAATCTGTTATTTTTGCTTATCTACCACTTTTCTTTTCTCCTTCCGAATTTTTTCCTTCCATGAAAAGCAAGATTTGAATTCAGAGGGCCTGAGTTGGAAGCCTGACTCTGCAACTTACTATTATCACCCTACAAAATAGCTGCTGTGAGCTTGTTTTTGTTGTTGTTATGTGCCGTCGAGTCAGCCCAACTCCTAGTGATCCCTCTTTGGGTTTCCAATGTGGTATCACTACGGAAGTAGATTGCCCAACCTTCCTTCTGAGGAGCGGCTGGTGGGTTTGAACTGCCAGCCTTCTGGTTAGCAGTCAAGTGCCTTAGGCACTATGCTACCAGAGCTAATACGCATAAAATCACTTTGTAAATCTAAATGCTGCTTGTTCTTCCTACTGCCATTTTTGCCCCTGGCATTAATTGGCTGGCAATATATTTCATCTGGCCACTTATTATTTACTGGCCATTTAACAAATTTTGGGTGTTCTCGTGGCTATTACTCAGAATCTGCAATTTTGCACCAAATGCTTTTTAAAATAGCTATTTGTAGACTTAATATGAATATTAATATTTAATAGGAGTATTAAAGCTGGATGAAAGCTGAGGTCTTTGTCCAACTTAGGTACAACCCAGTTATGAAATAGCTCCCATAGAGCCTATTACATTAACATTTTGAGAACAATACAATGGTTCTTAATAATAAATGAGTGCTACTTTGTGATATATCAAAACATTATTATTATTATATTGAATTACCATGCTAAAGCTGTTTTAGTGTGTTTGGAAGTGTTTCTTTAATTTTTTTATGCATAGAAAGGTATACTATGCATATACTAAGACAAACATGTGACTAACTGATTTTAGAAACGAACCATACCTAACTGTCCTAATTTAGGTACAAATTCTACTAAAAAAACAGGCTTGGTGTTGGGCATCAAACCAGTTCAAAATGGTTCAGTCATGGTTGATGGGCACATGGGCAGTGTGTATGTTGCATAGCAACCAAATTTCTTGAGCAGCAGATTCTGACCACAGAAGGAAACTGTCAGCAGCACCCTGCTGAAAGATGGCAGCTGACACACACTCAAAGCAGCGCTGCAGTCAGATGCTACCTTTGAGTGCAATACCACTACTTGTTTCCTGCTTGGGTCAACATCCACTGTGCAGGAAATGTGGTTGCTATGTGATGCCTACGCTGCCCTTGTTTCCGTCAGCTATGACTGAACCATTCTGAACTGGTTCAAAGTCCTGCTTAGGAATGAAACTTATTTGTAATCCAGGGACTGATTGTACAATTTCACCTACTGACTTGTAATTTATTGGTAACAATAAAGCTCTTCTTAAATACATTATTATTCTGACTGTGTCATATAAAGGTGATATGGAAAAGGCAAAACAGGGTTAAGAGCGACACTCTTATATATAACTACTCAGTTAAATTTTTACAATAAAGAAGAAATACGTACTATATGTGCTTGACATAATGTATATCACTAAGACACCTTGTAGATTATAGTACTAGGAGCTCTGGTAGCGTAGTGCCTCAGGCATTTGACTACTAACCAGAAGGCTGGTG
>NW_006921596.1:6917828-6919333 GCF_000298275.1 Orycteropus afer afer
TAGTATTAGTGGCAAACAAACCTTATTTAGTCTAAGAAAATCACAAGCTATGTTCTTCTGTCTTTGAATTAAAAGCAAAAAAAAAAAAAAAAAAAAAAAAAAAGATATTATGATCTTGAATATTAATTTAAATATGGTTCATCAAATTATCCTATAAAATTTAAATTAACAACAACAACAATAACCCCAAGTTCATCATGACTCGCGGCAGCCCCACGTGCTGCAGGTCATGACTGTGCTCCACTGGGATTTCACGGCTGTGATCTTCTGGAAGCAGATCATGAGGCCCTTCTGCTGTGGCACCACTTGGTGGGTTTGAACCACCAATATTTAGCTTAATAAAGCCCTCAAACCCCAAACTCACTGCTGTCAAGTCGATTTGATTCACAGTAACCCCTCCTTGCGTTTCCAAGGTGGTATCTCTATGAAAGCAGATTGCCCAATCTTCCTTCCGAGGAGTTGCTGGTGGGTTTGAACCACCAGTCTTCTGGTTAGCAGTCAAATGCCTTAGGCACTACGGCACCAGAGCTCCCCTTTAGCTTAATAGTTGACTGTAAACTGCTTGTGCCACCTGGGGACCTTCCAAACCCCCCTTCAAAAAAAAAAATCCACTGCCATTGAGTCGATTCCAACTCATAGCAACCCTTCCTTGGGTTTCTGAGGTGGTATCTCTGTGGAATTACATTGCCCAATCTTCCTTTCAAGGAGTGGCTGGTGGGTTTGAACTGCCAGCCTTCTGGTTAGTAATCAAATGCCTTAGACATTATGCCTCTCAGAGACCTTACAGAACCTTAATAAAAACAAAACCCTCTGCCACTGAGTTGATTCCAAATCAGAGACCCTAGAGAACAAAGTAGAACTGCCCCAAATGATTTCCAAGGACATAAATTCTTATGGAAGCAGACTGCCTCATCTTTCTCCTGTGGAACAGATAGTGGGTTTGAAACACGGACCTTCTGGTTAGCAGCTGGCTGCTTTAACCACTACACCACCAAAGCTCCCACGTTTCTGTAGTAACTCCAGTTAATTTTAAAAAAATTAAAAAGATCATAAATTCATAAGGACAAGCATTTAATTAGTTAAGCAGTAACCAACTAATCTTCATTACAATTTATCCCTCAGTTTCTTTTTCACATTTTTCAGTTCTATACTAAAGATTCTGGACATAACACATCTTTTCAGTTTTACTGTTAAAAATAAAGTTTGAAAACTCATTTCTTCATATATAATTATATTTGTTATTGGGTTAAGAGTATACTACTGGAACAACATCATTTTTAGTTTGCTTTTCCTCTGTCAAAAAATGAAAATTCAGGGAACTAAAGCTAAAAGGCTCGCGAAATAGGATTGGGAAAGAGCTGCAACATCTGAGTAAACCCAGCCTTACTCATGGAAAAGAGAAAGCTTTCAAGACCTTCATTTGCTGATGTAGCACCACTCAAATTGAAGAGAAACAGCCACAGACATCCATTAATCATCGGAACATGGAATGTACGAAGTATGAA
>NW_006921596.1:6921793-6934086 GCF_000298275.1 Orycteropus afer afer
GATTGTGGGGCTGGTGCGGGATCGGGCAGTGTTTCGTTCTGCTGTGCATGGGGTCGCTATGAGTCGGAAACGACTCGACGGCACTTAACAACAACAACAAAGCAACATAACTATATACAGAGCATGACAGTAAACCCAGGCAACTGAGCAGCAATGAGGCAGGCACAGGGGGCAAAATAAACCCCCCTGAGTTTTCAGTCTGTGGTGGCATAGATGTAAAACTATCGGTCTCTGACCGTGTCATTAAGAGTCACTTGCTACATCTATAACATGGCAGTAGTAGAGATTTCTTTCATGCAAAATGATTTTAAAGGCAACACATGACAAATTAGGCTTTTAGTATAAAATAAAAAATGAATAGAAATCTAAACAAACAGAATACCTCTCTCAAAACAAAAAACCACAAAACAAATGAATAAACCATAGTATCAGAATTTCTTTTCACAAAATACAAGTTGTAGATTTTAATTTCATCTGCATAATTAATGTATACTTGATTTTCAAAACCTGTAGGAAAAAGGCAACAGAATTATCCACAAAATAACCTTTCAGATTAGAAATATCAACCCTGCACTAATTCTCAACAATACCGAAGTCTTAAACTCAGATGAAAATTATCAACTCCTTTTTCAACAAAAGTGAATTTATGTAGGCAAGGGTTATAATGTATGTCATGTCTTTTTTTCCTTCTGTTTTTTATTATGTTTGAATTCCCCTAGACATAGACATCTCCCTTTCAAGTATACAGCTATTTTCATCTAGTGATTTAACTAACAATCAGATGTACTGAAATCTATCCTTCAATTCTCATCTTTACCCAAAGCACAAAAAAGAAACTCGGTTTTAAACGGTTACTCTTATAAAAGCATCAAGAGCCTATGGCTATCTTTTGTACTTAAGTTCCTGTAGAGCTATAGTGTTCACTGCTGAATTAGCTGTTGATACCATAATTTTTATTGAAAGTAAAGGAACTTAAAGTATTTCAAAGTTTTAAGAGAAAATTTTGATAAAGAACTTACATAACAAAAATATAAATTGTTTGGAAGTTGATTTTAGGATGAGTAATCTAAGTTTAAATGACTCTAAGATATGATTTCTTACTCTTTCAAATGGCAGTTAAGCACTTGGGTGCTAATCCAAAATGTTAGGGGTTTGAATCCATCCATCACGGGAGAAAGATGATGCAGTTTATTTCTGTAAAGACTATACAGCCTTGGAAATGCTATAAAATATAAATTCTACTCTGTTCTACAGGTGCAGTAGGAGTTGGAACTGACTGGATAGTAATGGGTTTAATGTCCAGAATAAAGCTTTTACATTTGTTTGTTTTATATGCCACCATATGTTTAAAAAAGAGTAATCACTTTCATTTCAGAAGTTTCTTTGGTTACATCAGATCTGATCCACACCCAAATCATGAGTGTATATTAACTGCATTACGGAGCATGATGACAGTATCTCTGGAAAATTCTACAACCAGAACTTTGATTTCAAATCAAAGACTTTAGAAGAAGTCAAGTACAGACTCTCGTTTCTACAAATTTCTTAGGGAAGCTCACTAATAATACATGTTTCTGTAAAAATCAGATCTCTAGACAACTTGTTTGGTAGTAAAAGCAACAGTCTGATTTTTTTTTCCCTCCCAAGGATGCTGCAGCTTATCATAAGCCTGGTAGTGAATGTGGAGCTGAATCACTGCTAATTCTAGAGTCAACAAACAAATGTTGCTCAGAAGTCAAATGATTGATAGCTAAATGATGCAGGAGGAAAGAATGAATAAGGGCCAGGAAATGGTTCTAATCATAAAATGAACAAAATAATAATCTACCAGAATTTAGGAATAATGATATTATGGAATTTGCTAAGATTCAAGCTAATTCTGAGTTTAAGTATACTAATTTATCTACTGGTATTTCTACTTTAAATGCATTTTTTAATAAAAGGTAGCTGCAGCATTCAAACTCAATTCAAATTAAATTAACATTAATTTGGTAAATAGTCAATTTGGAATTTTCAATGCCATTACAATACATATACTTAAGCATCTTAGTATCTCATTAAGTTCTTCATTTGTTTTTACCACATTTAATCTTCATGGTAACTCCATGGCAGAGGTTTAGTTATGACTCTCATTTCACAAATAGAGGAGTTCAGGTAGTCTGCCCAAAGTCACAAAGTTGTAAGTGGCTGGACTGAGACCGAAGTTCATCTGGTCTTAAAGTCTATCTGATCTTAAAGACCCAAGGTCTTAACCATGGTAGTTGTCAGTCTCCAAATGTGACTGATCATTTGATATGTCATCTTACTACTTAATGAAGTGACCTGTAAAGATCATGTTTTGATGAATGAAAACTAAGCTTTTTACTTTATATTTTTCAGTTCTATACAGAACTGAATGTTTTATATAGAACAAATATGTGAAAAAGAACAGGTGTTTTAAGCAGCAGTGAGAAGCTCAGGGACCATGTAAAGAAATAGGGAACATGCAAAGAAATTTAGGTCGGTTTGAATCACAAACCTTTCAGCTAACTGTCAAGTGCTACACCGCCTGCACCTCCCAGGTACCCATAGTGAGGATACTTTACAAATATTTCTCACTTGATTTAACTTTCATACCTTCCAGATGTATTCTTCAGTATGGCAAGAGCATCTGGATAGCCATCCATGTTGTAGTCTCCAATATGAAGGGTAATCGGAAGTGGTATTTCCGTTGGTCGTTGTTCATGCACAAATGGTACAAAGCCCCAGAGTGTGCCCTTATTGCTGAAATTCTGTAGCACTGGGATCCACTGTGGTTTAAAGAGAAAAAGATTATAGAGTTATTTTAGGAAAAAAAGTCATCACTTGCAAAACAAATGTATGTTTCATTAAAAAGGTTGTTTTCACTGTTAATTTCTTTCTACATAGATAAAAATTCCCAAGTTAAGCATAATTTTATTTAACTTCTTTATCTCTACAATATATGTATCATAATTTACTCTGGAGAATAGCTGACTGATACTCTGGATGATAAAGGGAGTCTTTTTTTTTTAAATTTATTATCAATCATCTTTGGCTGAATTGGCACACAGAGCTTTAGAAGGCTTTTCACAGAATCACAAAATCTTAGGGTTGTTCTGGTATTAATGACCGTGTAGGTGAACTGCCCAACTTAAAATCTATATTGGATGAAAATATAACCTCAAATGAATACTTTAAAAACTAAAGCAAACTGTAATATCATCTAATTCTTATGTCTTTTCAGGAAGACCAATTTAGGAAGAAAATTAAAACAGGACCAAGCCTCCCTTTTTCTGCTGTGCCTTCTATATGGGAAGATGACTTTAGCCATCATCCTCAGAGCCAAGGAGCTCTGGGGCCTTCCAGACAGGCCTTAAAACTGTTTAAAGTTTCTACCTGCAATTGATAGGGACAATGCAGCCCAGGAGAATGAGCTCTGCCACCGTAGTGGCTAGAAGCTAAATATATAGAAAATTTCTTTATTTCCATATTGATCATAATGGAGAGAACAAAGAGATTCAGCTGATCTTGAAATGAGCTTCTGAAAACCTTTCTTCTGATGGCCCAAATCTTCACTTTTTAGTAACATAATACAATAAAAAATCTAAAGAATAGAAAACATGCCATTAAAATGATAGACGTGCCTATAATTAGCTGAGTGTATGAATGCTGCCACATAATCTGGAAATGTCCAAACAGAAGCAGGTACAGCTGACCTGAAATGGCTGGAGGCCAAATATGTCTACAGATGTTCTTATAAGCAGGTGACTCATTCATATGGCTCTAAGCCAAACTATATTAAAAATGGCTTCCCGAAAAGGGTTCAGTACACAAGGTACCCTCGACATTTTATAGGCTATCCAAAGAAAGCATACTGTGCTATGGAAAAATAACTTTATTTGCGGGAACTGAATTGTTCTAAAAATTGGTATTCTCCTTTAATCAATTTTTCAGTATTTCATAAAGCTAAAAGATATTATTTTATATATCATCCTATTGTTTAAATATTTCATTTGACTTTGAAAATAATTGTTGGTTTTATTTTGGAAGAAGACAGGAAATTTCACAAAACGCTAAGTTATCACAGATTTTTGAAGATGTTGACAATTTATTAATGATAAACCACATTAGACATGGTATTCCTTTTTATGTAGATGTATCAAGGCCTAAAAAGTAGAAAGATTTTCCACTTAACGTCACATCCTTAACAATTACCAAAGAGCTGTGACATTTATCTTCCCAGAAAGAGATGAGTGTATGTGAAATATGCTTATAGTAGCCTGTCACTTAAAGACAGGCTATAATTATTAGATTTACTTATATCTATGAACCAATGATGAAGTGTTACTTGACCTAACACTATTTTAAGTGATTCAAACTTAAAAAGAGTTCAGGATAATAAAACTTACACATGTGAAGTGCTTTTAGAATGCTGACTGTATGAAGATTTATTTTCTTTACTCTTTAATATAAAATATGAGGTTCCTTACCTTCAAGGGCTATCAAAGTCAACACGTTATTCTAGCATTTATTATTCCAAAAAAGAAAATAAAACTGATGGATGCTATATTACTGGTTTCTTTTCAGGTGCTACAGAAATGGAAAAATTCTCAATGTCATAACCTATCACTCCCACATTAATCCTCTGTTGTGACTATCAGATTCTGAATTGTCTACACACAAGCTATAGGTAAAAAGTCAGCATGAGAAAATGAAATAGATCTGTTGTTGTTTGTGTTGTTATGTGCCGTCGAGTCCTCGAGTCGGACCCAACCCATAGCAACCCCTCCTTGGGTTTCTGAGACAGTACCACTATGGAAGTAGATCTAGATACCAGAAATATAAACAAGATCAGCCTTGAAAATAGATATGATGGTCAAAACTCTTCACTAAAGTATGTTTTACCATATTCCCAGTATATAAGATACTAATAGATTATTTCATTATCGAATTCAGAATGAATATTCTCCACCAGAAACTTTTATAACAGTGCTTTCCCCCTCATTAAACCAATAAGAAAAATAGATTTAAATGTATTTCATTAAGTTAAAATGAGTGAGTCAATGATTCAATTTTGGGTTTCTGTTCTGATTCTTGGGAGCTCTGGTGGTACCAGTGGCATTTGACTGCTAACCAGAAGGCTAGCTGTTCAAACCCACCAGCCACTCCTCAGAAGGGAGACGGGGCACTCTACTTTCGCAGAGAGACCACCTCAGAAACCCAAGGATGGGTAACTATGACTTGGAATTGACTTGATGGCAGTGAGTGAATGAGTTCTGATTCTTAAGATATCTTTTCTAAATTCTGAAGACTGTTTTCAAACATATAACTCTGTTTAAATTAGAAACAACAAGTTGACAGCATAGGTAGCCAAGAAGGGATGTTCCCTATGAAGTCTAGGAAATATTTAGAAACTAAGGGGATGCCTAAATTCCAGCAGAACTAATATAAATGAGAACTTTTGATTTTCTTACTCTTAGCAAGCTAGAGTACCTTGGGAATACAAGTTTTTTTTTTTTTTTTTTGGTAACATATAATATATACTGTACAGAGATCAATTTGGTCCTGTCTTTGGTTTCTGAGAGGTAATCTCTGGAATTTCCTGAGTGACTAAGGAGGCCCAGAGATTATACCAGATGATTTGTGCTAATGCACCTGGCCTGGTATCAGCTGACCTCAGGGAGGGAGGAGAACATGATTCAATCATTCATATGCAGTAAGGTCTCAATCATGAAGCCAGTAAAGGCTGTAAACATGGAAGTTCCAGGAACTTCCTGGTTGGTAAAAGACATCAATACACATGGGAGGTTAGCATGCCCTTTTTGGGACAAGGAAGCTCTGCGTTGTGAACCATCTTGGACCTTACTCCATGTGTCTCTTCTTTAGGCTGATACTTTTGCTATAATAAATCTGTAATTTTAAGTATAGTGCTTTCTGTAAGTTCTATGAATCATTATAGCAAATTGTCAAACCTAAAGCAGTATTGGGAGCTAGCAGGTAGAAGTGAGGGAGCCTATGGGAGGCCCCTATGCTTGCAGCTGGCATTCTACAGGGATAGTGGGAAAACCTTGAATTTGTGGCCAGCATGTCAGAAATAAGGGATTTGTGTGGATTCCTAAGCTTCAGCCCGCTATGTCTGCCTATTTGGTAGTCTGAAGGATGGTATCCTTTTAACTTGTGAGATCTGACCTAGCTCTGAGTGACTAGGATCAGAGAGAGAAACTGCTGTGTGGGTGGTATCAGAGACAACTGAAAAGGGAGAAAGTGGAGTTTGATTAATCATCGCATTTTGAGAATTAGATTTATATCAATTTATATCTAAGAACAGACCAAAACACAAAATGTGAATTTGACAAAATATCACTATTTCAATTTCATGAGAAGTCAATGAAAACACAAATAAAAATAATAACAACCCCCAAAATAAAACAAAAATAAAGGGCTCTTATCAGGGATTTAAAAGGAGTTCTGGTGATGTAGTGCTTATGGAACTTGACTACTAACCAAAAGGCTGGTGGTTCAAATCCATCAGCTGCTCCGCAGAAGGAAGACGGGGCAATCTACTTTTGTAAAGATTTACCACCTTGGAAACCCAATGGGGGTCGCTATGAGTTGGAACTGACTTGATGGCATGAGTTTAGTTTTTTGGTTTACCAAGGATTTATTGTAGAAAATAACTCTCAGGATATATCTTATTATTATCATATTTCATCTCTAAATTTACTTTTTCTAGCTACAAGAATAATTTTTATAATGTCTCATAATCATGAAGCAGATTCAATTGTTGTTATGTGCCATTGAGTTGGACCCGACTCATAGCGACCCCTCCTTGTGTTTGAACCACCAGCCTTCTGGTTAGCAGTCAAGTGCCTTAGGCACTATGCTACCAGAGCTTTGGCAGATTCAATTAGACTTGATATTTCACATTTTAGAAAGTATTTTTTTTTGGGTATATTTTAAATTTCTTTGGTTCTATAAACTACTAAATTTTATTTTAGTTAAATGTTTAGGTAAAATAAACCAGAATATTTATTAAATTAAAAAGCACTGTTTAATGAGAATCTACCATAAAGCTCAGATGCAAAGTGCTTTAGTAAGTGGGGAATTCTAAAATACTCAGAAGTTATTTCTCACATTTTTGTCCCAAGAGGAATAAAATGCCGGTCTTCAAAAGTCAGAAAACAATCCTACTTATGCATTTTTCTAATACAAGAATGAAAAAATAATTCAACTCTGGAAAACATTTTTAAAACTGTGTTTCTTAGGAATTAAAATTAAACAGTGCTGGATATATTAAGTGCTTTCATGATACTTGGTAAGGAAGGAGCTGAGTAAGTGTTAGTAGTATTTGGGGAAAAAAATACACAAACATGCTGATATACCTGCTTTTTTCCAGATTTTGCTAAGTAGATAATGCTTTTCTGGCAATCTTTATCTTCACAGCCTGGCAGTAAGAGATCTGTGTGTCCATCCCCATCTGCCAAAAGAAATTCCAAAAGTTCATTAACAGCCACAAAATAAAGTGCTCTTGTTTGGCAGATTAAATTTCCTATTTGTTCAACATTTACATCAGTCTGGAGAAAACCGACAAACTCAACACACAGTGTGGTGGTTATTTTTTTGTGTCAGCTTGGCTGGGCCTGGTTGAGTGACTGGGCAGCTGGATGTAGGATTCCTCATGACAAGACTGGTAATCAACTCCATGGTGGAATCTACTGGGAGCAGCTGAGTAGCTGCTTTTTGGTATGTGATCTGCTTCCTCTATATAAGAAGAAACTTTGAGAACGGTCTCTAGCCTATGGCACGCTTGGACCCTGCATGTAGCGGTGTCATTGCTTAGCAGCCTGTTATGCTCTGCCAACCTTGGGACTTACAATGGACTTAAGTTAATGGCCTGTCATGTGGTTTGGTAACAACAGGACGGTGCCTTTTTACTTGTCAGCCTTGGGGCTTCTCAGCCTCAGCAGCCAGCAGCTGTCTGAGTGAAGAAACACTTCTAGCTCCCGTGGGCCAGGAGCAGGAGGCAAAGCTGGACCCCAAGGTTGAGGGGCTTTCACCCAGCCCCTAGAGCCTGGCATTTGAACTTGGACTTAAAGCCTCCAAATTATAAGAATAAACTCCTGTTTGTTAAGGCCATCCTATTTGTGGTATATTTCTCGTGAGAGCAGCACTAGGTAACCAGAACATTTGGCTTTGTAATGAATGTGATTCAGTTTTTAAAAATTTACTTTCGCACTTACTATCTGGACTGTACCTTGCTTTAAATCACACATTTTTCTGTGGTTGAATGTTTACCCAACATCATAAAAAGAACCTCTTTTCAGGTTTTAATGCTGAAATAATAAAGTTTAAGAAATGTGACTTGTGATTTATTTACATAATTATCCTCGCTATGACAGGAGAAAAGCATGCCATTATTACACAGGCTATATTAAATGTGAAGCTTCTATCTTTATACATAACTTGCGCTAAGTGTCTTTTATACAATATAAACTGAACACTACCAATAAATGGTTATCTATATAAAAGCAAATGAAAGGAATTCAGACGCCCTTTCCAATGACTGTTTTTTTTTTCTTAAGGTGCACCCTATTTCACAAACCCCTGTGGAGGGGGGGTTACTGAGGAACATGAAGTCAGGCCTCTAGCACATCCTCCAGTCTACTGCTTCCTTCCCCACTCCCCACCCCCAATCTAGAGGGGTTTGCAAATTTTGATGTCCTAGAATTAAATCTAGGAGCTCTGGTAGCATAGTGGCTAAGGCACTTGACTGCTAACCAGAAGGCTGGCGGTTCAAACCCACCAGCCACTCCTCGGAAGGAAGATGGAGCAATCTACTTCCGTAGTGATACTGCCTCGGAAACCCAAGGAGGGGTCGCTATGAGTCGGATCCAACTTGATGGCAAAATAACAATAACAACAACAGAATTAAATCTGTTTACAGGGATATTCACAATGGAGTAGTCACCTAGGTTTTCAATTTGAGACCTGACTTTGTGTTGCTGTAATCTTTGATTTAGTTGCTATAGTTTAACTTATGTATATTTATATGTGTATGGATATATTTCACTTGTGCCCAAGGTAGTGCTACACTTGGAAGGAGACAAAAGGGTCAACAATGAACAACTATCCTTCTGGTACAGATTTACATACTAAGAGAGCTGTATAATTATAATAAGCCTATGAAATCTGCAGTGACTTATTCAAAAGGGAAAAAAATAACAGAATTTTAGCCTGAGTGGGAGGAAACACTAGCCAGTGGAAGCTGACCTCACTAAAGTAATAGTCACAGCATAATGGGAAATTTATTTCATTCTTTTAATTACCTGTATTCTTCATTATTATATTATCACTTGTGAGAATAAATCCTTACTTAGAGTAGAACAACATGAAATCAAGTAGTTGAATGAATTGGCAAATATAGAGAACATGTTCAATTTGACAGCATATGGACTTGGAATAGTGAGAATTCAAGAAATTGAGATAGAGGATGTAACCTCAGGCAGGAAGATTTGGAAAGGAGAAGGCTTCATATTAAAGGGAATACATACTTATCACAGTTTTTTAAATTTGATTTTAAATTGTGATTTGGGTGAAGGTTTACAGAGCAAATTCACTTTCCATACAGTGGTTCACATAATATTTTGTCTCATGACATTGACCACAGTTTACCACAATGCAACAGCTCCCCTCCCACTTCCTCCCCATAGTTACCTCTGCCCAGTGTCCATCCCTCCATACACTTAAGCCTTCTGAGAGTCTAATTTCCAGCACAAAGGAAGTTTCCTTTCTTCTAAAGAAAACAAACTTTTCAATCTTACATGTTTCACTTTTCTGGATGTGTTTTTTTTTTTTTGTTGTTGTTGTTAAGTAATTTCAAATGTAAAGAAGTTACAGTAACAAAAATAGTACAAGGAACCCTGAGTGCTTTTAACACAGATTTGCATATTATTAACTTTACCTCTTTTGTTTTACCATTTGTACTATTTTTTTTTTCTGAACTACTTTTTTCCCCCCTGAAACATGCATGAAATTTTATACAATTTGGCCCTTTTTCCCAAATACTTCCATGTGTATTTTCTAAGAAAAGGTATTGTCTCTTACATGACTGGAATTCAGCTGTCAAGTCAAATTCACACTGATATAATACTTCCTCTAATATACTGTCCATATTCCAATTTTATCAGTTGATGTAATAATGTCCTTAAAAGCAAATGATCCAGCCTAGGGGTAGGGATTGCATCTATTTATTTTTAGTCTTCTTAATCTGGAATAGCTGTCTCTGTGTTTTATAAGCTGCATGTTTTCTTACCTCATGCGGTGGTTATGTTTGTGTGTCAACTGGCTGGGCCTAGTTGAGTGGCTGGGCAGCTGGTGGTAGTTATTCCCCATGATGTGACTGGCAATCAACTCCATGGGGGGATCTACCACAAGCAGCTGAGCAGTTGCCTTTGGGATGTGGTCTGCTTCCTGTATATAAGGAGAAACCTTTGGGATAGTCTCTAGTTTATGGCACGCTTGGACCCTGCATGTAGCCATGTCGTTCAGCAGCCTGCCATGCTCTGCCGATGTTGGGACTTACAATGGACTTAAATTAATGGCCTAACATCGGGACTGTGCCTTTTTACTTGTCAACTTGGGTTTGTCAGCCTTAGCAGCCAGCAGCTGTCTGAGTGAAGAAAGACCTCTAGCTCCAGTGGGCCGGGAGCAGGAGGCAGAGCTGGACCCCAAGGTTGAGGGGCTTTCACCCAGCCCTTAGAAGCCTGGCACTTTGAACTTGGACTTAAAGCCTCCAAATTATGAGAGAATAAACTCCTGTTTGTTAAGGCCATCCCATTTATGGTATATTCTGTCGGAGTGGCACTAAGTAACCAGAACAACTCATATTATAAGAATCTTTTACCTTTTAGTATTCTTTATGTGAGGAATAGAGCAGCTTTCAGAAAAACAGGTTTCATGTGGGAAAAATCAGGAACCATGGCAGAATGCTGTTGTTGTTGTTGTTAGGTGCCATAGAGTCATCTCCGACTCATAGTGACCTTAAGTACAACAGAATGAAACATTGCCTGGTCCTTGTCAGACTCATGATCCCCACTATATCTGAGCCCATCATTGCAGCCACTGTGTCAATCCATTTCATTGAGGGTCTTCCCCTTTTCAGTCAACCCTCCACTTTACCAAGCCTGATATCCTTCTCCAGGGAATGGTCCCTTCCATCAACATGACCAAAGTAGGTGAGAAGAAGTCTGGCCATTCTCACCTCCAAGAAGCATTCCGGCTGTACTTCCTGCAGGACAGATTTGTTCTTTTAGCAGTCCATGGTACTCTCAGTATGCTTCGCCCACACAACTCAAAAGCATCAACTTTTCTTTGGTCTTCTTTATTCACTGTCCAGCTCTCACATACATATGAGGAGATTGAAAATACCATGGGTTAGGTGCACCTTAGTCCTCCAGGAGACATCTTTGCTTTTCAGCAGTTGAAAGAATTAGTTTAAGCAATTTCTCTTAGAAATTACTGTGACTTTGTGAGTAGACTAAGAAGGAAATCATGCTGGTAGAAGTGCCAGTTTGTGATCTTAGCACATAGTTCTTAAAGATTTTGTCCCAGGAATTTTTAACATCGGAGTTCCTTCTACTCAGGACTCCAGAACAGTACACCTTTCAAATTTTCTTGAATGCGGAAATCTCTTCTTCAAGACTCAACAGAATTTCCTAATAGAACAAAGGGCATTTTGATTAACTTAGAAACTGCAGTGGAAAAGTTGATCTTTTGCATGGCTGATCACCAGGGACTAAAGAGCCTGTTGAAACATGCTAACTTCGGCTTGATGTGAATCTTGGCTAAATTTCCACTGAAACATGTAAATAATTTTACTGAAAAATTTTAGCAATTCAGAACTGATTTTTGAGAAACTTTCTAATTTTAAAACTAAGAGGAAACTCACCTCCCATCCACTTTGTTGTTGTGTACTGTTGAGTTGTCTCCAACTCATAGTGACCTTACATACAACAGAATGAACACTGCCCAGTCCTGTGCTAGCCTCATGATCCCTACTATACACAAGCCCATCACTGCAGTGACTGTGTCAATCCATCTTGTTGAGGGCCTTCCCCTCTTTCGTTGACCCTCCACTTTACCAAGCATGATACCTTCTCCAGAGAATGAATGGTCCCTTCTAAAAACAAGACCAAAGTAGATGAGACGAAGTCTGGCCATTCTCCCTTCCAAGGTGCATTCCGGCTGCACTTCGTCCAGGAAAGATCTGTTAGTTCTTTTAGCAGTCCACGGTA
>NW_006921596.1:6951266-6972413 GCF_000298275.1 Orycteropus afer afer
TTGTAAATTTTGGTCAATGACATGAGACAAAGTATATGTGAACTGCTGTATGAAAAGTGAATTTACTCTGTAAATCTTCACCCAAATCCTAAAAACAAAAACAAAAACAAAAACAAAAACAAAAACAAAAAAAAACAATGCTCAGATATAGCATAATTTTTCAGTAACATTTCTGTTACCATGCAGAATAAAGAGAAATATTCATTTTAATACTGTCTTTCATTTTTAACATCTTAAAAAATAAACAATATATTATTTAAAATTTGAGCATATCTGATAGCTTAAGAAGAAAACTATACTTTCCAAATTTCCTACATACACTTACCATGTTGGTCAAATAGGAAAAAAAGACATGTATATTTTACTTTTTGTACAACTGATTAGCTTACTTTAAACATCCTATTTTCTACTGAGCCACATGATATTTAAAGAATATTACTTTATTTACTTCTGAATGCTCTCAAAATAACATGAAATTCTATGTGGAAGGTCCTTTTAAGATTAACATATTTAAATGAAAGATATTACTTTTTCTTTTGATGGTCTCTAATTCTTTTAACAAAGTAACATATATGGCAAATTACCAGCTAAGTCAAACTTATAACATGAATCCTAAAAACAAACTAAAACAAAATCATATGTTTTGGTTTACACATTTATTTACATACAGCCGATAGGGTATGGGAAACCAACTGTTCGTCTCATTCTACCAATACAATTCTATATCAGAGATAAGGTTTCAACATCAAAAGAACAGGAATATTTAAACATGAAAATGCACACTTAAGTAAAAAAGGCAGCAAAATAGCTCTCTAATTCGTCTTTGGTAAGAATAAGGAAGCATGAAATGACAGTACAAGTAAAACCAATTTATGTAAGAACAAAATCTTTGCACTCACAAGCTTTAAATATCTGCTAACATTTTACTGTTTTCTTATCTGGGCAGATGATGGAAATCAAAATGCATATGATGTAAACCTTTCCAAAGAATTCTTAGGAAATGCAGACAAACTTGGGGCAGAAGAAAGGGCAATGGATTATGAATAGGAAATATTTTGACTTTAATCCTGCTTCGCCACGAAGGAGTTTGGCCAATTCAATTTTCCATCTATAAAACAAGAAAACTGGATTCTACATATTACATTCTAAAATGCTATCCAGAGTCCACCAAGGCCACAGAATAGTTTCAGTGCATGGGTTTTGGCATCAGAAAAAGGCAGGCTCCAATTTCAGCTATATCACTTATTAGCAGTAAGAATGGACAAGCTGTCATTTCTATACCTCAATTTCTTTATCTGAAAATGCACACAGGTACCCCAATATTTTCTTGTAAAGATCTCTCATTCTCTTTGAAACTGCAAAGCAGTTATAACTTACACTTGCAGATCACAATTTATTTTAGATTACCTATGAAATGACCAAATGGGTCTTTTCTTTCTTAAGGAATTGATCAAAGTTTACTGAATATACGATTTGTAAACCGTTTTTAAAGTTCCAAGCTTTTATTATTCATCCTTTAAAATAAAGTAGGGAGTAAAACTGTATGAAGTTGGTAAGTTTATAAGCAAGATGAATGTAGTAATGTGACCTCTGCAATTATTTCATGGGAAATTAAAAAAAGTTCTAATAAAATGTCTAAGATCCCTTCTAACACTAGTGTTTGATTTGCATATTTTACCAATTTTTATACCTTTATTTTAAGTAATCACTCATCAGAATATAATAATCAGCTTTGATGAGATTAATTTCTTATTAATTTAAAATTACATAATATTAGACTTAACAAGGGCCAAAGAAATTATGCCCTTCATCTCCATAGTTTTATAGATGGAAAAACTGAGGTCCAGAAAGTGGAAACCATTTGTCCTAGACCACATAGAGGGGAGAGCCAACCCATGCCTGTCATTTACATGTTCTTTCAGCGCTGCATGCTCCGTTTACTATCGGCCAGAACTAGGTAATTATTAGTTAGGCACAAGTCAGTGCACAGCATGCAGATTTTCAGGGCAGGCCTTTCTACTATCTCATGCATTGGAGCAGAAGTTTGTTCAAAGGTACCAGAAAAATTTAAGGGTATTCATGTATAAAATCATTTAAACACCATTTACTATCACATTTTAAAATATTTTAATTGTGTTTGTAAGCTCTGCAATAATCACAGAAGTATAGAAAGGAAAAGGGCAGGGAAAACCAGACAATTAGAATGAACAACTAAACTGAGTAAGATATGGTGTCTAAAACTGTGGTTCTAAGCCAGCTGGAAACAATTAGTGCAAGGATATGATGGACCTGAAAAACTAGATGGTGCCCGACTAACAATGCCAACCACTTGGGAAAGGATTAAAACTGGAGATCCTGAATAGAGTGGGAGGAAAAATGTGGAACAAAATTCAAAAACACTAAAATGACCAGAATTACTGGTCAGACGGACCCCGGTGGAACCTCCAAGACTATGGCTCTGAGTTACCCTTTGGCCCTAGAAGTGAACTCACTCCCAAGGACTGGCTCTCACCCCAAAAGGAGAAAGACCTACGTGCAGAACACCTACCCTAGGGCAATGTACCCACCGATTCTAGGGAGAAACACCCCTTAGAGCAAGCAACCACAAGGCACCAGAAGGGCAGCATTGACAGAGGGAAAGCTGGGCGGACAGGAACACATAGTTAAGGAGGGGCGGTCACAGCAACTGGAGGGGAGGAGAGTTTGTTATGGTCAGGGATGGTAATCTGGCGTGAAATCAAATGTACATGAACTGCTGAATGTAAAACAAATTTTGCTCTGTAGATTCACACTGAAACCACAATAAAATAAATAAATAATAAAACTTTTGTTCTCAATCTTTTTCTAGTCTAATTTGCATGAAACTTTTGTCCTTGGATGAGGGAAGGGAACTAAAAATTTTCGAACATCTATTAAGTCATATTAGAGATTTTTTTGTTTTATTTATTTTAAAAATCTGCATTATCACATTTAATTCTGAAAAAAGTCATGAAGCAAACGATATTATTGTCATTTCACAGATGAGAACATTAATGCTTGATGTTATTAAACACCCAGGCAAAATGTTAGGAAGTGACAGGTAAAAGTAGTATTTGAACTTGTCTATGTATCTCCATAATCCAAGGATGGCTCCTTTCCTTATTGAAACGGACACATATTTTTGAAGAGTTCAACCAAAATGAGAACCCAGTGAACAGCTGGGAAATACAGCTTTACTCTGGGTTGTAAAGAAATGGCTAGTCCTGGAGAATACATTCCCAAAGATGATATTTTACCCTATTCTAAGTTGCTCAGTTCAGGTATGAGAAATGTGAACATTTGCTCTAAAATTTTTCCTTTAGCAGAGTGCATTAACACTGTACTAACCATCATATAAAACGGTAAAGTTAACTTTGATAAGTTCATAAACTTAGTAAGGGGTGGAGCTGGAGTTGATACAAAGAACTGTCTGGCTTCAGGACCACAAGTTTCTGTAGTTCCTACGCCTCAGTTTTTCTATCCACAAACAAGCAAAGTGGACATGAGGAGGCCCCCTGCCCATTCTGCTTTAAGGAATTAGCTCTTCTTACCGCACTCAAGCAGCAGAATAGCTGTGTTCCCTATCACTGACTGGGTATTCTTAAGCATTACTGAACCTTGAAATACAAAGAATTATGGCACCCACATTTGCATAGCTCCATTGTAGATTTATAGTGGTCTTATTAATTTAGATAATCACTATAGTACTTAAAACATTATTGAATCCAGATGGCTGTGTTTATGGAATTGGGATGACCCATCCAGGCCATCTGCCCTTAGGTGTCCTTTTGAACAACAGAACTGGTTTCCCTGGAGGCATATTCAGTTGGAGCAGTATCTTAGTAAGAAAACCTGAGTGGAGATATTTGGCCTTAGGCATTGTGTTCTTTCCAGAAATTATCTACATGTATTCTAGGGTCTGACTAGAGTCTGTTTCAGGATGTACAGCATGTCCTTGGTGACTGTTCTTACCCTGCCCTATACTTTGATGCTATCACTTGAGAAATTAATCTAACCATGACTTATATAAACCTGCTTTCACTGTCCACTCTTTGGAGCACCTTCTGGACATGCTTAGGTGACACTGCTTGATTCAAGTCATATCTACTCACAATAAATGTATTCTGCTCTACTAATTTCTGGTGTTTCTCTAAGCAATTTAGGTTTTTGACAATTTCTTGCAGAAGTGGGATTTGTAGTGGCTGATAGACATCCCCCAGAGCTCCTGCTAGACACAAGCATGATATGTGCAAAAGCCCCTTCAGCTTACTTTCTCCACAGAAGATACGGAGGCCACCTTGGTAAGCCCTCATGGGTTCTCAAGCTCTGCTCCCTTTGTATTTTGAGCTCAAATTCAGTATTTAGTTTGAATTTGGTGAGTTTGTTTCACAGCACTTAACACACCCATTGCAATCAAGTTGATTCTGCATGACGAACCTACAGGATGTATAGGATTGTTCTGTACAGTTCCCAAGGCTGTAAATCGTTAAGGAAGCAGACTGTCTCACCTTTTTCCCACAGAGTTGCTGGTGGATTCAAACTGCCAAACTTTTGGTCAGCAGCCGAACGCCTTAATGACTGCACTATCAGAGCTCCTATCATAGCACTTAGGATTGCCTTAAAAAGGAACTTGCCAAATCCATTAAAACAGCCTATTTTCCTAGTGGAACTCTGGCTCACTACATGAGTCTAGGTGTTGATTGTATTTGGACTTTTTTTTTTGTTTGAGCTCCCTAATGACAGTTTGTCAAATCAGGGGACATTTGAGGGTATTTCCAATTGCAGAGAACAGTATATTTAAAGTCTAAATCAGAAAACCATGGTGCAAAAACCAGACAGGAACAATGGGCTGCTTATTTTGATTGGTATCCTGAGGCTTCCAAATGGTATTCAGGATTCTAAAGTAGCCTCTCTGAAAGACACTGTTTGAAAAAAGTTGAATTTAAGTTTAAGAGACTGGCTATTTAGTGGCAGAATGAACTAGGTTTAGAAAGAATGAAACTAAGCTTCATATGGTTGTTTCAAAGGAATCTCACAGTTTTTAAGCTGCAAAAATATGCGGGTACAAGCTCAAGCACCTTAAAAGCCTCTAAAGTGCACACCACCAACAAAAAGACACTTATGAAAGAATAAAATGGGACAGGAGGTGGGTCACGGCATTAGGACTTTAACCAGTTACAAGAAAACTCACATGCAATGGAGGTACAGTGTAAAGCAAAATAATGGCCAAATCCCATAGTAGACACTCTGCTAGGAATTTATTAGGCTGTGGTAAACCTAAGTTTCAACCTAACTGAAGAGGATCCTTGACTACAAAGAGAAGTGGGCTTGGAGCTTACCTCTACTGGGATGATGGTTTGAAGTTCATGTTTAAAAATGTTAAAAGCTGAATATATTAGAAATAACTTGGAATTTCAGTGATCACATAAGGAAAATGACTTCCCATTTGTGCTGTCTTTTCTATCCTGCTTGGGGAACTTTTTTTGGTGCTCAGGTTTCACCAGAGGGTCTGAGATCCCTCCATCTAAGACTCTGACAAATTAATAAGTTTTACCTACAACCCTTTTTTGTGTTGAATTGGGTCAATCATACGAAAGTATTGCTGTGGACATTGAAAAAAACTAAGTTCCCTATTTGCTTTATGGTGTATAAGCCTGGTTTCTAGGCTGGCCTTATGAATCGGTGGTCTTGGGGTCTTATTTTGTTCTGAGAGCTTGCCTCTGAACTAGAGCACTGTGTCTCGGTTTCTGGCTTCTGTCAGGTTGGAGGCCACGGCTGGCAGTTGCTGTTTCTGATGAGGCTGTCTTAAATCTCAGTGCTTCTGTCTTCTAAGAAAAACTGCATCTTGTACTTCTTGTACCTATGTTATGATTTGGGCTTTTAGGAGCTACCATGAGAAGCTTTAAGGAGCCCTCGTGGGTTTTCAATCATGTTACATTTCATTTGGTTAATTATTAATTCAGTTATATATAAGGAACTCCATTAGTATTACTCCCATCCAAAGAAACCATACTTCAGGTAGGAAATATTTTTTAGTGCCTTGGTAAATTATATTATTGCTCTATCCTATGAGTTACAGTTACAGAAATTACATTTTGTTCTGTATTAAATATTAACATTCAAGTCCAGGTACAATAGGCATTTAAAAAATGCTAGAAAAAGTAATTTTCCAATTTCTTTCTTTCTTTTTTTCTTGGTCTAAGAGTTACTGCTTGGCTGAAGGCCTGTGTCTAAACAAATTACACATTTTTATGTGGGCGAAGAACTTTCAGCTGATGTTGACACTTGTAATTTAAGTCAGACAATCAAGAAATTCCTTCAGTTTTTTCCTCACTCTGAGTTATAATGAGTAATCATCAGTAATTACTAGCCTAATCTCTCAGATGGGTCACTCTTTATACTACTACTATCTATACACACAGGTATTATGATTAGACACTACTCTAAATAATGTGATGTTCTCAACTGAGGAAAAACATTTTTAATAACACATTAACAATCAAGAACTTACTCAGAGTTAACTTGAAATGGATCACACACTTAAATGTAAGAGCTAAAATTATAAAACTTTCAGGAGCAAATCTTTGTATCTCTGTGTTAGGCAAGATTTCTTAGATAAGATATGAAAAATCATGATCCCAAAGGAAGTATCTGATAAACTAGACTTCACAAAATTTAAAAACCTAGAGACTTCTGGTAAGATGGAGGAATAGGTAGACTTGCTACACAGACCCTCTTCAACAAAGAAAAGAAAAACCAATTGACACAGATACAGAAGATAATACTGGAGCCCTGAGCTTTTAAGGGAACTATACAGAAGTGGATTAGGCATCAACTAGTGGAAAAACTTCAATGAAAATGGTGAGTACAGAGATGGTCAGAGCAGCGGACTGTCAATAACTCTGACAGGACCAATAGCCTGAATATTTCCAAGTGGTGTTGGGGCCTGAGAACTGACCTAAAGATCAGCCCTGGTCGCCAAGGGCTGCAGGGATGACTGCAGTGGTGGCCTCTGATGAGGAAGGGAAACAGCAAGGAGGGAGATAACCTGAGCTGTGGATTTTCTGTTGTCCAGAGGGTGCAGCCATTTTGATTGTTTACAAGTGGAAGCCATTTTGGATACTTAAAATGACCAAGGGTGCAGCCATTTTGAATGTTTACAAGAGGTGGCCATTTTGGATTTTAAAGTGACAGCATTTTCATTTGGATTCTGGGGACCTAAGAATAAGCTCTGTTTGCCAAAGACAGCAGGGACATATGGGAAGCTGACAACAGGAAAGGAGACAGGTGGTGAGTATATAAGTGCTGCCAACTAGCAACTAGAGGAGCACAGTACACTGATTACTTAGATAAAATTCAAAGAAAACAAAAATGGTGGGCAAGTCACCTCAACATACAATCACCAATTAAATATAAACACAAAGCTGTCATAATGCCTTGGAGAAAACAGAGCTTCACAGTGCACACAAAGAAGCAAGATGAAGCCGGGGAAACAAAGGACCAGGATACAGACCCAAAACACATTCCGAAGGAAGATACAGCACTGGAACTCCCTGATAAGGAATTCAAAAGAATTATATTTAGGTATCTTCAATGAATTGAGACAGATCAAGGAAAACACTGCCAAAATTGAGGAAAACACAGAGAAAACTCTAAAACAATTTTGAAAAACAATACAAGAACAAAATGGCAAAATAAATGTAAAATCAGAAATGACACAAAATCTACACACAGAAATCCAGAAGATTAATACTAAATTTTCAGAAATAGGTAAGGCATTGAATGGGCAAAGGAGGAGAATTGAATCAATGGAAGACAGAATTAGTGAGACTGAAGGCAAGTATCTCAGTACTTTTTTAGAAAGAGATCAATCAGAAAAAAGATCAAAACAAAATGAAGAAAGCCTAAGGTTCATGTGGGATACCATCAAAAGGAATAACCTACATGTAATCAAAGAAGCTCTGGTAGCATAGTGCCTAAGGCACTTGACTGCTAACCAGAAGGCTGGTGGTTCAAACACACCAGCTACTCCTTGGAAGGAACATTGGGCAATCTACTTCCGTAGTGATACTGCCTCAGAAACCCAAGGAGGGGTCACTATGAGTTGGCTCTGACTCGATGGCACATGACAACAACAACAACAACAACAACAACATGTGTAATCAGAATTCCAGAACAGGAAGAACAAATAAAACCACAAAAAAAGGGTGAAAGATTTGTTGGAAGAGAATTTTCCTGGTATGATGAAAGATGAGATTATATTCATTCAAGAAGTCCGATGAACCCCAAACAGCATAGACACCAAAAGAAAATCACCAAGACATATCATCATCAAACTCACCAAAACCAAAGACAAAGAAACAATCCTGAAAGCAGCATGGGAAAACCCAAAAGGTACCTACAAGGGCAACCAATAAAACTAAGCTCAGATATCTTGGCAGAAACCAAGCAGGTAAGAAGACAATGGGATAGTATATATAAAACCATCAAAGAGAAAAATCTCCAACCAAGAATTATGCACCCAGCAAAACTGCCCCTCAAATATGATGGTGAAATTAGGACATTTCCAGATAAGCAGAAATTAAGGGAATTTGTTAAAACCAGACCAACCTTACAAGAGCTAAAGGGAGTCCTTTGGACAGAGAACCAACAATAGCAAACAACACCTGACCATTAACACACATGGTGACATAACTCAGAAACCAATTCAGCTATGGAAGTATCCAAAGTAAATAAGCCTACAAAATTGTAAACAGGGAACCAGAGACATCAATTGACAAATGAGGACAAATACAAACCAGAAAGAGGGAAAAAACTGTGTAGTTACAGAACTTCTAAATGGTAGGGAAGTCAAGACAACTATAAGATAGAACAGACTATTCTAAACTTGAGAAGAAAACTATAAATCACAGGGTAAACTCAAAGAAAAATGATAAACCTTCACATCAAAATAAAAAAGAAGGCCAGCACAAATATTTCGCAAATACTAAAACAATAGCAACAAAGGAAGTGATAACACGATTCAGACACAAAACGTACTCAGTGTAGAAAATTATATGGAGCAAAGAAATCGACACCATGAAAAAGAACGTAACAAAAACGACAGCAACAAATTCATACTTGTCGATAATTACATATCTGGCAAGGGACTTATCTCTAAGATTTACAGAAAACTCCAACACCTCAACACCAAAGGAATTAACAATCCAATTGAAAAACAGGCAAAGGACATGAATAGACACTTCACCAAGGAGAATATTCAGGTGGCCAGCTAATACACGAAGAGATGCTCACTATCACTGGCCATCAGAGAGATGCAAATCAAAGCAACAATGAGATACCATCTCACCCCAGCACTGATGGCAAGGTTCAACAAGACAGAAAATAACAAATGCTGGCAGGGATGTGGAGAGATTGGGACTCTCATACACTGTTGGTGGGACTGTGAATACAACCACTATGGAAAGCAGTATGGCGATTCCTTAGAAAGCTAGAATTGGAGATACCATTTGACCCAGCAATCCCATTACTAGGTATATATCCTAGAGAGGCAAGAGCCAGGACAGAAACAGATATATGCACACCTATGTTCATCGCAGCACTATATACAATAGCAAAAAGAGGGAAACAACCTATGTGCCCATCAACGGAAGAGTGGATGAGACCAAACTATAGTACATACACACAGCAGAATGCTATGCAGCACTAAAGAATAATATGGAGTCTGCAAAACACCGCCTAACATGGATGAACTTGGAGGACATTATTCTAAGTGAAATAAGTCAATCACAGAAGGACAAATATAGGATTCCTTTGTTGTTGTGGAGAGTCAAGGAAAGGTTTATATATGGAGGGAAACTTTCTTTGTTGGTTGCCAGAGGTGGGAAGGGTGGGGAGGGAACACTGGGGGGGAAAAAAAAATGCACTGACCCATGTCACTTTAGTTTTGTGTATTTCACTGTACACATGAATTATATTTCAATAAAATGCATTTTTAAACTGTGAGAAAAATGAATTAAGCACAGTTTTACTGCTCAAAAGAGAAGTTAAAATATTTTTTTTTTAAAAAAAGCTCTGCTCATCAAAAGACACCATTAGGAAAATGAAAAGAAATGCCACAAACTGGCAATAAAGATTTGCAATTCATAAATCTTATACAAGATTTCTATTGAGAATATACAAAGAAGTCCCACAACTTAATAAGAAACAAAACCCTTAAAATTGGACAAAGGATTGAAGTATATGTTCCACTACAGAAAATATGCAAAAGGGCAAATAAGCACATGAAAAATGCTTAGCATCATTGGTCATAAGAAGAATGCAAATTAAAGGCATAATAAGATGACAATCCTACTCAATGGAAAGGTTGTAATAAAAAAAAAATGAGGATACTAAGTGTTGATAAGGATGTGGGAAAACTGGCACTCTCATACAATGCTTATGGGAATACAAAATGGTACGGCCACTTTGGAAAATAGTTTAGCAGATTCTTAAAAAGTTAAATATTCAAATAAAAACAACAGTAAGCTATCACTACAAACCTATTAGAAGGGCTAGCATCTAAACTGAGAGTAGGAACAGAAACTCACTATACATGGGCACATGGAAATTTTTTTGTGATTGTGGTAATGACAGTACAACTGTAACAGAGGTTACTAAGTTGAATTTGACACTTAAAATGGTCAAGTGTTATGGTATGCAAATTATCTCAATGATACTGTTAAAACTTTAAGAGAACAAAGTTTACTTAAAATGACTCCTTCAAAGAAATGATTTATTAAACATTTACTAAGTATTTACTAATTGTCAGCCTCTGCTGGGCACCCTCCACTTATCTGTTAAGTCTGTCATACTGTGGTGGCCTGGTGTTGCTGTGATGCTGGAAGCTGAATGTGACAGTTGAGGTTGTGTGTCAACTTGGCTGAGCCATGGCTGTGAGTGACTTGGCAGCTGGATGTATACTCTCCATGAAGAGACTGTAATCACCTCCATGCTGGAATCTGCTGTGAGACCCTAATCGTTGTCAGGGAAATGCTCTTTGGGGGTGTGGCCTGTTTCCAGTATATATGGAGAAGCTTTGAGAAAGGTCTTGAGCTTTTTGGCACATTTTGGATCCTGCATTTGGCTGAGTCTTCATCTCCAGTTTCTGGCCTTGAATCTGTGGGTTGCCGTTTTACCTGCCAATCTTGGGTTCGTTAGCCTTAGCAGCCAGTAGCTGCATGACTCTAAAGAAGCCGCCAGCTCCAGTGAGCCTGGAACAAGAGGCAAAGAAGAAAGCCCAAGATTAAGGGGCTTTCCCCAAGGCCCCAGAGCTGGCACTCTGAATTTGGACTTCTAGCTTACTAAACTGTGAAAGAATTCCTGTTTGTTAAAGCCACCCACTTGTGGTATTTCTATTAAAGCAGCACTAGAGAACTAAGACACAATGCTACTAGTATTTCAAATACCAGCAGGGTCATCTATGTTGGACAAGTATCAGGGGAGCTTCCAGACTAAGGCAGACTAGGAAGAAGGACATGGCCAAGTATACTTCTGGGTGGGGGGAACCTGACCACTGAAAACCTCATGAATAGCAGGAAAATACTGTCTGATATACTGCCAGAAGATGAGCTTATCCTATTGGGAGGCACTCAAAATTTGACAGGGAAAGAGCTGCCTCCTCAAAGTAGAAGGGAACTTTGACATGGATGGTGTCAAATTTTCTGGACCTTCATTTGCTGATGTGGCACAACTCAAAATGAGCAGAAACAGCTTTAAATAGGCATTAATAATCAGAACATGCCATGTACAATATATGAATATAGGAGAATAGGAAAATGTGAAAAATGAAATGGATAACAATTGATATCTCAGGCATTAGTGAACTTAAATGCACTGTTGTTGTTGTTGTTATGTAATGCACTAGTATTGGCCATTTTGAATTGGGCAATCATATGGTCTCCTATTATGGGAATAACAAATCGAAGAGGCATGGCACCACATTCATATTCAAAAAGAACATCTCAAGATCTGTTCTGAAGTCAATGATGTTAGTGATAGGATAATATCCCTAGCATACCAGGAAGACCAGTTAATATAAGTATTATTCAAATTTATGGACCAACCACTAAAGCCAAAGATAAGAAATTGAAGAGTGTTACCAACTTCTGCAATCTAAAACTGATCAATCATACTATCAAGATGCACTGATAATTATTGGTTATTGGAACATGAAAGCTGGAAACAAAGAAAAAGGAGCCGTGGCTGGAAAATATGGCCATGGTGACAGAAACAACACCAGAGAGCACATGATGTGATCTTCCAAGACCAATGACTTATTCATTGGAAATATCGCTTTTTGTCAACAACAAAAATGGTGTCTATAAATGTGGACCTTGCCAGATGTACTACACAGGAATAAAATACAGTACATCTGTGGAAAAAGTGACGGACAAGCACAATATCATCAGTTAGAACAAGGGCAAGGGCTCCCTGTGGAAAAGACCATCAATTTGCTCCTTTGCAGTTCAAGTTGAAGCTGAAGAAAATTTAAAAAATCCATGAGAGTCAAAATACAACTTTGAGTACATCCCACCTGAATTTAAAGATCATCTGAAAAATAGATTTGACACATTGAACACCAATTTACTGAAGACAAGACAAACTGAGATGGCATTAAGGACTTCATACATGAAGAAAGCAAAAGCTCACTAGACAAGGAAGAAAGAAAGGACTAAAACGGATGTCAGAAGAAACTCAAATTTGTTACTGAACATAGAGTAGCTAAAGTGAATGGAAGAAATGATGAAGTAAGTGAGGTGAACAGATAATTTCAAAAGGTGGTTGAGAAGACAACATAAAGTATTACAATGAAATGTGCAAAGAACTAGAGTTAGAAAATCAAATGGGAAGAACATGCTTAGCATTTCTCAAGCATAAAGAAGTGACGAAAAAATTCAAGCCTCAAGTAACCATACTGAAGGATTCCATGGGCAAAATACTGAATGACACAGGAAGCATGAAAGGAACGTGGAAAGAATACAGATCATTGTAACAAGAATTGGTTGATGTTCAGTCATCTCAGGAGGTAGCATACGATCAACAACCAACGGCACTCATCTCCAGGAACTGATGCATACCAATTGAGATGTTTCAACAAATGGATGCAACACTGGAAACACTCACTTGTCTATACCAAGAAATTTAGAAAATAGGTACCTGGCTAACTGACTGGAAGAGATGCATAATTTGGGCCCATCTCAAGTAACGGTGATCCAACGAAATGTGGAATTTACAGAAAATATTAATGTCACTAGGAAATAATTTTTTTTTTTCCTAAAAATAATTAAAAAATAGTTGTAGCAGTACATAGTCAGGGATCTGCCAGAGATTCAAGCTGGATTCACAAGGAACATGGGACAAGGGATATGTATCATTGCTGATGTCAGGTGGATCTTGGCTGAAAGCAGAGAATACCAGAAATACCTGTGATTTACTGACTATGCAAAGCACTTGACTGTGTGGATTATAACAAATTATGGACAACACTGGGAATAATGGGAATTCCAGAACACTTAATTGTGTTCATGAGGAATCTGTACTTAGACCAACATGTAGTTATTCAAAGAGAACAAACTAATACAGTTTAAAATCAGGAAAGGTATGTGTGAGGGTTGAATCCTTTTACTGTACTTATTCAATCTGTATTCTAGACTATATTAAGCAAATAACCCAATAAGATGGACCATATGAAGAATACGGCATCAGGACTGGAGGAAGACTCATTAACAACCTGCAATATGCAGATGATACAACCTTGCTTGTTCAATGTAAAGAAGATTTGAAACACTGATGAAGACCAAAGACCATAGCCTTCAGTATAGATTATACCTCAACATAAAGAAAACAAAAATCCTTACAAGTGGATCAATAAGCTAAATGGAAAAATGATTGACTTTGTCAAGGATTTCATTTCACTTTCATTTACAGAGACAGACCAACTTCCATGGAAGCAGCATTCAAGAAATGAAACAATATACTACATTGGGTAAATCTTCTGCAAAAGACCTTTCTAACGTGCTAAAGAGCAAAGATGTCACTTTGAAGACTAAGGTGTACTTAACCCAAGCCACGGTGTTTTCAACCACCTCACATGCATGCCAAAGCCGCACAATGAATGAGGCTGCCTGAAGAACTGATGCATCTGAATTATGATATTGGCGAAGAATACTGAATATACCATGGACAAGCAGAAGAACAAACACATCTGTCTTGGATGGAGTACAGACAGCATGCTCCTCAGCAGTAAACACAGTGAGACTTCCCTCTCATACCTCTGTCATGTTGTGAGGAGGGACTAGTCCCCAGAGAAGGACATCACATTTGCTAATGCAAAGGGTCAATGAAAAAGAGGAAGACGCTCAATACGAGAGTCAGACAAGTGGCTGTAACAATGGCCCCAAGCAGAGCAGTGACTGCAGGATGGCAGAGGGCTGCGCAGCGTTGTTCTGTTCGTACATAAGGTCTCTAGGAGTTGCAACCCACTCAATGGTGTCTAATAACAACAACAACATTCTAGACACTGTAAAGCATCAGAAAGCAAAGATGCCATCTTGAGGAGTAAACTGGGCCTGACCCAAGCCATGATATTTTCAAGTGACTCATATGCATGCAAAAGCTCAGGCATGGCTGAGAAGAACTTTATCCTGAGTGTTCCTGAACCTGAGTGTAACACATTACATCCCTAATCGACCGCATAACTTTGAGTATGGTGTGTGAGTTCTGTGTGGCCACTGCTATGAATTACTGAACCCATCAGAGAAGTAGAGAGTGCTGTGGGAGGGACAGCTAGTGTCAGAATTGATAAAAGTCATGAGAAAGAGGAGCTATGTCTGACCTCTGCCCTTTAGGAATCAGCTTTGTACTGATACAAATAATGATTCTCCTCCCCCTTTATGAAATTAGTGGAGGCCAGATGATGCTGCTGCCGTGGCATTTTCACAATTCTGTATCTATATCAATGATGTCTGGGTTTGATCATTTCTGGATTTCATAAGAATTCCAGATTTACAGAATTCCAGATTTATAAAATCATACTTTAAGATGGATAATGCCTTTGGAGAATGGTCAGGTAGTATAAAAATTCTAAAAATAATAAATGAAAAACCATCAGAAAATGGAAGTAGGAGGAAAAGACTTATCAACACATTATATGGTTGAACAAAACTGAAAAAGCATATACCAGGAGGTCACTGAGGTGATAGCCACACATTTTGAGAACTAATGCAGAAGGGTGTGTAGTGTTCAAGAACATAGCTTAGGAGACAGAGCTAAGTATCATACCCCAAATCTCCCACTTCCTAGCTGTGTGGCTTAGGGTAAATTTCTGAACTTCTCTGAACCCTTGTTACAACATCTTTATAATGCTGCAAATGTAAAACATGCGGATATAAATGTTAAACACTTCCTGTAAAACCGTACTTGGGAAATAGTAAGTGCTAAGTATTATAAAAACAAGGAACAACTCTGAGATGTATTCAAAGGCATTTGATGGCAGATTGGCAGTTCAAACCCACCAGCCACTCCATGGAAGGAAGACTGGGCAATCTGTTTCCATAAAGGTTTACCGCCTCAGAGACCCAAAGGAGGGTGCTCTGAGTCGGAATCGACTCGATGGCAGTGAGTTTGGTTTGGTGATTTAAAAAAAAAAAAAAAAAAAACCTTAAAAAGCCACTGATCAACAAAAAATTTAAAATATTTCTACTAATTAAATTTAGAATATATTAATGATATGGAGTAACGTGACAGGCAGGAGTAGCAAAGTAGAGATATCGTGTCTTCATCTTTATTTGTAACAAGGAATGAAAAGAAACTCTTGCTATGGGAGTAAGTCACTGGGTGGTGCAAACAGTTAATGAGCTCAGCTGCTAACCAAAGGTTTCTGGTTTGTATCCACCCAGAAGGGCCACAAATGAAAGGTTTAGTGAACTACTTCTGAAACATCAGCCATTAAAAACCTGTGGAGCACAATTTTTACTCTGATGTAAATGGAATCACCATGAGTGAGAAGTGACTCAACAGTAATTGGCTTGGTTTTTGGTTTTAGTCTTGTGGTGGTGGAGGAACAGAAGAGGAAAATGGGATTGCTTTGTGAAAATCACTAAGGGAATGGGTATCTGGACAAGGGTTAAGTAGCAAAGGACACATTCACCCATCTCTGCTATCCATCCAATCCATCACTCAACTCTTTAGTGGGTGGAGGTTAACCACTGAGGAGCTGTACACCCACGTATAGTCCAGAAGCACAACATGCTTTTGTTTATCAGTGGATGGTTTTTTATACAGAATGAAAATGTAGAGTTGCAGATGGAAGAAAATGGGGTCAAAATGGAAGCCTGAGTCATATGAAAATAGGGCAGAACATTTGGAAGAAAGTGGCACTAGGCTTGCCATACTTTATATGGCTTTTATAGTGTCCTAACAACAGGGAATTCCCCTATTATGCTAGAGAGGAATAAATCTCACCCACACTACAGTCTCTCCCAGGATATGAATATCTGTAAGGTCTAAAAATAGTCCGGTTACCTATAGCAATCACTTTCAGAGTACTGTGGTAATCCAATAAAGAAAAGATAAATGCATGGAGTGGTTTACCTGGCAATTTTATGGGCTAGGCTACTTCAGGGATCAACCACAGATCCATTCTTTTAACTACCAGAGGCTCAGAACGACAAATTTCCCAATTAAATTCTGGGTCACATCAGAAAATATTAAAAATAGAAGGATGAGCCAAGATGGTAGACTAGGCAGATACACTATCCAATCCTCTAAAACAAAGGCTCAAGAGACCAAGTGAAATGGATATGGATGACAATTCTGTAACATGGAGCTTCAAAGGAAAGGATAAAGAAACAGACCAAATACTGATAATGAATGAAAATAGAGAACAAGGAGGCATATGGAGAGGCAACTGGCTAACCAGCACAGTGCAACCATCTGGATTACTGTAAGCAGTGCTCCAAACAGAGCAGGAACCAGAGAACTGGTTCTGTTTGCCCAGGACTACTCCAGCACCCACACTGGTGATCAGTGATTTGAGAGATTTGATCTTCCCTCCTTACCGTGTACAACCTCCCGCTGACCAGAGGCTTGGCCAACCCCACCCCCCTCCACCTGATGGCCAGCCCCTGCCACCTCACACTACCAGAACTGTGCCACACTGTTTTTTTTTTTCCTTTTTTTCTTTATCTTTCTTCTTAGATCTTCCCCCTTCCCCTACTCTTTCCTTTCCTTTTTTTCTTTTCTTATTTTAATTTCTTTTCCCTCACCACCTGTTTTTTTTTGATCCTGTAGAGCAGAAACTTTGATCCTGCAGAGTGGAAACACTTCCTTATGCTGTCCCTGCAGCTGGCAGCACCTGCTGGCCCAAGCCCCTCCCCAGTCGGGTAAGAAAACAACACATTTGGAAAAGCAAAGCACTGCTATAGAAGAACAACCAAGTAAGAGGCCTCACACTCCCAGATCTCAAAACCTACAAGCCAGCCATGGTAGTCAAATCAGCCAAAATACCAAAACAGTCAAAATACCGTGGACTGCCAGGAAAACGAACAAATGTGTCCTGGAAGAAGTACAGCTGGAATGCTCCTTAGAAGCGAGAATGGCCAGACTTCATTTTACCTTCTTTGGTCATGCTGTCAGAGGGACCATTTCCTGGAGAAGGATATTTATTATGCTTGGTAGAGGGTCAGTGAAAAGGCAAGACCATCAGTGAGAGGGACTGATACAGTGGCTACAATGATGGCTTCAAGCAAAGTAAGGATTGTGAGGATGGCTCAGGAGCGAGCAGCGTTCCTTTCTATAGTACACTGGGTTGCCATGAGTTGGAACCGACTCAACAGCACTCCAAAACAAACAACAACACTGAAAACAGCCTGGCCTTGGTACAGAGACAGACCAATAGAACAGAATGAAAAGCCCATCCCCCTACTGACAGCTGATCTTTGATAAAGAATTGAAACTCATTAAATGGGGAAGAAATAGTCCATTTAACAAATACTCCTGGCAAAACTAGACATTCACGCGCAGAAAAATGAAACAGGACCCATATCGCTCACCATATACAAAAACTAAGATTGATTAAAAACAAAATGTAAAACATAAAACTGGTACAGCTTCTTCTATACCTTCAAAGAAAAAACAGGGGCAAACTTAGGGGCTCTAATATACTATCAAACATTATTAAAAACACACAAACAGCAGAAGACAAACTAGATGACTGAGATCTCCTAAAAGTTAAACACCTGTGCACATCAAAAGACTTTGCCAAAAAAATAAAAAGAGAACCTATAGATGGGGAAAAAAATTTGAAAATGACATATTGGACAAAGGACTTATTTATAAAATTTATAGAATAATCCAATACATTAACAAAAAACAAACAGTCCAATTTAAAAACAGGCAGAGGACTTCACCAAAGTTACAAAACGTGTATGCACTATTGAACGGAAAACCAATTTGCTGTGTAAACTTTCACCCAGATCACAGTAAAGTTAAAAAAAAAATTGAGTAAGTAAAATAGAAAAAAGTTTAAACATATTAAAAACATTATTCATTAAATTGCAAAACAGCAATGTAATAATGTAAAATATAGCACCATTCTATAGCAATCTTTAGGAGTTTAATATTCTCTGTGTTAATTATTTTGCATACAATTGTAGTATCATATATCATTTAAAAAACTGAAAGCACAGTGCAGTTTTTTTAATAGTATATGTCAGATAACAGCTTCACTCAATAAAATTAATACCTAGGGAAGCAAGAATCTATCATATACAAACGTGCACGTAGAAGATTCAGAGATTTGAATTCCTAGTTTTCTTTCATATTTGCAAACCTTAAATGTATGCTAGTCTGCTTTAAATACTAGGTATGTATAAAGTTTAGACCCTGAAGTAGCAATTTCATGATTTTATATAACTTATCATTTCCAATCAAAAAGCATTCAAAGTATCTATGTGAATCACATCTGGCATCTGTGATTCACCAAGAGTTGCATCTAACAGAAGTCTTTTCTAAAAAGTATAAACTCAGGCACTAATTTATTTTGCTATGGCAACCACTGTGCTGAAAGTGCCACAGTGACACAGAATGGAAGGGAAATACTTATGAAATGAACTCATTGTTTGGTTCAAAAAGTACTGAAAATATCAGAAGACTACTTTAAGAACAGGAGGAGCTCTGGTTGCATAGTGCATCTGATCAATTTATGTATCAAATGGCAACGTACGTGTCACATGTCGTTGTTAGGAGCCGTTGAGTCTTCTCTGACTCACATCCACCCTATGCACAGCAGAATGAAACAGTGCCTGGCCTTGAGCCAGCTCCATGATTCTTGTTATACCTGAGCCCATCGCCGGTGGCACCGTGCCAATCCATCTCGTTGAGGGCCTTCCCCTCTTTTGTCGGCCAAGCATGACATCCTTCTCCAAGGAATGGTCCTTTCTGACAACATGACCAAAGTAGGTGAGCCAAAGTCTGGTCATTCTCTCCTTGAAGGAGCATTCTGGTTGCACTTCCTCTAGGACAGATTTGTTTAGTTCTTTTAGCGGTCCACAGTACTTTCAGCATTCTTCACCAAAACTGGCACAGCTTCTCCTATACCCTCAAAGAAAAAACAGGGGCAGCTCAAAAGCATCAACTCTTCTTCAGTCCTCCTTATTCACTGTCCAGCTCTCACCATGGCTCGTGTCAGGTGCACCTTAGTCCTCAAGGAGACATCTTTGCTCTTCAGCACTTGAAAGAGGTCCTTTGCAGCCAACTTGCCAGTGCTATATGTCGTCTGATGTCCTGACTGCTGCTTCCATTGGTGTCAACTGTAGAACCAAGCAATGTGAAGTCTTTGACAATTTCAATCTTTTCACCATTTATTGTGATGCTGCTTATTGGTCCAGTTATGAGGATTTTTGTTTTCTTTATATTGAGATGTAAGCCATACTGCAGAATGTATTCTTCAATCTTTATCAGTAAGTACTCCAACTCATCCTCATTTTCAGCAAGCAGAGATATGTTGTCAGCGTATCACAGGTTGTTACTGATTCTTCCTCCAATCCTAATGCCACGTTCTTCTTCATATAGTCCAGCTTCTCAGATTATTTGCTCAGCATACAGATTGAATAAGTATGGTGAAAGGATACAACCCTGACACACTCTCTTCTTGATTTTAAACCATGCAGTGTTCCCTTTTTCTGTTTGAATGATAGCCTCCTGGGCTATGTACAGGTTTCTTATGAGTATAATTCAGTGTTCTGAAATTCCCATTCTTCTCAATGTTATCCACAATTTGTTATGATCCACACAATCAAATGCTTTTGCATAGTCAATAAAACACAAGTAAACATCTTTCTGGTATTGTTTTCTTTGAACCAAGATCCATGTGACATCTGCAATGATGTCCCTCATTCCACATACTCTTCTGAATCTCTGGATCTCTTGAAGTTCTCTGTCAATATACGCCTGCATCAGTTTTTCAATTATCTTAAGATTTTACTTGCATGCGATATTAATGATATATCACTCAGTAATTTCCACATTCTGTGGGATCACCCTTCTTTGGAATGGGTACAAATACGGATCTCTTCCAGTCAGTTGTCCAAATCTCTTGGCACAGCCGAGTGAGTACCTGCAGCGGGGCATTCATTTGTTGAAACATCTCAATGGGTATTCCGTCAATTCCTGGACCTTGTTCTTTGCCACTGTTTTCAGTGCAGCTTTGACCTCTTCCTTCAATACCATTGGTTCTTGAACATATGCCACCTCCCAAAATGGATGAAGATCGACCGGTTCTTTTTGGTACAGTGACTCTGTATTCCTTCCATCTTCCTCTGATGTTCCCTGCATCATTCAATATTTTGCCCATAGAATCTTTCAATATTGCAACTTAAGGCTTAAATTTTTTTCTCAGTTCTTTCAGCTTGAGAAATGCTGAGAGTGTTCTTCCCTTTTGGTTTTCTAACTCCAGGTCTTAGTGCATTTCATTATAGTAATTGGCTTTGTCTGCTCAAGCTGCTCTTTGAAATCTTCTGCTCAGCTCTTTTATCTTGTCATTTCTTCCATTTACTTTGTTGTTGTTGTTAAGTGCCGTCGAGTCGTTTC
>NW_006921596.1:6973003-6982430 GCF_000298275.1 Orycteropus afer afer
TCAATCTTCTCTCCATTGATTGTGATGCTGCTCATTGGTCCAGTTGTGAGGATTTTTGTTTTCTTTATGTTGAGATGTAATCCATACTGAAGGCTGTATTCTTCAACCTTCATCAGTAGGTGCCTTAAGTCATCCTCACTTTCAGCAAGCATCCATTTACTTTAGTTACTGGTAATGAACAATGAACTTGCTCAAGGGCAAGTTTCAGAGTCTCTTCTGACATACATTTTGGTCTTTTCTTTCTTTCTTGTCTTTTTAATGACCTCTTGCTTTCTTCATGGATGATGCTCTTGATGTCATCCCACAGTTCTTCTGGTTTTCGGTCACTGGTGTTCAGTGCATCAAATCTATTCTTTAGATGGTCTCTAAATTCAGGAGGGATATATTCAAGGTCATATTTTGGCTCTCATGGACCTGTTTTAATTGTCTTCAACTTCAAGTTGAACTTGCATATGAGCAGCTGATGGTCTATTCCACAATCAGGTCCTGGCCTTGTTTTGGCTGAAGATATTGAGCTTTTCCATCTCCTCTTGCCACAGATGTAGTCAATCTGATTCCTGTGTACTCGATCTGGCAAAGTCCATGTGTATAGCCGCCGTTTGTGTTGTTGAAAAAAGGTATTTGCAATATGTAAATCATTGGTCTTGCAAAATTCTATCATGCGATCTCCAGCATTATTTCTGTCACCAAGGCCAAATTTTCCAACAACCAGTGATTCTCTTCGTTTCCAACTTTTGCATTCCAATCACCAGTGATAAGCAACACATCTTGACTGCATGTTTGGTCAATTTCAGAAGAAATTGAATAGAAGTTGATAAAAATCGTCAATTTTCTCACCTTTGGCTTTGATGGTTGGTGCATAAGTTTGAATAACAGTAGTGTTAACGGGTCTTCTTGTAGATGTACAGATATTATCCTATCACTAACAGCATTGTACTTCAGGACAGATCTTGAAACATCCTTTGTCATGATGAATGCCACACCATTCCTCTTCAATTTGTCATTCGCGGCATAGTAGATCACATGGTTGTCTGATTCAAAACGGCCAAAACTGGTCCATTTCAGCACACTAATGCCTAGGATATCAATCTTTATGTGTACCATTTCATTTTTGACAACTTCCAACTTCCCTAGATTCATACTTTGTACATTCCATGTTCTGATTATTAATGGATGTTTGCAGCTGTTTTTCCTCAATTTGAGTCCTGCCATGTCAGCACATGGAGGTTCTGAAAGACTTACTTTATCCATATCATTAACGTTGGTTCTACTCTGATGAGGCTGCTCTTTCCAGTCCTATATTGAGTGCCTTCCAACCCAAGGGTCTCGTCTTTCTGCACTGTGTTGGACAATGTTTCCAAGCTATTTACATTCATGTATCAGACAGTGTTTCTCTGCTAGTCATAAGGTTTTCCCTGGCCAATTTTTGAGAAGCGGATGGCCCTCTTTCTAGTCTCTCTTAATCTATAAACTGTGTTGAAACCTGTGCACCATGTGCAACTCTACTGGCATCTGAAACACCAGTGGCACAGCCTCAAGCCTCACAGCGACTTACAAGCCTCACAGGATGACAAACTGACGACAAATTTGTCTCCCTGAGCTGCTGGAAGCCTCTGCGCCCTCCCCTTACCTGATTCCTGTCTGAAAGCTGCCTCTCTGTGGTCCCCAGCCGCTCCTTCCCTTTCCTGGCTCTGGGGGGTATGGGGCTTGCCATGCTTCCCGCCCCTTTTAACCTGGATATCCTGCCACTCCTGAGGTCCCCGAGGCCACTCCTGCTCCCTCCCTTTCCTGGCTCTAGGGGGCTTGGACAAAGGGCATAGACATAAAATATTTCAGGTTTACCAAAAGTTTATAATAGTATTGTCTTTCTTTTGGTAGTTTAGGGGCAGGGAAGGCTGAAGAAGAGTAAGGTCCTGTAGGTAATAAAGAGAACTATTTAAACTGGTCACAAAATTGGCACTATAAAGATACAAAAGGTCATTTAGAAGCTCTACATATGCAGATATCTACCCCAATGTTAAATAATAAATACTACAGATAATACATGCTGTCATCCATCAATTCCAAAACAAAACAAAACAAAAACAAAAACCAAACTCATGCCATCAAGTCAATCCTGACTCATAGCAACCCCTCCTTGGGTTTCTGAGTAACTCTACAGAAGCAGATTGCCCAGTCTTCCTTCCGAGGAGTGGCTGGTGGGTTTGAACCACCAACTTTCTGGTTAGCAGTTAAATGCCTTAGGCACTATACCACTAGAGCTTAGAAGAATGGAAATATGCAAACTAAGAATTATAATTTAGAAGGACTGATGATGTTTTCTATTCAAATGAAGACCAATTTTAGAGATACAGGACAATGTTTAGTTTGATAACTTAACTTTAATTAAAATGATCAGAAATACTTTTACATCAGTCCTTATTACATCAATGACCCCCAGAAGTTTTGGCTTAGGATTATGGTTGAAAGTATTTAAGACATATGCTAAATTTGGCCTTGATTCTTAAAAAAATATTATTTAATTCAATTACAATCTGTAATTTTTGTCATTTCATTCACTGAAAATGATCCATTAAGTGTTTACAATATGCTTGGCATTGTTCCAAGCCTGAAGAGCTGTAACAGTAAACAAAGCATACCAAGAGAGTATATTCTAGTGTGCATGCATGAGTAAAATGCACTATATGTCAGATGACGATAAATGCCATGGAGAAAAAGAAAAAGGAATCTGGGCCAGGAGTACTCAAGAGAAGTGTAACAATTTTCAAAAGAGTAGTCAGGGAAGGCTTCCTAGAGAGGGTGACGTTTTTGTAATACCAGAAGATGGGGAGTGACAGAGCCATAGAGAGTATCTGGAAGGAGAGCATTCCACGCAGAGAGCTGCGTAAAGGCAAATACTCTGAGGGAGGACTGTCTCTGGATTTCGATAAGAAAACTGAAGGTTCAGTTTTTCTGGAATAGTTAAATTTATACTGTTAGGAAGAAAGATGAGATATTTTGGACATGTACTTCTTTATTTACGCATCTTCCAAAAGGAATTTAAACAAAGATATGCTGCTAACTCCCAAATGAACCCTCTAACTCTCTTCAAAACTTTATCTCCCACTTGGTGTCTGTGGTGGTTAAATTTGTGTGTCATCTTGGCTGGACCTGGTTGAGTGGCTGGGCAGCTGGAGGTAGTATTCCCCATGATGAGACTGGTAATCAACTCCATGGTGGAACCTATTGTGAGCAGCTGAGTAGCTGCCCTAGGGATGTGGTCTGCTTCTGTATATAAGGAGAAGACTTGGGGAATGGTCTCTAGCGTATGGCATGCTTAAACCCTGCATGTAGCCATGTCATTGTTCAGCAGCCTGCAATGCTCTGTCAACCTTGGGACTTTCAATGGACTTGAATTAATGGCCTGCCATGTGGTTTGGTAACATCGGGACTGTGCCTTTTTATTTGTCAACCGTGAGCTTGCCAGCCTCAGCAGCCAGCAATTGTCTGAGTGAAGAAAAGCCTCTAGCTTCAGTGGGCCAGGAGCAGGAGGCAGAACTGAAGCTCAAGGTTGAGGGGTTTTCACCCAGCCCCTAGAGCCTGGCACTTTGAACTTGGACTTAAAGCCTCCAAATTATAAGAACAAACTCCTGTTTTTTAAGGCCATTCCATTTGTGGTATATTCTTGTCAGAGCAGCACTAGGTAACCAGAACAGTGTCCAACATTCATTTCAAACTTAACATGTCCAAAACAGAGTTACCAATGAACAGAGTTCCTCTTCTTCCTAGCTGTTCCTTTCCTACCTCAGCAAATGGTGCCACCATCTAGAAAACTGTTCAAGCTAAAAATCCGCAAGTCATCCTTGCTTCCTCTTTCCGCTCCCTTTCATCAACCAATCCATCAGCAAGTCCTGTCAACTATGTCTCGAGTGTATACTAAACACGGCCACTCCTTACCATCTCCCAGTGCTACAAGTCATCACAGCCTTTGCCTGGTAAATTGCATGTCCTCTTAACTAATTTCCTGAAACTTCTTTTATTCCCTTATCATCCATTCTCCACACAGGTGGTAGCATTCCTCAAATTAGAACCCTCAAGTAGCTTTCAATTAATTACATTTAGAATAAAATTCAAACTCTTTACCTTGGTAAACAAGGCTACATGACCTGGTCAAGTTGTAACCTTTCTGTTCACATAAAATCAAGCTCATTTTCATCTTAAAATCTTCACCTGTGCTCCCTTTGGACAGGGACACTTTTCCTCAAGATTCCATGACTTCATTCAAGTTTCAGGTCAAATATGACCTATGGTCAGCTTCCAAAATAACCCTTCTCACCGCCTATTATAGCACCTTGTTTTATTTTCTTAAGGCTCTTATCAGTTTCTAAAAATACATTACTAGTCTGCTTGTTTGTTTTACATTCTCCCTCAGCAGAATTTAAACTCCATTAGAGTAGGGTTCTTGTATGTTTCATGCAGAGCTAATGCCAGACATCTAGAAAAGAGCCAGTGCAATAGCAGGCACTCAAAACTTTATTTTTTTAATAGAATCAATAGTTTGTACACAGTATATATAAATCCGTCAGGACAAAACAGAAAGAGAAGTGGATGAAGAAAAACTGATGACCACAGAATTAAAAAAAAAAAAAAAAAATAGATCAAGCTGTTTAATTGAACTGCTATCTATGTTTGTACCATAAAATATACTCCATGAACACAACTCCAGACGTGCTCTTCTTCCTAGCTATTCCTTTCCTACCTCAGCAAATGGTGCCACCATCTAGAAAACTGTCCAAGGTAAAAATCTATGTGTCATCCTTGCTTCTTCTTTCCTCTCCCTTTCACCAAAGAAAAATATAAATATTAGGTGTCAGGTGCCATGAGTCTAGCACTTACATTAAATGTGTCCATATTCCACATAGTAAAGTACTTTGCATTTGTATTCACTTGATAAATTGGTATGAAGGTGATACACCAGTACTTTTAAGTGAGAATATCAGTAAAATTTCAAATAATTCTGTTTTATTGATGATTCTGAATTGGAATTCAATGTTGCCTTTTAATGAAAAATTATTAATAAGGCTACTTACAAAAGAGAGGCAGGTTTTCAAGTGTAGGGGAACAAAAAGTTCACTATTAATTTAAGACTTTGGAATAAAAAACAATCCTAAATCACTCACATAATAAAAACAAGGAAAAAAGCATAACACCTACCACTTGCGCATATAGCCTCTTTCATAATATAATCATTTGTTTATTTGCGGCATTTGATTTCAAAACTTCTTCTGTAAGAGAATATTAACATTTAGTTATTATGGATTGAATTGTGTACCCCCAAAATATGTGTTATAAATTACCTGTGGTTAATCCCATTTGGGAACAGGGTCTCTTTGTTATGTTAACATGGCAGTATTAGCATAAGGTGTACCCTACACCAATCTCTTGTGAAATGTAAAAGAGTAATTTAAGCAACGAAGCAAAAAAGCAGAGATGGGGAACACAGAAACCCCATGATCACCAAGGAACCTAGGAGAAGGAAGTGAAAAGAAACAAGGACCTTTCCCCAGAAGGGACAGAGGGAGTGAGCACCCTTCCCTAGAGCTGGTGCCCCGCCATTTGGACTTCTAGCCTACCAAACTGTGAGAAAGTAAATCTCAGTTTTGTTAAAGCAACCCACTTCTGGTATTTTTGTATAGCTGCACTAGAGAAGATAGTTACCAATTAGCATTCAGGTTAAGTGTAGAATTTAAGTTCACACACATAGCTCATCTGATTTATTTCCATATCAAGCACTAACAAGAAATAATTTTAGTCTGTCAGAATATTATCAAATATACCCAATTGTAAAACAAAGGAAAGTATAATTACTAGAAATGTTTTTTCAAACTAAGCATTTCTGTTCTACCATGGTTAATTTGGAATTGACATCTACATTTTTATTAAGCATCATAAAGACTTCATAAAATAACTTTACTGTGGGGTTTCTCTTTTACTGTAATAAACATCATAAATAACTTATTGTGCTAAGTAAGTACTAAGACTACTCAGTTGAATAAGATTTGGCCTTAATCATCAGTGACACCAACTGTAAACTGCTCAGTATTTTCTAATATGTTAATAACTTTCATGGTTAACAATGTTTTCCATTTTTATTAGCTCTGGTGGCATAATGCCTAAGACATCTGACTGCTAACCAGAAGGCTGGCGGTTCAAACCCACCAGCCACTCCTTGGAAGGAAGGTTGGGCAATCTACTACCGTAGAGATACTGCCTTGGAAACCCAAGGAGGGGTCACTATGACGGCAGTGAGTTTGGTTTGGGTTTATATACTGTAGGACCGTCTAGGAGACCTGACTGACAATTCCCAGGTTTCTCCATCAGGTGAGTTTAGTCCTTCACTTGCCCATGTTAAGGCAACAGGAATCAGCCTCAGCTCTGGAAATTATATATATATATATGGTATTACAAGTTTTAAAATATGACTCAATCCATACAAATTGCTGACATTCTATAAAGTTTGTGTTTTCCCTTCACTTCTGTAGATTTTTATTGATTTCTACTTTATCAGCTATTACATACAAAATTAATTTTTTTTATTACATACATTGTTCTAAGTCTGGCCCCATTTAATTTTTTTTGATGGAAAAAATGTACATTATTTTTACTAACCCTTTTTTATCCTATATAACTTAATAAACAGAAACTTCCCCTATTTGTAGAAATTTTAGAATTTGATATTGTGAGTTTACCTAGAATCAGTCTCAGCTTTAACATAAAGTTTAGAAGGGTGATAGTGCAGGGCAAGACACAAAACAAGTTTTCTAGAAGATACACTTTCCTTGAACACTGCTCAACTACTAGAGGCATTTATGGGTTACAAATCTCCTAAGAGTAAGGCAAGACTCCAGAAGTGCATATGACATTAACCAATTGTGTTGTTGTTGTTATGTGCCATCGAGTTAGACCCAACTCATAGCGACCCCTCCTTGGGTTTCAAAGGCAGTATCACTACAGAAGTAGATTGCCCAACCTTCCTTCCAACATTAACCAATAGCAGCCACTATTTACGGGGTGATTTTCATTGTTCAAGGACTGCTGTGAGAGTTCTGTAAATAGTACTTTGTGGACCACCAAATGCCCTGCTAAACTCAAATTGAAGCCTTTTCCTTGGCCATTCTCTTGCATCACATTTTAGTATCTGTTGACAGTTTCTGACAATCTTTTAGTGATCCTTCTCGCCACCAACCAAATATCATTTCTCTCTATTGACACCCTCAACCTGGGCGGACTCATCTAGGACTTGACCTCTTAGTATTCTGTGGAAGGACTCTCATATCTGCTTTCACTTTATAACTGAACTTGTTGTTGTCGTTATGTGCCGTCGAGCTGGCCCTGACTCATAGCGACCCCTCCTTGGGTTTCCGAGGCAGTATCACTACGAAAGTAGGATTTTCCAACCTTCCTTCCGAAGAGTGGCTGGTGGGTTTGAACCGCCAGCCTTCTGGTTAGCAGTCAAGTGCCTTAGGCACTATGCTACCAGAGGTTTCTTAAATGTTCTGAATCAGTTATTTTACCAGCCTAACTAATGTAAAGAGTCTAAAGTATCTTCACATCTAAATCAGGTTTCTCTCTTGATTTAGCTATCTAGAGGAACAGTAAGGAGCACCAATGGTTAAAGGTACAGTCGTTAAAGCATTTGGCTACCAACCAAAAGGCCAGTGGTTTGAACTCACCAGCCACTCTGTGGGACAGAGATGAAGCAATATGCTTCTATAAAGATTCAAAGCTTTGGAAACCCAATGGGCCAGTTTTACTCTGTCCTATAGGGTCACTATGAGTTAGAATTGATTCTATGGCAATGGGGTTGGTTCAGCTATTTGGAATCAAACAATTTTTGTAACCCTCTCTAGTGTCAAGTGAAGGTGCTCCGGTGGCACTGTGGTTAAAGCATTGGGTTGATAACCAGAAGGTTGTTGTTTTGAACCCATCAGCCTCTCCACAGGAGAAAGATGAGGCAGTCTGCTTCTGTAAAGATTTATAGGGTTGGAAACCCCATGCGGCAGTTCTTCTCTCTCCTATAGGGTCACTAAGAGTTGGAATCAACACAATGGCAGGAGGTTAGGTAGGTAGTGTCAAGAAATCACTCAGTTTACCAGTTCTTCTTTGCAAACTTTATCACTCCTGTTCCTCCATTTATTGGTGTTGTGGTAGCTCAGGCTCTTATCGCCTCAAGTCCCAACCTATCTCCTGACTGGTTTCCACTGATAGAAAATCCAGTATTTTAAACTCTGTTTAATAAAAAGAATTATATACTATGGCCAAGGGAGATTTACTCCAGGTATGCAAGCTGGTTCAACATTCAAAAATCAATCAATGTAACCCATCACACCAACAGGCTAATGAAAACAATCACAGATCATGTCAACAGATACAGAGAAAGCATTGGATAGACTCTAACAGCCATCTCATATTATATTTTTCCAAAAAAATAAAACCCTAAGAAAACTAAGAATACAGGGATCTTCCTCAATTTGATAAAGAACATCTAAAAAACACCTAGTGCTAACAGTATACTTAGTGATGAGAAACTAGATGTCTTCTCTCTAAGATCAGAAGTGAAATGGTATCTTCTCTTACCACTCCTATTGCACATTATACTGGAAGTCTTAGCAAATGCAATGAGACAAGAAAAGGAAATAAAAGGTATACAGATTTGGAAGAATGAAATAAAGCTGTCTTTCTTCATAGTTGATACGACTGTTTAAACAGAAAATCTCAAAAATTGACCCAAAAACTTCTGGAATTAATAAGTGATTACAGTGAAGTAGCAGGATAGAAAGTTAATATACAAAATTTAATCGTTTCCCACATATCAGCAATGCACAATTGGATTTTGAAATTAAAAACACCATTTACATTCACACAAAAAATGAAAAAATAATACAGAGGAATAAATCTAACAAAATATGTACAAAAATTTTACAAGGAAAATTATAAAACTCTGCTGAAAGAAGATCCAAATAAAAATGGGCAGATGTTTATGAATAGGAAGACTCAGTAGTAAGACATAAACTCTTGTCAATTTGATCTCTAGATTCAACACACTCCCAATCAAAATTCTAGTAAATTATTTTGTAGATACCAACAAACTGATTCTAAAGTTTATATGGAAAGGCAAAAGGCAAAAGACCCAGACTAGCGAACATAATATTGATGAAAAACAAATTTGGAAGATTGACATTAGCTGAATTCACATCTTAATATAAAGCTACAATGTGGTATTAGCAAAAGAATAGACAAATTGATCAGTATAACAGAATAGAGAGCCCAGAAAGACCCACATGAATATAGACAACTGAGTTTTAATCAAGGAGCAAAGGCAATCCAATGACAAAAGGACTGTTTTTTCAAAAAATAGTGCTGAACGTCCACATGGAAAAGATAAAAA
>NW_006921596.1:6982675-6983798 GCF_000298275.1 Orycteropus afer afer
TTCGGGGGAGTGGCTGGTGGGTTTGAATCGCCAGCCTTCTGGTTAGCAGTCAAGTGCCTTAGGCACGATGCTACCAGAGCTCCTAAAGTATGGTCTAGGAAAGAAAAACCTGTAACTTGGACTTCATTAAAATGAAAATGAAAAGACAAACCACAGAGTGGGAGAAAATATTTGCAAAATACATATCTGACAAATATTTGTATTAAAAAATATACAAAGAACTCTTAAAAGCCAACAATAAGAAAATTAACAACCCAATTAAAAAAGCAAAATGTCTGAAAAGACATCTCACCAAAAAAAAGACATATGTTGTTGTTGTTATGTGCCATATAGTCAGCCGACTCAGAGCAACCCCTCCTTGGGTTGCCAAGGCAGTAACACTACGGAAGTAGATCGCCCAACCTTCCTTCTGAGGAGGGGTTGGTGGGTTTGAACCGCCAGCCTTCTGGTTAGCAAAAAAAAGACATAGAGATGGCAAATACTAACCATATGAAAAGACAGTCAACATCATATGTCATTAGAAAATTGCAAATTAAAAAACAATGAGATACCCCTATACACTATTAGAATGGCTAAGATCTAAAACACTGACAACAATTGCTTCTTGGCCTTTTGGCTAAGCTCAACTGTAAAATACTGATTAACACCAAATGCTGGCCATAATGTGCATCTACAGGAACTCTCACTCATTACTGGTGGGAATGCAAATTAGAACAGTCACTTCTAAAACAGTTTTACAGTTTTTTACAAAGCTACACACAGGCTTATCATATGCTCCAGCAATTGCACTCATAGGTATTTACCCAAATGAGTTGGAAACTTACGTCCACCAGAAATACTTGCACACGAATGTTCACAGCAGCTTTACTCATAATTGCAAAAAAAAAAAAAGCAACCAACATGTTCTTCAGTAGGTGAATGGATAATCATATAGCAGTAGATGTGTGCAATGGAATATTACTCAATGATAAAAAGTAAATGAACTAAAAAGCCTCAAAAAGACATGAAAGAGTTCAACAAGACAGAAAATAACAAATGCTGGCGAGGTTGTGGAGAGATTGGGACTCTCTTACACTGCTGGTGGGACTGTAAAATGGTACAACCATTGTGGAAAGCAGTATGG
>NW_006921596.1:6985224-7028042 GCF_000298275.1 Orycteropus afer afer
CTGGGAAGAGGTAACTATGGGGAGGAACTGGGAGGGGAGCTGTTGCATTGTAAATTTTGGTCAATGACATGAGACAAAATATATGTGAACTGCTGTATGAAAAGTGAATTTACTCTGTAAATCTTCACCCAAATAAAAAAAAGACATGAAAGAAGATTAAATGCATACTGCTAAGTGAGGGAGCTCTGGTAGCATAGTGCCTAAAGCACTTGACTGCTAACCAGAAGGCAGCCACTCCCCGGAAGGAAGGTTGGGCAATCTACTTCCTTAGTGATACTGCCTCGGCAACCCAAGGATGGGTGGCTATGAGTTGGGTCCGACTCAATGGCACATAATAACAACAACAACAAGCGAAAGAAGCCAATTTGAAAAGGCTACTCGATTCCAACTATATGACATTCTGGAAAATACAAAAATTGAGATAATAAAAAGATTGTTGGTTACTAGAGGTCTGGGTAAAGGGTGATGAACAGGTGGAGCACTAGGGATTTTGGGGGCATGAAATGATTGTGTATGCTACCACAATAGTGGATACATGACTATAGATATTTGTCAAAACTCATAGAAATGTACAATATAAAGAGTGAGCCCTAATGTAAACTGTAGACTTTAGTTAATAATGATAAATCAACAGAAGTTTATCAATGGAAACAAATGTACCACACTAATGCATGATGCTAACAATAGGGGAAACTGTGCAGTGTGGGAGGTTGGGAAGTATATGAGAACTACTACTTACTTTTTGTCCAATTTTTCTGTAAACTTAAAAAAGTACTCTAAAAAAATAGTCTATTAAAAAAACCTGAAACTGTTTAAATCACTCTCTCTTTTGACATATATAAAAATCTCAGGCACTTCAGAGATTTTGACAACCAAGAACCATTATCTTCTACATATTTCACCAGACCAGATTTTGTTCACTTTCTTTAGGAAATTAAAGAAAAAGGCATTAAAAGAGCGGTTCAAAATCATTTTACTACTTCCCACTACTTACATAGAATGAAATCAATGTTTGTCCATCTCTTACTTATTTAGTAAACAAATGCATTTGTAGTCAACTTGTATATATTTCTACATTGCTACAGAAGCTCTCTATTCAAGCCAAACTGGTTACATATATAGGCATCAAGTCAAGGTCAGAGGTCACCAAGAAGACACAGGTTAGAGACAGGCTTTATATGAAACATTTTATTCACACAGAGAAGAGAAAGAGCATGACCAGCATCAATAGCAGGTAACAGTCCCCCATGGGCAGCAAGTCACATCCCACAGTACTGACATAGGGATAATAGTCTGCAGGTACCCCTGCTGTGTTGCAGAAGAAAGACCCTATTGCCTCCCCACCAGGAACAGATATAGTTATCTGCTGGCCAGATGCCACATAATGCACATAGTTAGCTGAGCAGTTCCTGGGAATGTTGATAAGCTGAGAGTAAGAGGATGTGCACTGATAGTCCACCAGCTATCACAGGATGTGTTTGGGTCAAGAAAGAAGTCAGCCCCCACTCTCATTCTAAGAAGCCAGGCTGACAAATCTGGCCTTAAGCACAAGGTTCATCTGTGGATCACGGGGCAAGATGGCAGGCTCTGCACAGTTGCCTCTTTGTACAATCTACTTCCTTGCTCTTCCTGGGACTCGAATAGAGAAGCAATGTGACTAATGATTTTGGTTTGCCCAATGTCCACTTTGAACCCTATTTTGAACAGTATGTCTATAGCATGCTGCACAACTCTGATGGGTGTTACTTCTGAACATCATTTGGGGGCTGAGTTCTTTTTTGTTGACATCCTTGTTCCTAAAGAGCATTCTGGCTGTACTTTTTCTTTCTTTATTGATATATTTTTATTATGCTTTAGGTACAAGTTTACAGAGCAGAGTTTGTTTTACACTTACACTTCGTGTACATTTGATTTCACCCCCCAATTGCCATCCCCAACCCTAACTCATTCTCTCCCCCTCCCTTCCCAGTAACCGCCTCCATACCCCTCATAGCTATGCACTCCTGTGTGTCCTGCATTTCATCCATGCAAATGTCGCCCCTCGGTGCCCTGTGGCCAATTGCTCCAAGGGATGCATCTCCATAGAGTATGTGGGTGCATAACCCTAGGTTGAGTGGTCTGTGTGTATGTCTTATTTACTATTGAGCTAAGAGCCAACCCCTGAGAATGAATTTTATTCCAGGCCCAAAGTGTATCCCAGGGCCATAGTATTGGGGGTCCCATCAGATTCCATCTGACCTGTAATTCTGGTCATTTTTGTGTTTTTGGATTTTGTTGCACATTTTTCCTCCCATTCTATCTGGGATCTCCAGTTTTGATCCTTTCCTGAGTGGTTGGCATTGGTAGCCTGGCACCATCTAGTTTTTCTGGTTTCAAGATCCATCATGTCCTAAGACTGATTGCTTCCAAATGTCTTTTTTTTTTTTTTTTTGCACTCTTCTTCACTTCTGATGATAGGAGATCATTAGCTGCATCTTAGATGGCCGCTTGAAAGCTTTTAAGACCTCAGTCACTACTCACCAGTGTAGGTTGTGGAACAAGACTTTTATGTATTTTATTGTACCAATGGGGGCTGAGTTCTTGAGTAACTCCTTCAGAATCTATAATGCACTGCCTGTGTACCAAGTCTAGTTAGGAAGTGCAGCTTGTACCTCTGATGCTTGCCAGGTAAAACCTTTGTAACTCTTTATGGTGAAGCCTGAAAAACAGCTGGACTTATCAACTTCAAGTTTTCATATCTTCATGTAGTATTGTTGTTATGTGCCATCAAGTAGGACCCGACTCATAGCGATCCCTCCTTGGGTTGCCGAGGCAGTTATCACTAAGTAAGTAGATTGCCCAACCTTCCTTCTGAGGAGTTGCTGGTGTGTTTGAACCGCCAGCCTTCTGGTTAGCAGTCAAGTGCCTTAGGCACTGTGCTACCAGAGCTCCTTCATGTAGTATTAGCATAGCTTTAAAACTGCTTCAAAGCCTTGTGCCAAATCCTACCTCTTCCATGAGGCTTTCTAGTGGTCTGTACTGCTAAAACACTTAGACTACATTTGTCTATTGACGTTAATTTCATAATAAGCAATGAAATACATTCTGGCTTCTCTTATATTGTTGCAGTTATTTGTTGCTTTATTTTTGTATTCATGTTTTAAGCATTTATCTTTTGTCTTCCTAGTTAGACTGTACATTTGTTAAAGGCAAAGACATTACCTTAAAAAATCCTGCTTTCTCACACTGTATTCAACACAATAATTTAAAGATAACAGAAGTCTAATGTTTGCATTTTTTTATAAGTTACGGGCCCTTTGAAAATACACAGCAATGGAATTCAGAAGACTGGATTAATTATACTTAATTTAGATTTTCTGTGACAAAATACTAACAACACTTAAAAAAAACTTTACTGGTTGCTAAGTATAAATTTCAGGAGCTCTGGTAGCATAGTGCCTAAGACACTTGACTGCTAACCAGAAGGCTGGAGGTTCAAACCCACCAGCCACTCTTTGGAAGGAAGGTTGGGCAATCCTACTGCTGTAGTGATACCGCCTCGGCAATCCAAGGAGGGGTCGCTGTGAGTCGGGGCCGACTCGATGGCACACAACAACAACAAGTATAAATTTCAGTTTCTTTCTGGTTATGATTGATTATTATCTTCTGTAATACGCTTCTCCATTACTAAACTGATATAACCACATAACAGAAAATTTGGAAAACGTTATAAAACAGTCTACTTTAATACAACTATTACCACTTTGATGTATTTCTTTTTAGTTTTTTTTTAAGACAATCATATTGTGCATCTAATTTAATGTTCTTCTTTTTCTTCTAACAGTATCATTTTTACTGGCTGTGTAACAATCCATGGAGTTTTATTCAGTTGATTTCTGAAAACATTTCTTTCTTAGAATAAAGGAAGTAAGTAACTTATCATTATTTTGGTTAATTATTTCCTTTCTTTATTTGGTAAAGGTTCCTGATTTGTTTGATTTTAACCCACCCCATCTGACCCTCTTTGGCTATACTAGAATAGCCTAAGTTTAGAGTAGACTAGATTTTTTAATGTAGAGATACCACCTCGGAAACCCAAGGAGGGGTCGCTATGATTTGGAACTGACTTGACGGCAATTCTCTTTCACACACACACATTCCAAAACCAAACTCACTGACATCAAATTGATTTCCGAGGCAGTATCTCTATGGAAGTAGATTATTCAAGCTTCCTTTTGAGGAGTGGCTGGTGGGTTTGAACTGCTAGTCTTCTGGTTAGCAGTCAAATGCCTCAGGCACTACGCTGCCAGAACTCCTATAGAGATATTAGGAGTCTTACATTTTGACAATATCCAACTAAAAATATACAGACTTTTAAAAAAGGATTACTGGATATTTATTAAACTTTTATTGACACATTATAAAAAAAGTACACTCACAAACTATCTAATGTTATAAAACAGGAGAGAGGAGTAGTTATGTTTCTTAGTTGATTATGTCCGATATTCTGCAGGTTTTTAAAACACTAACATTTTAACATCCACATATATGGTTAACACAATTTTCTGAAATTTGTAAACATAACTAATTTAAAAGTTCTTAGGGTTGGTAGGTGGGGTTCACAGAGGTGTATAAAGCTCATGAGAATTACAAAGTGCATTTTACACTTTTATTTCCCCAGTGGCAGACTTGCAAATGATTTCGCCATCTCTAAAAGATGAAGAATCATTGTTTTAGTTGAAGTCATCAATCCAGCTAATAAAATTAGTGAATTTAAAAAAACAAACATGTATTCTATCACTTGACTATTTACGTCAAAAAGTTGAAACCAGTCACCAAAAATTTACTCAAAACTTAAATGACATTCAACTTAATAAACTAAAATACAGGACACATACTGGTATTGTTGAAATGTCCATCAAATAACACTATCAAACTTCCTGCTTTTGTTGCCAGAGGACACCGCTCTACAACACCGACACTGAGCTGATTTAGCTGACTGAGTAAAGAGCATCAACAATTAAAAAACGCAGATAACCACAATGGAAAGACTCAAACTATACAAATAATTCCTTGTGTTCCAACCATGAGCCCAACACTGCTTTGCTCACAGTATATTCATGACAGCCTTGTGAGATGCACACTGTCATCATCCTCCCTCATTCATAAATAAGGAAACAGAGGTCTCTGGAGATGGTAACAGCTCACCTGCATTTGGAAGGACAGACAGGTGTTTGTCGGCAGAATTAAGGAAAAGCAGGACGACAGGGAGCTTTAGATGCCTTTTAGGAGGCGGACCACCCATTTTTCCATTTGACACAAAAATCACTTTAACAGTAACCAAGACAAAGGATAAAAGAGCCATGTGTTTTTTGTAAGTTTCTAACAAAAATGAAATTGATTTACTGTGCAGTCTTATAGGAAACAGAAATTCATATGTGGGAAATTCATAATGTATGTTGCTCTTCTTTGGAATTAAAATGTAAATTTTTAAAAATGGTTTTTAATGTTAAAGTTTTAAGAGTCAGATTAATCCCTCCAATTATCTATCTGTTCTATATTTTGGCTATACATATAAAGAACACTTTTTGGTATTCTCTAGAAAATCCTCATTGGCTTCCCTACTTTATATGCCATAAATTACACCCTATTGTATTTGGGAACTGACCACAGGCCATGTAGCATACTAGAATAGGAATCTTTTAAGTCTATAAAATTCTGTAAACACTGAAGTTATTTTCTGAAATGTGACCAGGTCCTAGAGAGAAGGAGAGTATGAAAGGTGAAAACAACCTTACCAAAGTCTGCGAATGCTGACTGTCCCACCACCATCATATTTTGAGGTTGTTCCAGTGTACTACTGACAGAGAAATTTCCATCCTGTCAAACAGAGAATTTTGGTTTAGACATCATCATCCACTTATTTGTCAGGTGTGGAACAAAGCATCTGGATTGTAGAAGGGATATAAATAATTTAAAGCAACAATGTGTTGCTCAAAATCATTCTAACCATTTATTCCACTTTTACCATAAAGTAAAAGAAATGGCTGTGAGGGGATGGAGATGAACATTTGGAGTGGTTTCTTTACTATCAGTTCTGGCAATGATATTATTTACCAAATCATCACCATAACTACAAACACAATGAGTGTCTCCTCCTTTCAAGTATGTGGGAGGCTTTGGGAGCATGAAGAAGTATGAAGCATAGTTTCAAAGAGCTTAGAATTGTTTTTAGAAGAAAACATGTAAGCTAAGAATGCAGAATTTCTAAAGGTAAAATATAATTGGTACAAGTAAGTAGCAAAAGTACTGTGTTTTACTGATTTCAAGGGAAGAAGGTTCTGTACTGGGAACAATTAGGAAAAGGTGTTAAAATGAAGTAAAAATTGTACTGATCCTTAAAGGGTCAAGTGACGTGCAGCTCAAGTTTATGTGTCAATGGGTAGAGGGACAAAGGGCTGCAACAGCTGCAACACAGCAGAAGCAACTAAGTCCAACAGAAAAGGAGGGCCTGGCAGAGAGCCTTCGTTTTGTTTACTCATTCTAAAATGGAGCAGTGTACATGTGACTTCCAAAAATAGTACGCATTGCTTTGTCTTTTCATTTCATAATTTTAGATTATTACATACAAAAAAACCAAAACATTGAATCTGGGCTTGTGAGCTCTCAATTTCGTACTGCATTCTCTTCTTATCAATAACAAGTCTATTCACTTGTTGATGTACTAACTTCTATAAAAACCAAACTCACTAACATGGAGTTGTTTCCAACTCACAGCAACCCCTCCTTGGGTCACCAAGGTGGTATCTCTACAGAAGTAGGTTGCCCAATCTTACTTCTGAGGAGTGCCTGGTGTGTTTGAACCGCCAGCCTTCTGGTTAGCAGTGAAATACCTGAGGCACTATGTCACCAGAGCTTCCTTGATTCCTATATACCAATATAATTTTAAATGATTTCCCCCTTCTGTGTTCCTCTGAAATTACTGTAGATTTGTAAGTCAAGTTCTTGAGAAATCATTAATGACTTTTATAGAAAAAGTCATTGGTACAGTGAAAGCAGAAATATCAAAAGCTTGCAGACCAGGAATAAGTAAGATTTGTCTTCTGATAGAAAATTTCCAAACACTGAAACACTTCATTGTCCACATGCAGAAACATGTTTTTCTACCTTTACTACAGCATTTGATGTACTTTGCATATGATTTTTCTATAGAATTCTTACTTAGATAAGTGTCTTAAACCTTAGGGTTCCCCTCTAGTCTTACTAGTACCAGAAATTACATTAGAGATGTTGTGTCAAAGTTCCACATTTCTGCATGAAATATTTTACAAAGATCACAGCATGGGTACAGAGAGAACACAATGTTTCCTGAAAGGATGGTAAAAAGTCTCTCTCAAAATATATAAACCTCATGTGAGAGAAACCTGAATATCAACTCATTATATTGACTCAACTGAGTGAATTACCCCATGGAAAGTCAGTGAAATTTGGTAAAGACTTCTGAAATACAAACATATCCAGAAATGTTTCTAGATACAACCTCACAATACATCTCCATCAAGAAATACTTGAGTACCTGTCAGGTGATGGGTTCCCCTGTCTAAGACTCCACATTCACAGCATCAACAGAAGAACAATATACCCTTCTAACTGATGGAGAAAGATGATATATCCTTGTCACAGTGAGAGCATGTAGGGCATATTATGTGTATAACAGAATTGAGAGAAAAGACAGTACTTTATTTACATGAATTTAACTTCCCATCATTATTACTTAGTTTTTATTCTACCTGGCAGTACAAACTTATATAACTTAATTTTTACTAATATTAGTCTTATTTACATATTTGATAAAAATGATTTTGCAAACTACACCATCACGTTATTATTCTCATTAGATAACATTTTTAATGGATCATGACTACACTTACTTTCAAAGATGAAGCTGCTATGTAGCTATTTAATGTAGGAAAAACGAACATGTAATCAATACTCTTTTTCATTCTGATCGTACACCAGGAGAACAAATAGTCTAGTGGAAAGAGCACTACAGTAGACAAACTACAAAGAGTTAGATGACATGAGCCCGGACCTGCTTTCATTGATGAGCTGTGTCATTCTGGGACAGCTGTGGGTCGTGGTTTTTCCACTGTCAACAACTGACAGGGTTTTTGAGAGGATAAAATGGTATGACACATATGAAAGTGTTGTGCAAACTGTAGAGTATCAGACACCTACAAGGCATTTTCACAATGCTGTCCTGAGCCCACGAGCTGCAAGTACGACCTTCATGGCTGCTCTCTGGGACTCATCCACTCCACTGTCTGCCTCTCTCTTACCAAACTGTTCTGACTGGCCTTCATTGCTTTCCTGCAATCCAAAGTTGGCCAACTCGCTAGAGTTCTATGGAAGCTATCGCCTTACTTTATCTACTGAGTTTTGGAATTATTGTACCATGATTTCAGGGTGGATGTTTCAGAGACAGACTTCCTTCCTCAACTCCTAGCTTCCTATTTGCTAGCCCGAGGCCTTCAATTTGGTTCTACTTTAAGCATCAGTTTACCAGATGGAAAAACTACTTTTTTATAAGGATTTTTACAATCTTTTATGATTTTTATAGGGACTAAATATTCTAACTAGTGCCTAGAACACAGTATACATTCATTTAACATTAGTTACTAGCAGTAGGAACACAAGTAGCAATATGACTAGTTCTGCTACCACAATTACCAAAACTATCCAATCATTGACCTACCCCATCAAGAGAAGAGACTTTTTGCCATTTTTTGCTTTAATTCTAGCAAGTGCTACTCGTAGCAAATATCCTTTCATGGATGACTCTCTATGCCTTGGCATATTTTAATATTAAATGTTAAAATGCCATATTTATAACGTTAAAAAATAATTTGAACTACATAAAACTTATTGTGTGTGTCTATCTTTATTCACATACCGAGGTGGCTTTCAACTGGTTTTACTTCCCAGGGGACATTTGGAAATGTCTGAAGACATTTTTGATTGTCACAACTGGGGGAGGGAGATACTACTGCTAACATCTTGTAGGCAGAAGGTGGCAGTAATACTGCTAAAAAACCTTCGAGGCACAGAACAGTTTCCCACAACAAAGAACTATCTGGCTCAAACTGAGAATACTGCCAAGGTTGAGAAATTCTGACATAAAAGGTGGTGGGTGTTGTCCAATGCTCCGTCTCCGACATTCTTCTCTCAACTCTTGCCAACTTCATGACATTCATCTATTGTCTCTCTTGAGTGCTGGTCTTACATTTTTTAACCACTTCCTTGACATGTCTCTTACCTACAGTAAATTGTATTTTCCCTGCCTAAAACTTTTTTTTTTTTTTTTTTTCTGGTCACCAGCATAAAACCCAAGTTAACCTGGATAACTGTCTTCTCATGTATAACCCTTCTTGATCATTCCCAACATTTCACTCCTAAAATCATTCACTTCCTTCTTGTCGTTGCTGTTAGGTGTTGTCAAGTTGATTCCAACTCATAGCGACCCCATGTACAACACAAAGAAACACTGCCTGGTCCCACATCATACTCACAAACCTTGCTATGCTTGAGCCCATCGTTTTGCCACTGTGTCAATCTATCTGGTTGAGGGCCTTCCTCTTTTTCTCTGCCTCTCCACTTTAGCAAGTCCTTCTCCAGGGACTGGTCCCAGCTGACAACATAACCAAAGCAGGTAAGATGAAGTCTGGTCATTCTTGCTTCTAAGGAGCATACTTCTTCCAGGAAAGATTTGCTCATTCTTGTAGCAGTCTACGGTACTTTCAGTATTCTTCGCCAACACAATTCAGAGGTATCAGTTCTTCTTATTATTTACTGTCCAGCTTTCACATGCATGTGAGGCAAATGAAAATATCATGGCTTGTGTTAAGTGCATCTTCATCTTCAAAGTAACATCTCTGCTTTTTAACACTTTAAATATGTCCCTTGCAGCAGAACTGCCCAGTGCAATACATCATCTGAATTCCTGACCGTTGCTTCCACGGGTGTTGATTGTGGATCCAAGTAAAATGAAATCCCTGACAACTTCAATCTTACTTCCATTTATCATGATGTTGCTTATTAGTACAGTTATGAGGATTTTCGTTTTCTTTACATTGAGATGTAATCCATACTGAAGACTATAGTCTTTGATCTTCATCAGTAAGTGCTTCAAGTCATCTTCATTTTCAGCAAGCAAGGTGTGTCATCTATATATTGTATTGTTAATGAGTCTTCCAATTCTGATGGTGTGTTCTTCATATAATCCAGCTTCTTGGATTATTTGCTCAGCACAGATTGAGTAAGCATGGTGAAAGTATCCTGATTGGAGGAGCAGTAGTATCCTCTTGTTTATGTCATACAACAGCCTCTTGGTCTATGTACAAATTCCTCATAATTAAGGGTTCTAGAATTCCCATTCTTTGTAATGTTATCTATAACATTCTAAACATTTTAGTACTAAAATCATTAATTCACCTCTTTTCTAGATTATTGTAAACCCACTTAGGTTACCTCCCCATCTCCAGATTTTCCATGCCAATGTATCTCATATACAGCAGCCAGATTAACTGCAGTAATGAAACCTCTATTGATCTTGCTCTCAGTACTTTAATAGGTGGTCAACAATTTTAAGAAATCATATTACTTAGTTTAGAAGAAAAGCTCTTTAGATCAGCAAAGATCAGCTGTCTAAACTAATCTTTCTCACTTACCTTCTAATATCTCTTTCGTGCTCTGGCAAAAACCTGCTCCTTTCTATTTTCTGAGTATGTTCTGTGTCTCCCACTACACTTCCTTGTCCACCTGCTCTTTTTTATTTTTTTTACTTCCAATCGCTAAAATCCTGCTCATTTGTACAAGCCATTTCAAATGCTACATCTATCTTGAAGCCTTTCTGGTAATTCTGGGTAGACCAGATAGAAGCTACTGTTTTCTCTTTTACCTTGTATAGCATGATGTTTATACACTGGCTAGTCTGGTTTTATTGGTTTGGCTGTATGTTCTTTTTGTCAATTACCAGTAGTATGTTACTGCAAAGTATACTGCTCATCTCTTAACTGAAAGTAATCCTTAAGTTTTTATAAACCACACATGATCTTAATAGTTAATTTTGAGTCTACATTCTCCTTAACTTGTATTAATAAGTTATTCATTGTTAAAATGGTTACCTGACCAACCTAGCTATTTGTAGATATATATGCCTTAGTCTCTATTGTTCAATAGCCAATTTATTAATTTTCTCTAAAGAAAACAATAAAAAAAGGAAAAAAATATCCCAAACAAAATCTATTCTCTCAATGAAGATTTATCTCCTATTGAACTGCTTTACTTTATTATGTTTAAATCAGCATCAGCTGAGAGGGTATCATATACTTGAGTGTTTCGTAGTATTATTGACATCTTCCACTTATTTGTAATGAGGCTGTTCCCTTCCAGTTGGACTCTAGTTAACCAAATACATATCACATGTTATAATACTTCAACATTCACTTGAAGTGGGAATGAAAGGGCATCTGCAAACAAACTGATATTCACTAGAAGTGGGAGACTTATAATTTTTTAAAAAAGCAATACATCAAACAAAGATAAATCTTTCTGGTTTAGATGTCTTTCTTTTTCTTTGCCCCATTTAAAAAAAATTAACTTAGTTTAAAAGTAGTTGGAAGACTTGATCTTCTCTAAACAAAGCTCCTCTCCCATCTTAGTTTCCTGCACGAAGAAATCTCAGTATCAGCATCATATATTCATTATTAACCAAGCAATAAGAGATGTCTGATAATGAGTCTCCCACCACAGGCTTCTGCTGTAAATCTTTTACATATTCAGCTTTTCAGCAGTATTTTAATAAAAATCTGTAAAAGGTTACAGTTCGATTTGGATTGAATAAAAGGGAATCAAGAGTAAATTAATGGGAAATTAAGAAGAGATCTAAAATTAAAATTTGGTGTCTACTGTATGTCAAGCACTTTAGGCACACAGTTTAATTTAATCTTCACAAACACTGTACAAAGGAGAGAGTTCTTATATCCATTTTCCAGATGAGGAAGTAGAAGTTTAATACTTGAAAGATAGTTGAACAACATCACTGAGTCAGTCGTTTGCCTGGTCTCAAATCTTGTCTACTATCAGCCTGAAATTCAACTTTTAAGATTCTTCATTAATTAATCTCTCATATAATCTATGTCAAGGAGCTGTGGTAACATAGTGGGTAAGGCATATGGCTGCTAAACACAAGGTAGGTGGTTCAAACCCACCAGCTGCTCTGCAGGAGGAAGATGAGGCAATCTACTTTCATAAAGATTTACAGCCTTGGAAACCCAATGGGGGTCCCTCTGAGTCAGAATCAACTCAATGGCAGTGAGCTGGAAACCCAGTGGGGTCCCGATGAGTCAGAATTGACTCAATGGCAGTTTTTTTTGTTGTTGTTGTTGTTGTTTGTTTTATTTTTTTAAATAATCTATGTCAAGCTAAAGAGAAAACGAAAAAACATGGTATCAATTTGGGAATCTCCTACTCTCAACTGAAATATCTATATATACTGGGAAAGATCTATGTATCTCGGTCAACTTGGCAGTAATTCTAGTATCTGTGGTTCTTATTTCTTTATGCAAGTCTAAAGGCAAGGAGGAAAAATTAGTCTTTTAAAATGCTTTTTCTTCATAAACTACCATGCTGACAAATTAAATGACAGTAACCTTGCTTAACAGCTGACAGCCTTGCAGGGGTCCTGTTAACATGTGCATTAGGACAGACTGATTGGTTTAATTGGCAGTCATGCCGAAAAACCTGCAGAGGAACTGATGCTGAATGAATCATTTCCTTCAGAATATTCAGCAGTTTGAATGCAGCAATGCAACCAAAGGCTCTTAAAGTTGTTCTGTTTTTTGTTGAAACCAACAGACCAAGTGATTACTTTGATTTTAGTTTTTAAAGTTGGGTGCTTTAACTGAAAGATATCTTTTAAAAATGCTTCAAAGAAAAGATTCCTTACCAAATTTTCCCATATCTCAAACTGGATGGTATCAGAGACAGACAGTGTAGTGAGGAATAAATCTAGAAAGAAAATAATAGAATTTTAAGTTTCATTGTCATTCTGATGTATATACATTTATTTAAAAACAGCAAGAAATGCAATACATAATTATTAACACAATTATACTTAATATATTTTAAATGATATTTTAATAGGTTTGGTCCACCAAAGAAAAGAAAGATGATCCTATATTAATACAATTAAGGAAACTGTATTTAAAGGGAGCATTTGGTATTAGTCCTTCAAAACATTCCTTATTTTCAAGAACTTTTATGTCTTATACATTTTCATTCCATGGTGGACTATGCTTTTAAAAGGATACTCTGATTACAGTCACATTTTGCTTTCTTACCCTAAAAGCAACGCTTGTCTATATATAATAGTGAAGTTTCAGAATTATATCACAGTAAAAGAGCATTCATGACAAATGTGTGTGGTGCAGTGAATTACTCAGATGGGCTCTTCTAGCCAGTCTTTGGGACTTCCTCTAGATGACTGGGTGAGACTGTAAATATAAGGGCTTGTAGTCCACCAAGGGAATTGGATAGCTTGCTAATAATGTAAATAAGGTACATCGCACTCTTGTGGGGGTGGGACTGTGCAAAGAAGGTATATGGAAGCCTAACGTGGGACTGGCCAGTTTTGCCATTCTGCTAGGCTTAAGATGAGCCATCCAAAAAGCAAAGTAGGGGGGAATCTCACTGCCTCAAGAGAGATCAGCCTGGAGTAGATAGAGTGCATCCCTGGATCCAAAACTTCTACACTGAAAAGCTGGCAGAGACAGGAGCAGCAGAGGGAGCAAAATTAAGACACCAGCATAAGACGGAGCAGCAGGCCTGCCTGTCCACAGAGCAAGAAAGCTGAGTGCCTCCGGGCAGGAGGCTCGTTGGCAGAGTGGGATGCACGGATCAGCAGAGCTAACAGAGCTCTGTTAACACCTGTGTGAGCAGGGCAGAGCAGAGGCCAGGCCGAGAGGCCAAGGGCCACAGAGAGGTGTACCTGAGGGTATGGCCAAGGGGAGACTGAGACTGTTCTGATCCAAGAATTGTATCTGTGTGTTCCTAACCTGAACTGTAACCTGTTACTTCCCTAAAAAGCCCTATAATCATGAGTATTGTCTGTGAGTTCTGTGTGACCATTACAATGAATTATCGAACGCAGTAGAGAAGTACAGAATGCCATGGGAGGGACAGCTGACGTCAGAACTGGTAAAAAGGCTGCAGTGTGGTGGCATGTCTGATTTCAACCTTACAGAAAGAGGCTGTAGGCTGCTGATGTTATTTTGGATCCTCCTTTCCCCCTTGTGAAGTCAGAGGAGATCAGAGGATTATGCCTCCATACCCTTTTTGTAATGTGCAATAAATTATGTTTCAGAGTTTGAGTAATAGAATTGTCTTCATGATAAGTTCCAATGGAAGTTTTATTACAAAATTCAAGAATTTTTATAAAGTTTCTTTGAAAAATAATAGGTGACAGTTAAATCAAACATCCTATTATGCAAAGGCCTATTGAACAGCAAATATTTTCTAGGAGTGGCATTTATCATGTTTGCAAAATGGCAATTTTTTTTTTAGTAAATATGTAAAGTCTTAAAATGATGGGTTGATTCAAGACTAGTTTTAAGAAAAGATTGGATTTGTTTTCTCCCCCACATTAAGAATGTTTAGAAAACTATCATTCATATTTTAATGGGTCTTCTATAAAGGGTTCATATGAATTTAATGAAGCTAACTTATGTAACAATTACAATAATGAAGATTTTCATAGGCTCCCCAGAAAGCTAATTTGTTCACTTCTATAATTACTTCAACTCAAAAATCTTGACTCCTAGTAAGTGGAGTCATTCTTCATGTGAACATAGTAAATGCCTCTGCATTTGTTTTCACCACAAGGAAGATGCTTTCCTTATGGATATAGAATTATAGTCCCATACAAAGATTTCTTTACTATGTCACATATACGGAAGTGTTTGCTTCCATTGTCATCTATGAAAACTCCCAAACAACCGCTGAGATTTGTGTGATGATGTACCTACTACTACCTCGCCTTCCCTGTGCGTCATCCACATTGTCCTCAGTATGATTTAAAAAAAAGAAAAAAAAAAAGTCCAAATTTGATCTCATTCTTTCTCTTCCAGGATGTCAGGCATGCCTCTTAGTCTGCTGTATGAGGGCCTCCCCATCTGCGGTAGTTAAGGTCATAAGTCAACTTGGTTTGGGCTGGTTTAGAGTGGCTGGGCAGCTGGATGTAGTATTCCCCATGATGGGACTGGTAATCAACTCCATGGTGGAATCTACTGGAGCAGCTGAGGAGCTGTGGTCTGCTTCCAGTACATACGGAGGAAAAAAAACAAAAAACCCTCACTGATGTCCAGTTGGATCTGATTCATAGGGACCCCTTCCTTGGGTTTCCGAGGCAGTATCTTTACGGAAGTAGACAGCCCAGTCTTCCTTCCAAGGAGTGGCTGGTGGGTTTGAATTGCTAGCCTTCTGGTTAGCAGTCAAGTGCCTTAGGCCCTACGCCACCAGGGCTCCCATATAAAGAAAAGTGTTGAGAAAGGTTTCGGAGCTTTTTGCCATGCTTGGACCCTGACTATAACCTAGTCTTTATTTAGCAACCTGCCATGTTTCCTGCTGATCTTGGGACTGTCTCTGGACTTGAGTTAGTGGCCTGGTGGTGGTGTTTGGTAATACTGGGACTGTGCCATTCTTGTTTGTTGACCTTGGCTTGTTAGCCTCAGCAGCCAACAGCTGCCTGAGTGAAGAGAAAGCCTCCAGCTCCAGTGGGCCAGGAGCAAGAGGCAGAGCTGAAGCCCAAGGTTGAGGAGCTTTCACACAACCCTAGAGCCTGGCACCCTGAAATCAGACTTGTAGCTTCAAAAACTAAGAGAACGACCTCCTGTTTTTAAAAGTCACCCATTTGTGGTATTTTCTGTTACAGCAGCACTAGAGGACCAATACACCATCCTTTCTTCCAGGATTATTTCCCACTACTCTTTCACAAGCAGCTTGTGCTCCAGGCAAAGTAGTCACCTGATTTGATCACATTCTTTCACATCTATTTGCCTCTGAACATGCTATTCCATCTCTCTGCTGTGTCCTTCTACCACATAGCCATCTGGTAAACAAATTCTTCAAAATAAGCTCAAATGTCAGTGGTTAAGGCATTTGGGTGCTAACCAAAAGGTAGGCGGTTTGAACCCACCAGCTGCTCCATAAGAGAAAGATGAGGCAGTCTGCTTCAGTAAAGATGTTACAACCTTAGAAACCCTATGGGGGGGTCACTATGAGTTGAACTTAATCAATGGCAATGGGTTTGGGTCCCTAGGTACAGCTTTTCCTCCACTGTTATTTCATTATGATATCTCTACTGTACTGGTTATTACAACGTACAGTGGTATTTTAGTTTTTTCAAACTGTCTTTTTTGAGATTCTTGAAAACAGAAGTTATGCCTTATTAATTTTATATCCCCATGATTCCTTATGTGCTTGGAAATAGCATGTGTTTAAGTGATTGTTGAATAACTAAATGGCACATGCTCTACATATATTGTGATTCTTGCATGTTTGCTTGGACCATCTAAAGTCACCCTACTGTATCTTAAAATGTAAACAGTTGAGGAAAAAGTCTTATGTTAAAGTATTTCATTAAAAATAAGTATGACTGACCATAGTGACTACTGTACTAAGAATGCTTAGATGCTGTTACATTTTTATGTTATCTGGAAATGTAGATAAACAGTAAAAGAAAGTGACTAGAGATTAACAGTCACAGAGATTTGTAAGAATCACTAAGAAAAGAGTGTCAATGCAAGCTCTGAGCCATGTGAAAGAAACAAATGCCACAAGAAGGGCAATTGTGTTATTACACAACCTAACATAGGGGAGTATTTTTCAAATGGAAGTCATCAAATTTTTGAAACTCTTTACTCTTGAGAATAAATGAGGCACCTTTCAATAAGGAAGCAAAGGCTCAATGCCTTCTACCAGTTAGCTTCATGGGACTGGAATAAGTATTGTGTTACCACAAACGGTAAAGCATGATAGTCAGAGAGAGTGGTGATGGGTCCTCGAAATCTCGTTCCATTCCTGCAAAAACTCAAAATGTCTTTTTTTTTATTGCTATTGTATTAGCCTCCATATATTTGTATAAAAAGTAATACATTATGAGCTCTCTATTGTTTCATGCATATTTAGAAATTTTAAGAAGTGTAACACATTACCGATTTCTATTCTCATAGCTTTTATTAGCTATTTATTAAGAGACTTTGAAAAATAGTAAAGTTAGATGCGGTTTGGAAATATCTTGTAAAACAGATTTTAAAAAGCCTCATGTTTGCTATTCAATTATATAAAGAGGTTATAGAAAAAATAAATGATTAATTATATGGAGAAATAAAAATAGAGACAATTAATTATTAACAATTCAATTATGAAGAATCATGCCTTGGACTGAATAAAATAAGAGTGAAATAACCACTAGAAAGAAATTTTAGTAAACAAAGCAATAAAGTTCTCACTCTCCTACACTAAGAATAACTCACACAGTAAAATAAAGCAATTGTACTCAATGAAACTGCAGTGGATGCAGAGATATGTCACCAAGATCTCTCTTAGGAATGAAAGACTTATTTCCTCGGCTACTGGAAGTAGTGCTGGTACATTTCTCAGTGGCCAGGCCTGATGGGAACAGCTTTGGCAGTAAAGAGCTACCTTGCCAAAGGTCTCGCCTCTTTCTGGGCCAGCCAGCATCCAATAAGTAGGCGATTCACAGGCATACAAGCCAAACCTTCTCCTAACTCAGGACAACACTGGAGGGTCAGTCCTTTTTCACAGCTTCCCAGGAGTCAGCAAAGTTTCTGCTGACACTGTATCACAAGCTCAACTCTGATTTCTTCTTTTCAACTGGTCTTGACCACAGAAGGATTCCCTAAAAACTGTCTTGCACACCAACCCTCTGGCTCAGATCATCTCATCTCCTGTAGGAACACAACCTACAAGAATTGATACCAAAAGTGACTGGAGAAAGCAGACACTAATATGAGATTTTGGAGTTGGATTACTTAATAAGGGACGGGCAATAAGGATTTCTTCACTGGTGGTAAGTGATGCACAGATAGGCCTGCAACTGTTAAAACTTTTACTGACTCTGTCCTTGGATATTATTTTGGTGGAAGGGAATGTACTTGCGGGTGTGTTGTTTTAGGCTTTTGAAATATATGAGGTAAATATTAACTATAAGGATAGTGGAATTAGATGGCTATTGCTAAACTCAATTGAGGAAATGTAAAAAAAAAAAAAAAAAGAATGAAAGAAAGGAAAAGGCTGAATATGATTGATCAGAGTGAGAGGTAGCACATGAAGAGACTCATCTCTGCAGCAGAGTGGCAGAGAAAGCTGAGGGCCAAAACAAGGACTTAATGATAAGAACTGAAAAGCTCTCAAGGTTAGATTCTCAACCTAAGCAGGTCCACTACACTAAGGTTAGAGACCTAGTTGATGACAGAAAGATAAACTGACCCATGGGATAGGAGCATCTGGGGTTGATGAACGAACCCAAAAGTCTTGAATCCTCAAATTTACTTGACATTTTAGAGCTTCTGGAAGTGGCACACTCTTCATTGCTAAAATATAGTATTCTCCCCAGTTATCTCCCCCCCCACACACATACTCTCCACAGTCACCCTCACCTTCTCTCTTGGCTATTAGGCCAAGAACTGAGGACAAGATAATCTGGTTAGGGATAATGGTCACATAAGGCAAGAAAGGGACTATACTTTAAGCCTGGTACTGAGCTAACATGTAATGGCAGTAGCCAGGACTATATACTAAGAGTATCTGATCAAAGCTGGGGCTGGAGAAGGGTAGAACAAAGAGTTGGTGGCAAGTTGATTACACTGGACCACTGCTACCCTGGAAATGGCAGCAATTCATTTTGACATGAATAGACACACGTTCTAGGTATAGGCTTTCCTTCCTTGTCTTAAAAACTAATTTTAGAATGCTACCAATGTGATGATAGCTGACACCACTGGCATTCACTTGAAGAAATGATCCTTAACAAAAGATTATATTATGCATTAGTGAATATTCAGAATATAAACTTCAAAATCAATTTGGTCCTTTTTCATGAGATTCTTCTAATAAGTGAAAATATTCAATGTATATGCAATTTCTTCCCCAGAAAGTGGACACATAGTCAAGTTAAGTATGTACAAAAACATTAAATGGTTTATGTTTCAATTATCTTGACTCATAGTTTGAAAGGATTAAGCTACTGCATTTTAATCATTACCAAGTACAGCACAGCCTTCCCTTCAAATGAAGAGCCCTCTGGTAAAAACTGGCATCAAAAGGAAGCCTTAGGAGTTTTAGAAACTTAAATTGGGAGTTTAACTAAACAATGCTAGGAAAAAACAAAAGTTAATCATTCATAAATAACACACAACACTCTTTAGATAAACTATAGCATGAAGGAAGAGGCTAAAAACTGTGATTTCTGGTACTGTATCCTTATAGTGAAACGTTCTGATGTTTTCAGAAAAAATATGTTTTAAAAGAATATTCATAATTTCACTTAAAGTTCCTGCATGAAGAAATTCTCCTGGGAAAATGATGTTAGTCACTATATTTCCAAAGAAGAAAACTCAAGGTTCAGTTTGGAAAAACGCAGTCATTACAACATTTGGAATATTTTCTAGAAGTTTCAGACATTTCCACAATGAATGATTCAAACCAGTATCACAATCCACACTGTATCTATCCTCAAGCTAGAACGATACACCAAGGTCATCTTTGTATCTGTTCTGTAGTCTATCCAATTTTTCTTAGGTCATGTTATATTAATGAAAGGTCAGAATAATAGAGTAGAATAAAAATATCTTTAACCTGCTTGCACTTCTTAATAAAAAAGTATCCTAAGGCCACATAACTACAGAAATCACTAAGTGGGAAAGACAAACAAGCTAATGTCAACAACTTTCTTCCTAGCAGCACCAGTTTAATTCCATCCAAAGCTCAGAGGTCATCAATTCAAATGCTGTAAGGCATGATCTGGTGCAACCATGATGATAAACTAGTAAAACGGCACAGGGCACAAACTGACTTGAGGGTCAGAGGATGGGAGAGATGATAGGAAGTAGGGGACTCGGATGAACCAGAAAACACACCCCTGCCCAAAGTAATCAGCTCTAGTCCATTGTTATTATGAAAATATAGACATACCTAAATATTTGAACCTAATTCAAATTATTTTAAACACAGGATGGAACAACAACAATTAGAAACAAGTCTGCACAGTGAAAATGGCCCAAAGAATTCTTTCAAACCTCTGATACAGAGTATCGCTTAGTCATGTATTTACTGAGAACAAACCCTACTCCCTACATTTTCATGTACCAAATAATTCTTCTAGATCCTATTATATACTGATGCACTGATTCAGTAAGATGGTAACTGCGTCTGCATGGGTCTCCACTCACAAGGTACTATTATTGGGAAGAAGTCTAAACTTCTAGAATCATTTAAAATTTTCACTTTTTAAGTTCACAACCTTCTTTCTAGACCTCCCTTTCCTTCCCTTTCCTTTACTTTCCTGAAACATGGGGCCCCAAAGGAAGCTACACTATTAGGGGGAGGGAGACAGCTTTGACTAATCCTAAATTGAAACAGTATACAAAACATACAGAGACTCAGACACTTTACTCTGGCATACATGCATGGGTTGTTATAGACTATTTAATCCCTTATGTATTAATCCTTGATCCAATCACAATGCTGGGTAAACAACAGACATATTCCTGTCCTGTCTTCTCCTACCAGTCAAATAATGATCAGAAGTACCTGTGCTCTAAGAAAAAAAAGGTTGAATTTATTGCAAATTGTGTAAGAACACAGAAATCTTTGATGTAAAATCCAAATAGTAGCCTGCTGGGAGCAAGCAACAATGAGAGCCTAAATTAACTGCTCTGAAATGGAATGCCTCAAGGAGTTATCATTTTCATTTGATGAGGATTATTAACAAATGAGGAATGGGTATATTCTAATTACTATTTTTTATCATAGGGGATTTATTTTTCATAATTTGTATGTTATATTGTTCAGACATGGTATCAAGGTAATTACAGCTAATGAACTCTTTTTCTCAAAGACTTAGCAATATTTTAAATTTCAGTATTGTATGTTTTTCTCAACTGAAGTTGTTGCCATGGGGTACTTACACATGATCAAATCTGTTGGCCTTTGGGAGAGTGAATTACCTTCCATGTTGTAATCCCATGTAACGTAACAACCTTGTTGATAAGTGTGCTCTAGATGATTCCTACTCGGAATGACCTCACGCAGAGCAGAAAAACACTACTCAGTCCTGTGTCATCCTCACTACCGTTCCCATGTTTGAACCCATCGTTGAAGCCACTATGGGAATGGATTTTCACTGACTCTACTTTACCTAGCATGATGCCTTTCTCCAGGGACTGCTCCCTCATGATAACATGTTTAAAGTACATGAGACACAGTCTTGCCATCCTGCCTTCTAAAGAACATTCTGGCTGTAATTTCTAACAAGCCAAATTTGTCTGTTCTTCTGGAAGTCCATGGTATATTCAATAATGTTCACCAATACCATAATTCAAAGGGATCCATTCTTCTTCAGTCTTCCATATTCAAAGTCCAGCTTTCACGTGCATAAGAAGGCTTGGGACAGGTGCAGCTTAGTCCTCAAAGTGACAGCCTTGATTTTTAACACTTTAAAGAGGTCTTTTGCAGCAGATTTTCCCAGTGCAATATGACATTTGATTTCCTAACTACTGCTTCCATGTCACTGATTATGGATCCAAGAAAAATTAAATTCTTGCCAACTTCAATTTTTTTCCCCCATTTATCGTAATGTTGGTTACCGGTCCAGTTGGGAGGGTATCTGTGTTTCTACGTTGATGTGTAATCTACACTGGAGACTGTAGTCTTTCATCTTCATCAGTAAGTTTTCAAGTCCTCTTCACTTTCATCAAGCAAGACTGTGTCATCTGCATACTGCAGGTTGTTATCGCATCTTCCTCCAATCCTGATGCTGTATTCTCCTTCATATAGTCCAGTTTCTTGGATTACTTGTTCAGCATACAGAGTGAATAGGTATGGTGAAAGGATATAACCCTGACACACACATTTCCTGATTTTAAACCATGCAGTGTCCTCTTGTTCTGTTTGAATGACTGCCTCTTAGACTATGTACAGGTTCCACATGAGCACAATTAACAACTCTGGGTTCCCATTCCTCGATATATTATTCATAACTGATTATGATCCACACTGTCGAATGGCTTTACATAGTCAATGAAACACAGCTACACGTCTTTCTGGTATTCTCTGCTTTCAGCCAAGATCGATCTGACATGAGCAACGATATCACTCATTCCATGGTCTTTTCTGAATTCAGTTTGAATTTCTGGCAGTTCTGCTGCAACTGTTTTTCAATTATCTTCAGCATAATTTACTTGTGTGAGATATCTATGATATTGTTTGATAATCTGGTATTCTGCTAGATCACATTTCTTTGGAATGGACACGCATATGGATCTCTTCCAGTTTGTTGGCCAGGTAGCTGTCTTCCAAATTTCTTGGCACAGATGAGTGTGCATGTCCAGTAGGTCATTTGTTTACTGAATCATCTCAACTAGTATTCCGTCAGTTCCTGGGGCCTTGTTTTTAGCTGTTGCCTTCAGTGCAGCTTATACTTGTTCAGTATCATCAGTTCTTGATCATATGCTACCTCCTGAAATGTGTATTCCTTGCATCTTATTTTGATGCTTCCTGCATCGTTCAATATTTTGCCCTTATGCAAGTTAATTCTCGAATGTTTTCTTCAGTTTGAGTAATACCGAGACTGTTCTTCCCTTTTGTTTTTTTTTAACTCTAGGTGTTCACCAATATTCATTATAATACTTAGTCTACTTGAGCCATCCTTTGAAAATTTCTGTTCGGCTCTTTTACTTTATCATTTCTTCCATTTGTTTTAGGTACTCTACACTCAAAAGCAAGTGTGAATCTCTTCTAACATCCATTTTGGTTGGATTCTGGTGGCACAGTGGTTAAGGCATTTGGCTGCTAACCAAAAGGTCAGTGCTTCACACTCACCAGGAGCTCTGCAGGAGAAAGATGAGGGAGTCAATAAAGATTTATAGCTTTGGAAACCATCTGGGGCAGTTCTACTCTGTCATATAGGGTTGCAGTGAGTCAAAAGTGACACGATGGCAATGGTTTTGGTTTCTTTCCTTTGTTTCCTGAGTTTTTAATGACATTTTGCTTTCTTTATGTATGATATCTTTGATATCATCCCACAATTCATTTGGTCTTTGGTCATTAGTGTTCAAGGTGTCAAATCTATTCTTGAGATGGTCTCTTAATTCAGGTGGGATATACTCAAGATCATATTTTGGATCTTGTGGACTTGTTTTAATTTTCTTCAGCTTCAAATTGAACATGCATGTAAGCAACTGATGGTCTGTTCCACAGTCAGCTCCTGACTTTGTTCTGAATGATGATTATTGAGCTCTATCATCTCTTTCCACAGATGTACTCAATGTGATTCCTGTCTATTCCATGTGATGAGGTCCATGTGTACAGTTGTAGTTTATGTTGCTGGAAAAAGTATCTGCAACAAATAGGTTGTTGGTCTTACAAAATTCTATCATGCTATCTCTGGCATCATTTCTGTTTCCAAAGCCATAAGGATCTAATGTAATATAATGACCTTTCATCATGTAATCTAATGTAATATGATCAATCAGTCAATTGAAGTCATACCACTGTAGACTGGATCTTAAACCTAATGACTTCTAAGCTATAAAGACCAGAATGGACACAGAGACACGTACACACGTGGGAAGACAGATGACATATGAGGCTTGTCTACAGAAGAAAAGGATCATTGATAGACTAGGAGAAAACAGGAGAGAGGTTCACAGAAGGAACTGATATGGTGGAGACCCTGATTTGGACTTTTAATCTACAGAACTGTGAGAAAATAAATTTCTGCTCTTTAAAGTCACCCAATTGTGGTATTTGTGTTACAACTCACAGTGTCATCAAGTCAACTTCGACTCAAAGAGTTCCTCTGGGACACAGTAGAACTGCTTCACAGGGATTCCAAGGGTGTTAATATTTACAGAAGGAGAGTGTCATAACTTTCCTCTTGTGGAGCAGCTAGTGGGTTGGAACTGTAAACTTTTCAGTTAACAATGGAGTGTTTTAACCATTGCACTACTGGGGCTCCTTCGTGTTATAGCACCACTATGTAAACAAGGTAATACAGACTGAGGTCATCAGTTTCTATTAGTCTATTTCAAAATCTTGACCCTTTCTTATCATTTGCAATTAGGCCTCAGGTTTTAAATTTATGTTGTTGTTGCTATGTGCCGAGTCGGACCCGACTCACAGCGACCCCTCCTTGGGTTTCCGAGGCAGTATCACCAGGGAAGTAGATTGCCCCATCTTCCTTCCGAGGAGTGGCTAGTGGGTTTGAACCCCCAGCCTTCTGGTTAGCAGTCAAGTGCCTTAGGCACTATGCTACCAGAGCTCCTTTTTAAATTTATAAGGATGTTAAATTCACTAACTGTTCAACAACTGCCTAAGAAAGCGCTACTAATAACGGTTCTTTTAGAAGTTGAAACATGGCATGCCAAATTTCTGAGTGTTTAGTATTTGTCAGTCTATACTAAACTTATAAGGCTACTAAAATATGATTTTTAAAAAATATATTTCTGTCTCTGGAGCTGTTTTATTTTTAAAAGAATTTTAAATTTTTAATATATGATTGGCTTGCACTCATGAGGTTTGTTTAGGTCAGAGAAGAAACTTCAATTTTGCTCACACATTGGCCAGATATTTAAAATTAAATTGAATCTGAAAGTAATTTATTTTTAAATGGCACAATTCAATTTCAATCAAGGTGATGAATCATTTAGAATACGGAAGCAAGAAATTTTTTGGTGTGTCTGGTAACTGCTATGTCAGACTGAACTGGGGAACAAAATAAAGACGACCAACAGAGTTTAGCAGTTTATTCCTCCTATAAACCCAAGGGCAGGATAGTTGCAAATACAAAATAGGTTACTTAAAATTATTTAAAGTTACAGTCACTCAAAAGCAAATGTCTAGCAGTAGCTACTTATATTCTATCCATTCTTGAAACTCTTCATTTGTGTGTCATCTTCTTTTCTTGTCTGGTCTCTGTTCCCTTAGTGCCCCAGAGAGGAACCTTCTCCAGACTGGAATAATAGCGGCTTTAATGAGATAATCTGGCTATACGGTTTCCATGCATCATTTCTAGAACATACTGAAAAGGAAGGTTTTGGCTGAATCCAAAGCAGTGTAATGAAAAAATGCTTTAAGTGTAATAAATTCCACTAACTTGGAAAAAGTAAAGCAAAGTATTAACTTCTTTGGGCTTCATTTCCTTGCTTATAAAATGATGTGGTTAAAGTAAATGATCTTTAAGATTTCTTTCATATCACATCCATCCATTCATTCAACATCTTTTAAGTACCTCCAAATGTGCTGACAATTAATTAGGTATTAAAGAGATAAACACAAATGAGGCATGCTCCTTGCCTTTAAGGAACTTTTTGTCACTAGAGAAGATAGATGTGGAAATATATAGACAAAAAGTCTGTCATAATGGCTGTGCTAGAGTTATGAACATGTACTATGGAAATATAGTCATTAGAAGTATACATTGCTTGGGTGAATTTCAGAAGGGCATCACTAAAGAGATAACATTTGCGCTGGTCAGAAACTTAAGAGGTAATTAGTTTTAGAAGCAATGATATTTGTATTAGTGAAATGCTAACACCACCAAAACACAACATTTTATAGTTTATAAAGCCTTTCATATACGAGTTAAGTTAAAAGAAAACAGATAATTAAAGAACTTCAGCTTAAAGGAACTTATTAAATAATGAGATATACTCATGGCCTCTAATTAATTCCAAAAGAAGACATCAGAGCTTATTTTATTAAATGTAGTATGTGCACTAAGTCCATTTGAAAATCACAAAATATTGCTCATATAACCATTTCAGTTGTACATAATCAAATTAATGATAATTCTGAGAAATTATTTCCTCAGTGCTATAGCTCTGGTAGCATAGTGCCTAAGGTGCTTGACTGCTAACCAGAAGGCTGGCAGTTCAAACCCACCAGCTATAAGTCAGGTCCGACTCGATAGCACATAATAACAACAACATGACATATGATTAAAGAAGTCTCTTAGTTGGTTGCACAATCAACACCTATGGAAGAAGCAGTTAAGAAATCAAATATCATACTGCCTGGGGCAAATCTGCTGCAAAAAATCTCTTTAAAGTGTTACAAAGCAAAGATGTCAGTTTGAGGACAAAAATGCTGACCAAGCCAAGATATTTTCAATCACTTCATATGTATATGAAGGTTGGACAGTGAAGGAGGAAGACAGAAGAATGGATGCCTTTGAATTACAGTGCTGGCAAAGAATACTGAATGTATCACGGGCTGCCAGAAGAACAAACAAATCTACCTTGGAAGAAGTACAGCCAGAATGCTCCTTAGAAGGGAGGATGGAGAACCTCTGCTACGTACTTAGGACATGTTATCAGGACATTATGCTATGTAAAGTAAGTAATTAGTGAAAAAGAGGATGACTTTCAAAGAGACGGACTGACACAGTGGCTGCAACAATGGGATAAAACATGGCAACGATTGTAAAGATGCAGCAGGACTGAGCAGTGTTTCATTCTATTGTACACAGAATCACTTTGAGTTGGAATCAACTTGAGGGCACCTGAGAAAAACAAACTTCACATGTAAAATTATAAACTTACTTTGCTTAAAACAGAAAGAAGTATACCAACACAAACCAAACCCCCTGCACTGAGTCAATTCTGATTTGTAACCATTATGTAGGCCAGAATAGAACTACCTTATAGGGTTTCCAAGGCTGTAAATATTTATGGAAGCATGGTGTTGCTGATGTAGGTTCCACTGAGTCAACTCTGACTCACAGCAACCTTATGTACAACAGAACAAAACAATGCCCAGTCCTGTGCCAACGCATCTCACTGAGGGTCTTTCCCCTTTCTCACGAGCCCTCTACTTCACCAAACATGATATCCTTCTCTGGGGACTGGTTCTTTCTGACACATGACCAAAGTACCAGAGACAAAGTCTCATCATTCTCACTTCTAAGAAGCATTCTGGCTATACATCTTCCAAGATGTATTTGCTCGTTCTTCTGGCAGTCCACGGTGTTTTCAGTATTCTTAGTCAACACCACAATTTCAATGCATCAATTTCTCTTCAATCTTCCTTATTCACTGCTCAGCTTTCACATACAGAGGAAGTGATACCATGGTTTGGGTCAGGCACATCTTAGTCTTCAAAGTGACATCTTTACTCTTTAACACTTTAAAGATGTCTTTTGCAGCAGATTTACCCAGTGCAATACCTTGTCTGACTTACTGACTGCTACTTCCATGAGTGTTGATTGTCGATCCAAAATGAAATCCCTGACAAATTCAATCTTCTCCAATTAACGTAATGTTGCTTCTTGGTTCAGTAGTGAACATTTTTTTTTTTTTTTTTTATGTTGAGCAATCAATACTGAAGGCTGTAGTCTTTGATCTTCATCAGTAAGCACTTCAAGTCATCTTGATTTACAGCAAGCAAAAATATCACAAGTTGTTAATGAGTCTTCCTGAAATCCTGATGCCTCGTTCTTCTTAATATAGTTCAGCTTCTCAGATTATTTGCTCAGCATACAGATTGAGTAAGTATGGTAAAAAGACAAAACCCTGATGCACACCTTTCCTGATTTTAAATCATTCAGTGTATCCTTGTTCTGTTCAAATGATTGCCTCTTGGTCTAGGCACAGGTTCCCCATGACCACAATTAAGTGTTCTGGAATTCCCATTCTTTCTAATGCTATCTATAATTTGTTATGATCCAAACAGTCCAATGATTTTGTATAATCAGTAAAACACAGGTAAACATATTCTGGTATTCTTTGCTTTCAGCCAAGATCCATCTGACATCACCAATGATATCCCTTGTTTCATGTCCTCTTCTGAATCTGGCTTCAAATTCTGGCAGTTCCCTACTGATAAACTGCTGCAAAAGTTTTTGAATATCTTTGGCAAAATTTTACTTGCATGTGATATTAATGATATTGTTCAATAATTTCTGAATTTTGTTGGACCACCTTTCTTTGGAATGGGGACAAATAATGGGCTCTTCCAGTTGGCTGGCCAAGTAGCTGTCTTCCAAATTTCTTGGCATAAATGAGTGAGCACCTCCAGTGCTGCATTCATTTGTTGAAACATCTCGATCATCAATTCCTGGGGCCTTGTTTTTGCCAATTCCTTCAGTGCAGCTTGGACTTCTTCCTTCAATACTATCAGTTCTTGATTATATGCTTCCTCCTGAAATGGTTGGACATCAACCAATTCTTTTTGGTACAGTGATTTTGTGTATTCTTTCCATCTTCTTTTGATGCTTCCTGTATTATTCAATATTTTGTCCATAAAATTATTCAATGTTACAATGTGAAGCTTGAGAAATGCTGAGTTTGGTCTTCCCTTTTGGTTTTCTAATTATATATTTTTGGACATTTCATTATAATACTTTACTTTTTCTTCTTGAGCTGCTCTTTCAGCTCTTTCATTTCATCATTTCTTCTACTTGCTTTCATTCTTCATTTACACTCATTCTCTGTTTAACAGCAAGTTTGAGTGTTTTCTGAGATCCATTTTTGGTCTTTTCAGCCTGTCTTTTGAATGACTTTAGGCTTTCTTCATGTATAATGTTTGTGATGTTTTCTCACAACATGTCTGGTCTTCAGTAATTGTCAAATCTATTCTTCAGATGGCATCTAAATTCAGATGGGGTATAATCAAAGTCATATTTTGGCTCTCTTGGCTTGTTTTAATTTTCTTTAGCTTCAATTTGAACTTGCATAAAAGCAATTGCCACTATCCACTCCTGGCCTTGTTTTGACTGATCATATTTGAGCTTCTCCATCCTCTCTTTCCACAGATACAGTTTATTTGATTCCTGTGTGTTCTATCTGCTGAGATCCAGGTGTATAGTTACTGTTTATATTGTTAAAGAATGGTATTTGCAAAGAATAAGTCGTTGGTCTTGCAAAATTCTATCATGTGGTCTCTGGCATCGTTTTTATCACCAAGGTCATTGTTCTGGTTACATAATGCTGCTCTAGCAGAAATACCACAAATGGGATGGCTTTTTCAAGCAGGAGTCTATTTTCCTACAGTTTTGGAGGTTAAAAGTCCAAGTTTCAGGTGCCAGGCTCTAGGGGTTGGGTGAAAGCCCCTTGACCTTGGGCTTCAGCTCTGCCTCTTGCTCCTGGCCCACTGAAGCTAGAGGTATTTCTTCACTCAGGCAGCTGCTGGGTGCTGTGCCTGAAAAACCCAAAGCTAACAAGTGAAAAGGCACAGTCCTGATATTACCAAACCACATGGCAGGCCATTGATTCAAGTCCATTAAAAGTCCCAAGAGTGGCAGAGGATGGCAGGGTGCTGAATGAAGACTCAGCTAGATGGAGAGTTCAAGCGTGCCAAAAATCTAGAGATTTTCCCCAAAGCTGCTTATTATATACTGGAAGCAGACTATGTCTCTAAAGCAGCTACTCAGCTGCTCAAATAGTTTCTACCATGGAACTGATTGCCAATTCATAATGGAAAATAACTACACTCAGCTGGCCAGCCACTCAACCAGGCCCAGCCAAGTTGACAACAACTTTAACTACCACAGTCATATTTTCCAACTATTGTTGCTTCTTCTTTGTTTCCAACTTTTGCATTCTAATCATGAGTAATTATCAATACTTGTTGAGTACATGTAAATATTTACGGGAGCATATTTCGACACATTTCTCCTACATAATGTTGAAATCACTGACCTTCTGGTTAGCAATTGAGTGTTTTAACCACTGAGCCACCAGGGCTCCTAGAAACAACTATAATAGTGAGTAAACATGAAAAGGTAAGTGTGTATGAAATGTATTATTGCTTCTTTTCAAGTAACTACAGGAAAGAATTTAAGAAACATAAAGTTAACTCCAGGGACTTCCGATAAGATGGCAGAATAGGCAGACAAGCTACACAGACCCTCCAAAATAAAGAAAAAAGAAATCAATTGACAGAGATACAGAAGATAATCCTGGAGCCCCGAGCTTTGAAAGGAAGTATACGAAAGTGGATTAGGCACCAACTAGTGGAAAAACCTGAATAAAAACAGTGAGTACAGAGATGATCGGAGCAGTGGACTGTCAGCTACTCTGACGGGACCAACAGCCTGAATATTTCCAAGTGGTGTTGGGGCCTGAAAATTGACCTAAAGATCAGCCCTGGTCACCACGAGCTGCAGGGATGACTACGCTGGTGGCCCATGACTAGGAAGGGAAACAGCAAGGAGGGAGACAACCTGAGCTATGGACTTTCAACAGTCCAGAGGGCACAACCATTTTGATTGTTTACAAGCAGCGGCAATTTTGGGTATTTAAAGGGACTGAGGGCACAGCCATTTTGAATGTTTACAAGTGGTGCCCATGTTGGATATTTAAAGCGACTGAAGGCATAGCCATTTTGAATGTTTACAATGGTTGACCATATTAGATACTTAGTGACTGAGGGCTCAGCAATTTTGAATGTTTACAAGTGGCAGCCATTTGAGACATTTAATGGGACCAAGGGCACAGCCATTTTGAATGTTTACAGGCAGTGGCCATTTTGGATTTGAAAGTGACAACATTCTTATTCAGATTCCATGGACCTAAGAATAGGCTCCATTTGCTAAGGATGGCAGGGACATATGAGAGGCAGATAATGGGAAAGGAGACAGGTGGTGACTGTATTAAGTGCTGCCAACTAGCGAACAGAGGAGCATAGTACAGTACCCTGCTTACACAGATAACACACAAACAAAACAAAAAAAATGAAAACCATGGGCAAGTCACTCTAACATACAATCACCAATTAAATATAAACACAAAAACGTCACAATGCTTTGGAGACAACAGATCATCACAGTGCACACAAAGAAACCATATAAAGCAAGAGAAACAAGGGATGAGGATACAGACCCAAAACACATCCTTGAGGAAGAAACAGCATCGGAACTCCTGATAAGGAATTCAAAAGGATGATATTTAGGTTATCTTCAACAGATTGAGAGACATATCAAGGAAAACACTGATAAAATTGAGGAAAACAGAGAAAACCCAAGAACAATTTCGACAATACAAGAACAAAATGACAAAATAAATGAAAACTTAGAAATTACACAAAATCTACAGATAGAAATCCAAAAGATCAATACCAAATTTTCAGAAATAGATAACACAATGAATGGGCAAAGGAGTAGAATTCAATCAATGGAAGACAGAATTAGTGAGACTAAAGGCAAATATCTCAATAATATTTTGGAAAGGGATCAATCAGAAAAAAGATCAAAACAAAATGAATATAACCTAAGGTTCATATTGGATACCATATCAAAAGGAATAACCTACATGTAATCGGAATTTCAGAACAGGAAGAGACAGATAAAACCATAGAAAAAAATGTTGAAGATTTGTTGGAAGAGAATTTTCCTAGTATGATGAAAGATGAGAATATATCCATTCAAGAAGTCCAACGAACCCCAAACAGGACTGACCCCAAAAGAAAATCACCAAGACATATCATCATCAAACTCATCAAAACCAAAGACAAGGAAAGAATCCTGAAAGCAACATGGGAAAAATGAAAAGTTATCTACAAGGAGCAGCTAATAAGACTAAGCTAGGATTTCTTGGCAGAAACCATGCAGGTGACAAGGGAACAGGATGGTATATATAAAACCCTGAAAGAGAAAAATTTCCAAACAAGAATTATGTACCAAGCAAAACTGTCCCTCAAATATGATGGTGAGATTAGGACATTTCCAGATAAGCAGAAATTAATGGAATTTGTTAAAACCAGACCAGCCTTACAAAAGATGCTAAAGGGAGCCCTTTGGACAGAGAACCAACATCAAACAATAACTGACCATTAACACACATGATGACATAACCCAGAAACCCAGTTATGAAAGTATCCAAAGTAAATAAGCCTACAAGATTATAAACAGGGAACCAGAGACATCAATTGGCAAATGAGGACAACTACAAACCAAAAAGAGGGGAAAAAATTGTGTAGTTATAGAACTTCTAAATGGTAGAGAAGTTAAGACAACTACAAGACAGAAGAGACTGTTCTAAACTTGGGAACTGTAAGATAGAACAGACTGTTCTAAACTTGGGAAGAAAATTATAAATCATAGGGTGACCTCAAAGAAAAATGATAAACCTTCACATCAAAATACGAAAGAGGACGAACACAAATATTTAGCAAATACTAAAACAACAGCAACAAAGGAAGTTATAGCACGGTTCATAAACAAAACGAGCTCAGCACAGAAAATTATATGGAACAAAGAAATCAACACCACGAAAAAGTACATAACAAAATGACAGCAACAAATTCATACTTGTCGATAATCACATATCTGACAAGGGACTTATTTCTAAAATATATAGGAAACTCCAGCACCTCAACAACAAAAAGATTAACAATCCAATTAAAAAATGGGCAGAAGACATGAATAGACACTTCACCAAAGAGGAGATTCAGGCTGCCAGCAAACACATGAAGAAATGCTCACAATCATTAGCCATCAGAGAGACGCAAATCAAAACAACAATGAGATAACATCTCACCCCAGCACTAATGGCAAAGTTCAACAAGGCAGAAAATAACAAATGCTGGTGAGGATGTGGAGCGATTGGGACTCTCATATACTGCTAGTGGAACTGTCAAAATGATACAACCACTGTGGAAAACAGTATGGCGATTCCTTACAAAGCTGGAATTAGAAATACCATTTGACCCAGCAATCCCATTATTAGGTATATATCCTAAAGAAATTAGAGCTAGGACAAGAACAGATATATGCACACCCATGTTCATCACAGCACTATTTACAATAGCAAAAAGATGGAAACAACCTAGGTGCACATCAATAGAAGAATGGATAACCAAACTCGGTACATACACACAATGGAATGAATATTATGCAACCTTGAAGAATGTAGAATCTCTACAACATGGGTGAACTTTGAAAACATTATGCTGAGTGAAATAAGGCAATCACAAAAGGATAAATATTGTATGATCCCAGTTACATGAAATGTCTAGAAAATGCAAATTTATCATGATCAAACTTTATTAGTGGTTACCCTAGATGAGTGGTGGTGGTTGTTGTTATTTGCCATCGAGTTGGCCCCGACTCCTAGCGACCCCTCCTTGGGTTTCCAAGGCAGTTATCATTACGGAAGTAGGATTGCCCAACCTTCCTTCCGAGGAGTGGCTGGTGGGTTTGAACTGCCAGCCTCCTGGTTAGCAGTCAAGTGCCTTAGGCTTCAACTCTTAGGGGACACTGAATTTCCAATAAGGACGATAGAAAAACTCAGGAATAGTTAAAATGGTGATTGTTGAATAACATGATGAACATACTTAATATCACTAACTACACACAAGTGAAGATTGTTGAAATGGCAAATGTTTTTTTGTTGGCCTAATAACGTGTTTCGCACTTCTGTTCTACCTCTAAGTTTGTTGGTCTTAAAAGCTTGCAAGTAGCCATCTACCAATTGGTCTCTATTCACCTGGAGCAAGAGAGGAGGAAAGAGAGCCAGGAATAGGAGGAGGAAATGGATACATGGCTAATTACTTTCATGAACAACTGCCTCCTCTGCCATAAGCCCAGAAGAACTGGATGAGGCCCATCTATCATTACTGAATATGTCGATCAAAGGTTCTACAGAAAAGTCCTGATCAAAAACGGGAAAATGCAGAACAGAATTTCAAATTCTCATGGACTCCAGACTTTCTGGAGCCATGGAGAATGGATATACCCCCAAAACTACCATCCTCAGATAATCTTTATACAAACTTAAACCAAAAATATCCCTTGAAGTCTTCTTTAAACCAAATAATAGTTTAGCTTAACTAGTAAAGAATGTGTGCCTTAACCACTATGCTCTTTTAACATCTATCTATATGGGATTAAACTGACAACAGGAACTCAAAAAATAAGATAGGAAGCTTGGGACCAGGAAGTTTATACTAATGGAAGAGGAATACCCTGAAAAAGGGTGTGAGAATGGTTGTACAACTCAAGGAATATAATCAATGTCACTGAATTGTACATTTAGAAATTGTTGAATTGATATATGTTTTGCTGTGTATATTCTTAACAAAAAAATAAAATAAATTTAAAAAAAAAAGTAGAATCTGCAAAACATCACATAACATGGATGGACTTGGAGCACATTATGCTGAGTGAAATAAGTCAATCACAGAAGGACAAATATAGTATTAGTTCATTATTGTTTTTAAAAAGTCAAGGAAAGGTTTATATATGGAAGGAAACTTTCTTTGTTGGGTATGGGGGAGGGAAAGGAGGAGAGGGGAAGAAAGGGGAAGGGAGGGGAGAGAACAGTGCGGGGGGTAGGGGGGATTGCACCAACCCATGTCACTTCAGTTTTGTGTATTTCACTGTACATAAATTATATTCCGGTAAAATGCATATAATTTATGTTCAATGAAATACACAAAACTGAAATGACATGGGTCAGTGCATTTTCTTTTTCCCACTGTTTCCTCCCCTCCCCTCGGGAGCTCTGGTAGCATAGTGCCTAAGGAACTTGACTGCTAACCAGAAGGCTGGCGGTTCAAACCCACCAACCACTCCTTGGAAGGAAGACTGGGCAATCTACTTCCGTAATGATACTGCCTCGGAAACCCAAGGAGGGGTCGCTATGAGTCTGGTCCGACCCGACGTCACATAGCAACAACAACAGCATTTAAAAAAAAAAAAGAAAAAGAAACATAAAGTTAACTCCAAAAGAACATCGTTAACAGTATGTAAAGCCAGGTTTTAATGCCGAAGTACACATTACGCTATTGCTGTGTGCCATCGTTGGATTCCAACTCAGAGTGATCCTAATGGAAAGAACAGAACTATCCCATAGGGTTTCCTAGGCTGAAATCTTTTACTGACACATCCAGAGACCTTGTGGTTAGCAACTGAGTACTTAACTACTGCGTCACTAGGAGTTCCTATTGTACACAGTGTAGTGACTAATAAACCTCTAATAAACTTTATTTTCCCTCAGTCTTCTCTGCTTGAGAATGCTATTTACAAGTCATGTTAAAAGTGCTCATTTAAAAAATAAGAGACTTGAACTTTTTTAATGTCAAAGGACTTTACATGAGAACTGGAACTGTAACATTTACAACTGAAAGCTAACTTAAATTCTAATGCTGCTTCATAAATTAATCATAATTAACTTATGAAAAGGAGGTCTGGTGTCGTGGTACCTAAGGCATTTGACTGCTCACCAGAAGGCTGGTGGTTCAAACCCACTAGCCACTCCTCAGAAGGAAGATTGAGCAATCTACATCCGTAGTGACACCCCCTTGGAAACCCAAGGAGGGGTCATTATGACTTGGATCCGACTCGACGGCATTGAGTGTTTTTGTTTAACTTACTAAAAATAATCTGTAAAATGGGAAAATCATCCCACAGATGCCAGTAAAATCCTTCATTCTGAGAAAATCCCATCAGGAAGAGTGAGCAGCAATATTCAGGGCCACAGGTTTAACCAAAACTACCTGTTACTCGGTATCAGGATTGAGTTCTTTTAGATTGACAAACACCTACCAACTGCATGCATATATTCTACTTTCAGAACGGCAGTGTGAAGAGGACTGCAGATCTGCATTACACAAGCATAATTGGGGTAAGTTATTAAAAAGAAAACCAGTAAAACTCTAAAAATTATCCTAAGGGTATGCAGCAAGTAAAGAAACATTTATTTAAGATATTAAGGGGTATGGTATCTTCCTGAGAGGGTTAGATTGTCACCATTTATCATTCTCTAACCAGAAGGCTGGTGGTTCAAACCCACCAGCCGCTCCTCGGAAGGAAGGTTGGGCAATCTACTTCTGCAGTGATGTTGTTGTTGTTGTTATGTGCCGTCGAGTCTGACCCGACTCATAGTGACCCCTCCTTGGGTTTCCGAAGTAGTATCATTATGGAAGTAGATTGCCCCATCTTCCTTCCGAGGAGTGGCTGGTGGGTTTGAACTGCCAGCCTTCTGATTAGCAGTCAAGTGCCTTAGGCACTACGCCTTGGAAACCCAAGGAGGGGTCGCTATGAGTTGGGTCCGACTCGATGGCACATAACAACAACAACAACAGCAAAGTATGTGTTACGAGGCTAAATTCTAAGCAAGCGTAGCCAAGAGATTGGGGACACTTCTTTTCAGCTCCCATTCGTAGTGACATTCTACCTAAGCTGTTACATACTGAGAATACTGAGGTCCTGATTCCCTTTACTGGGAGCTCTAGTAGCATACTGACTAAGGCACTTGACTGCTAACCAGAAGGCTGGCGGTTCAAACCCACCAGCCACTCCTCAGAAGGAAGTCTGGGCAATCTACTTCCGTAGTGATACCGCCTCGGAAACCCAAGGAGGGGTCCCTATGACTTGGGTCCGACTTGACAGCACATAACAAGAACAATTGCCTTTACCTAGCTTGCACATATGGTGAGGCATGCTGGGAGAAGCATGCTGAGCATGCTGAGAAAATCAGAGGCTACTGCCCCCACTCAGTACCCTGCTTCTAAAGCAGGGGTGTCACTTAGAGAGAAGCATGGTATTTTCTCCACCCTCAGCTCTGGAGCCATGGCTCAGAGATTTTGCCCAGGAGGAGAGGCAGGTCTTAAAACAGAGAGGTGGAAGCTCTCCCCTAAGGAACTGACTTTATATGGAACAGAATGTGGGAAAGTTTCAGTCTAAGAGTACACTCAAAATCACTGGAGGTTTGGTGGTAAGCAATTAAGAGGAAGCTGTGAGCTTCATGGAAGAAACAAGCCAAACCAGAAAAGGATTCTGACTTTAATTATGTCAGATTATGGGGCAATTTATGCCCCAACATACTGTCAAAAACAACAGAACAATCAGGTCATAATTAGTAGAACCTAACAGCTGGGTGTGATCAGGGGAAAAGACAGAAGAGAGCCCTGCTAATGCTACAGCCATCTCAGGGTGACTGTGCTCATGCCTGAGGCTGCGCCTTCTGAGAAGCAAGGTCAGAGGCTTCACTGTGAGGGAAACAACCTCACAAAGTTAATGCAGCCAGTCAGTGAAGAAATAAACAAGAAACGACATTAATAAGCCTCTGGGGTAGGGGCGAGCAGAAAAACCAAACCAAACACTGCCACAAAGTGGAACCTGACTCAGAGTGACCCCTCTTTGGGTTTCACAGCGACCCCTCTTTGGGTTTCTGAGGCAGTATCCCTATGGAAATAGATTGCCCAACCTTCCCTCTGAGGAGTGGCTGGTGGGTTTGTACCACAGCCTTCTCGTTAGCAGTAAATGCTTTAGGCACTATGCCACCAGAGCTCCAAGGGGGTGAGCAGAGCTGCTACGATATATTACTGCAATAAAGAATGTGACCGTATGTATTAATGTTTGGCTGCTGACAGCTTTTAAGCCTCACTCCTCCCTCTACCATTATGCCTCACATCTGGGCAAGCTGCCCAGCTCAAGTGCTTTCTCCTTTAGTACTAGCAGGGGACTCAAACTAGGAGGCAATCCCCTGAATGCATGAACCTTCACCCAGCCCCCATCCCTGAACCCCAAGACAATAAAAACTGGAAGCCAGTCTCCTTTCCCTGCTCTCTCAAGCCATTTTCAGACCCACTTGGGAGGTGTGCTCCACTCTTCGCAGAAAGCCTTATTTTGTGAGTAACAAACCTTTTCAGAGTCCTTTACTGTGTGTGTATCATCATCAGTCTCAACATCCAAACCAAATTTTGGGAGAAGAGTCTTTTCCAGTTCTTGCTGGATGGCCACAATAATTATCCAAAATGTTCAAATTTCAACAAAAAAATCATGAAACATAAATAAACAGGAAAGTGATCCACACACAGGAAAAACACAGGCAACAGAAACTACCATGAAAGGGATCAGCTGTGATACTTAACAGACAAAAGCTTCAAGGTAGTCATTATTAACATGTTCAATTAAGCATGCTTAAAGAATTCAAGGAAGGTCTGATGACAACGTCTCATCAGACAGATTATCAATAAAGAAATAGAAATTATTTTAAACAGTGACTTATGACACTGAAGAGTACAAATACTAAAATAAAAAAATCATCAGAGGGGCTTGATAGTAAATGTGAACTGGAAGAAGGAAGAATTAGTGAACATGAACATTAGATCAAGAGAGATTATGGAAGCTGAAGAACAGAGAGAAAAATAAAATGAAGAAAAATGAAAAGCACTTCAGAGAAATGTGTAACACCTTCAAGCCCAAGTACACCAATGTATGTGTAATGAGAGCTCCAGGACAACACAAGAGAGAGAGGAACAGAAAAACATTTGAACACAGAATGGCAGAAAACTACTCATCACTGAAAAACAATAATGTATGTATTCAGGAAGCTAAAAGAAATCTGTCAACCAAGAATCCTATACTCAGCAGAACTAATTTTCAAAAACGATGCCAAAATAAAGACATTTCTAGATAAACCAAAGCTGAGAGGATCCAATGCTAGCAGACCAGCTTTATAAGAAACACTAAAGGAAGTTTGGCAGGCTGAAAGCAAGTGACCTCGGACAATAAATCAAATCTAAATGGGGGGAAAAAAAACCCACTAAAGTGCTAAAAGCAATAATATGCTTATAAAACATAGTAGAAATGTGTATTTCCTCATCTTTCTCCTCTTAACTGTTTTAAAGAGCAATGGTAAAATAAAGTGTACGCAAATAATCATATTGTTGGTTCTATAGTATACTATATGTAATCTACAGAAATGTAATAAACTTGCCAATAACAGCACAAAAGAAGTGAGAAGGGGCAAAGCTGAACTAGACTAAGGGAATGATACCAAATGGTAACTTGACACACAGGAACAAATAAGCCAGAAATGGTAGATAAGAAAGTTAATACAAAAATCACTATTAATATATACTTGCTCACCTCTCCTTCTTGTATCTTCTTTAATAGATAAAATTGCATGAAATCGTAATCACAACAATGTACTGTTGGGCTTGTAACATAAATAAATGTAATATGTACAGCAATAACAGCATAAAAAGTAGGTAAATGGAATAGAGCTATATAGGAATAATATTTCCTTATCTCACTGAAATTAGTAAATATCTGAAATAGATTCTCTTAAGGTATATATGCTAAGCCCTAGAGAAGTCACTAAATACGTATATAAACATTCGACCCTTGAACAACACAGGTTTGAACTGCTTATATGCAGTTTTTCTTTTTTCTCCAAGATACAGATCTTGGAGAAATTCAAGAGATAATAAACAGACTCAACAGCAGAGAAACGAACAGAAGATGAGTTGATGGAGGTGAGTGCTTCTGAACCAGTGCCAGCGGATCAGGAAGAAGACTTAGAAGCAGCAGTTCCAAAAACAAATTGAAATTAGAAAATCTGGAAGAAGAATTACAATTATTCAAAATTGCTTTTGACTTCTTTTACAAAAGGGACCCTTCTACAATACAGACAATGAAACCAAAGCAAATGATGGAAGGAGGACTGGTATCATACATCAACACTTTTAGAGAGAAAGCAAAACAGGCAGAAAGTACAAGGTTTTCTGTAAAGTTACACTGAGCTGCCTGCCTCTCCTGCCTCCTCTCCCACCTGCTACCCTCTTCTGCCTCTGCCACCCCTAGGACAGCACGACTAGCCCCTCTCCTCCTCAGTGTACTCAATGTGAAGCTGACAAGGAAGGCCTTTATGATGGTCCACTTCCACTTACTGAATAGCAAATAATCACTGGGCCATACTCTTAACAACCTTATCTGTTATGTATGTGTCTTTGTGTGAAAATCTAAATGTATGGCAAAAACTGTGTTAACTGACTGTCTATGTTATCAGTAAGGCTTCTGGTCAACAGTAGGCTATTAGTAGTCAGGTGTTTGGGGAGTCAAAAATTACACATGGGTTTTTGACTGCTGCCCTTAATCCCTCTGTTGTTCAAGGATCAACTGTATATAGTAAAAATATATTAAAGGAATTAATATTTATAAAATAATCACTTAATGCAAAAGAAAGCAACAAAGGAAGAATAGAGGAACAAAAAGACATGAGACATAAAAAAATGAAGGCAAAATGGTAGACGTAGATCCAACTATACCAAAATAATACTAAATGTCAACGGATTAAACAATTCAGTCGAAAAGCAGAGCTTGTTAGATGGAATGAAAAACGACTAACAAATGCAAAGATTCTAGTTTTCATAAGGGCGATGACAAACAGCTACTCTCCTTGAAATAAGTATTCAAGACCACTGTCTTGTGGAAAGAGGAGCAACATGAGATGGATGTGAAGAAAGATAACCTTTTTATATTGCTAAGGTTGGAGCACATACATTCAGGTCACTAGAGAGACAGCGGCAGGCTTTTAGATCAAGATGGCAATTGCTGAAGATTAGGATTGAATCTGACATTGGCTCAGCCATGTACTGATGTTAACAATGGCACTGTGACAGAGACCTAAAGCAGCATCAATAGCTACAGACTTGTCCTGAGTTTTAAAGTCTTTGCTTTTTATTTAGACATAGTTTCTGTAGGTGACATCAATGGCTGAAGAAAGATAAACGGACCACAGCCTTAAATTAATTGAGATAATTCCAGAATGAAATAAAGCCAGGCCTAATAGTGTCATCAGTAGAGCACGTCAAGCTATTACTTCAAAAAATTCAGTAATGAAATATATTCATTTGTTCTCTCAACAGATATTTAATGAGTATAACTGCATATAATACATTATGCTTAAAGATGAATCAAGTTCATGAGAGATTAGACAAGTATATAAATAATTATTATATAAAGTAGAAGTGAAAAATATCATTAAGGAAGGTATAAATAACTGTGGGAAAATCCTGAGCCTATACAGATTATTAATAGCTAGAGTATTAGAAGATTCACTAGGCCTTGAAGAATGGGGAAATAACGGGGCTTACACAGGTGCAGGGATAGCGCATCAGCAGAGGCACAAAGGTGGGGAAGGGAAAATGCAGAGCACAAAGTACTCAGGGTCATGTTACTCAGGTACATGTTTTTACTTAGTTACAGGCTAGTATTTATGCCCTCAGTCATTACAAAGGACATTAACACAAAGTGTCCATATGAGCAAAGTTTCTGGATGTCTTAAGATCCTATAGCTGGAATAGGACCACTATAGAAAGTCCTGGACAGAGAGAGAAAAAAAAAGTAGAACAAAATTCCAAAACATAAAAAAGACTACATTTATTGGTCTGAGAGAGACTAGTGGAACTCCAAGACTGTGGTCCTTAGATACTCTGCAAATCAGGAATTGAACTCAACCTTGGGGATCAACTTTGGGCCAAACAACCCACAGGCCTATACAGTGAATAACTTCACCAGGGAGGAATATATTCCTCAGTAAAATCAACCATGAGAACAAAAGGGCAGTATTTGCCCAAAAGCAAAGTTCAAAAGGCAGGAAGGGGCAGGACAGGACAAATGGAAATGGGGAAGCCAGGGAAGAAGGAGGAAGTATGCTGTTACACTGAGGGGATTGCAACCAATGTCACGAAACAAAATGTGTATAAATTGTTGAATGGGAAACTAATTTGCTCTATAAACTTCCAGCCAAACTACAATTAAAAGAAAAAAAAAAATCCTACAGTTGAAGACAGTCCGTATGGGAGCATCCATGATATATTTCTACATGATACGTGACAGTTCCTAGTAAATTTATCTGTGTAGATGAACATGGGTGCTTCTGTGAGGTCAAATTTAACACTATAAGAGCTTTCCTTTTGGTCTTAGCTACAAGAAAACTCACAGGAAAATTCAGTGGTCCAATGTGTTTATGTTTGCTGAAATGTTTGTTCAAAGCTGGGTCTAATAAAAACTATTCCCTGGGTCTTTCAGATCATCTCTGTGCTGTTTTTAATTTTCCCCTCCTGTATTTCACAGCCTTTATTATAGCTTTTAAAGTTCCTTCAAATTCTTTCAGAAGTAGGACTATAAAAACGCTAAATATAATACCGTATAACTAGCCCATATTTATCAAAGACCTATCTAAGTGAAAGGCCTCTTAAAGTTCTTTTTGAAAATAAGCAAAAATGAATGTTAGAAATATACTTGTGCATGTACTTTGCTAGACTGGTGAGGGATTTTGTCATGAGATTATTTTCTACCCACTCTGATTTCCTGATTTAAGAAGCAGAATTGAAATATAACACTTCTAAAAGCATTAATAAACTAGAAATTACTTTAGTATTGGTACACACACACACAAACTCACACTACATCTATCCATCTGTTTTTTAAGAAATATTTATTGAGTGTCTAATATATGCCAGGTACTACTTTACATGGGAATATATCTGTGAACAGACAAATATTTGCTCTTAATTTTTATATTTAATTAAGAAAATACATCATGCTATAGAGAAAAATAGGAGCTCTGGTGGTACAGTGTCTAAGGCATAAGGCTGGCGGTTCAAACCCACCTGCCATTCTGCAGAAGGAAGATGAGGGCAAACCATAACTCCATCAAGATTTATCTCCTCAGAAACCCAACAGGGGTTGCTATGAGTTGGAATTGACTTGATGGTAGTGAGTTTGGTTTTGTTTTTTTTTTGCTTTC
>NW_006921596.1:7035718-7076196 GCF_000298275.1 Orycteropus afer afer
TTCCCTTTTCTTTGTTGAAGAGGGTCTGTGCAATCCTTCTGCCTAGTCCGCCATCTTGCCCCGCCTCCTGGTTTTGTTTTTTGATGGAGAAAAATAAAGCACAAAATAAAAATAAAGGGGAAAAAGATAGGAAGTACTGGCTTCAAGGGTTGTTATGAATTTCAAGAAGGCCCACATGGAGAGTGACAGTAAAGATCTAAAGGAAATGAGGAGGTGAGCCATGTGGATGTTAGGGGAACAGCATCCTGCAGAGGATTCCGTAAGTGTAGAGGCACGAGATGAAAGCCTATATGACAATCAGAAGAACATCTGCCATGAAGGTGTGTATGGCCAGGGCACAGAATAAGTGAAGGGTGAGGGGAAGAGATGAGGTCAAAGACGTGAGGGGGGACAGGTCATGAAGACTCTAACATGTCACTGTGGTATAAAGTGGAAGATTCCAAAACACAAGCTTTGGAATAAGAAAGCAATTATTAGCTGACTTATAAGCACTTACTTTCTCTTTCTCTACCCCTTAATTAATTTATCAATAAAATGGGTATAACACAGCCACTTATGGTAAGTAAGTAGATTTCAGGTATGAATACAAAAAGAATGAAAAGAAAAATAATGTATGAGCACTGTCTACTATAGTGCTCGGCTCTTGCTCAATGTTCTACTATCTAATCTTAGTTCCCTTAATGTACTGTCTCTCAAGCGTATGGTGATGAACAGTACATGATCCTGGTTTCACTGAATTTATAGGGCCCTCAGTGAGAACATGCCTAACAACCTACAGTGCAGTAATGGAAAAATCTCCCATTCATAGCTCCTTGGCTCAGGAGCTACTGTGTAACTCACAGGTGGTACCCAAATCTGGGCAGCCTAACCACACCTGGGAGGTAACCCAAGAGGATACCGAGTGTGAGAAGCAGTACCCAAGAAGGATAGCAACAATTTACTGGAACAGAATTCTAACTGGAGAAACATGGAGAGATTCAGGCAAACTAAGACGAGAAAAAAACAATGCATAAAGAGAAGTAGAGCTAGAAAAGAGGTAGTACTATCATTTTAAGACAACTGGAGCTTAGATGCTCAGGAAGAGATAGTCACCTGATTCCCCAAGATTTCTGTTTCTGCTTAAAAAAAACCCCTATGAAGCACTGTTCTATTCTGTCACATACAGGGTTGCCATGAGTCAGAGTCCAGTCAATGGCAACTAACAACAACAACAAAAACAGCCAAGGCCACATTCCCCAAGTGTGCCTGCTGCCTTTTCACTGTACCATATTTGAGGGCACTTAAGCCTCTATTCGGGAGCTCTGGTAGTGTAGTGCCTAAGGCACTTGACTGCTAACCAGAAGGCTGGCGGTTCAAACCTACCAGTCACCCCTCGGAAGGAAGGTTGCTCAATCTACTTCTGTAGTGATACCACCTTGGAAACCCAAGGAGGGGTTGCTATGAGAGTCGGGCCGACTAGACGGCACATAACAACAACAACAACAAGAAGCCTGTATTCCTCTAGCATAACTACAGTGAAACCGAACAATGTAATGCTATGAGTTAGTGCACAATACACCATTCAAGAGTTCATACTGGTGCTGAAGTGTCCTACAAGTTCAGGAAATGTTACTTGGTAGACTGGACAGATTCTCCAAGAACTGGTATAAAGGAAAAGATAGGCAAATCTAGATTTTCCATGGTGCATATAGGACTGTTCCCTTTGAGTTTTTCCACAGTTAAAAGTGATTTTTTTAAGTCATCATAAATGTAAATTAAGTCATGAAATACCGCAAGACCATATAATTGTAACAAACTTTTATCAAACAATGAGCTGCTTTATGTTTTGGGAATAAGTAAAACCACAGGCAACCACAACACATTAACATACCAATGTCATTTAAAATACATAGGTTTTAATTTAAGTCTCTTTAGGTAAACTGAGGTCTCAGATTAAGACTCACTCTTTGGGATTTTAAACGTTTTAAATATTTTGGTTTCCATATTGGAATTATCATTTGTTCCAGGAGTAATAATAGAAACAGTGCCATGAGCAACAGATAAAGAGCTTCTCTACTGTAGTGGTCTTTAAGAATTCATTACTTTATGTTCAGTACATTATATTCATTTTATGTAATAAAATCCAATCATTGCTCACATTTGTTGTTGTTGTTGTTATGTGCCGTCGAGTCAGCCCTGACTCATAGCGACCCCTCCTTGGGTTTCCGAGGCAGTATCACTTCGGAAGTAGGATTGCCCAACCTTCCTTCCGAGGAGTGGCTGGTGGGTTTGAACCGCCAGCCATCTGGTTAGCAGTCAAGTGCCTTTGCCACTATGCTACCAGAGCTCCATTAGCATTATATTTTTCAGGTTTGTAAAAATTACTCCAGCCTCAGAGGGCAGAAACATTTAAAGTTAGGTCTAACAGTCTTGTAGATATACTCTGTGCTGTTTTAAAGGGGGAAATAGTACGTTAAGTTTCTATGCTATGCTAAAGCAATGTGAAAATACTTACTTTTTAAGTCAGCTGACAGCTTAAAACTTGAAGGACTCGAAAAGTACCTTCTACATTAGAACGCACTCTGCCCTCCTGATAGATTTGTTTTATAATCTGTCATGACACATGATTTCTACTTCTTCAGAAACAAACTGTATTTTGCTTTAAGAAAAGATCACATAAATAAAGATGCTGTCATTAAGACTTCTGACAGGCCTGCTATGTCACAAGAACTATGTGTTTTTCTAAGGTTGAAGCGTTAAAAGTGCCAGAAACATAGTAATTTTCTTTTATAACTTCAAATGAAAAACAAAATGGTATCCTAAACTATAACATGTCATCATATATGGTTTTTGCTCACTATCTCATATAAATATATGCACACACACACATATATATATGAGATGAAAATAATATTTTATTGTGATTTAGGTGAAAAAAACTTTCACTAGTAAATTAGTTTCCCATGCAGCAATTAAAACACATATTGTCCCATGACACTGGATACAATCCTTACAGTGTGTCAGCTCTCTCCTCCTTTCTCCTTTGGGTTCTCTGCTTCCGCTCGCCCAGCTTTCCTGGCCCTTCCTGACTTCCGGGGCAAATGCTGTCATTTAGGTTGTACAGTTGATTGCTCTGAGGAGGAGTGTGTGGCTGTTCACTTTACAGGCCTGTCTTTTATGTGGCTAAAAATCTTTGGGAATGGCTTCAGTTTTAAGTTAGAAGAGTGTCAAAGGGCCACAGTCTCAGGTATTTCACCAGTCTCTTATCATGTCAGTAATTCTGGCACTTTTTATGAACTGAATTTTGTTCTACTTTTTTCTCCCACTCTATCTGGTACCTCCTAGTGTGATCCAAGTCAGATTAATCAGTGGTGGTAGCCAGGTATCATCTAGTTCTTTTGGGCTCAGGTTAATAGAGGCTGTGGTTCATGTGGTATATCAGTCCTCTGGACCAATTGTTTCCTTGGGGTGTTAGTGCTTTTCACTCTTCTTTGCTCTAGATGGAAGGAGATCATCTAAGTTGTAACTTAGATGGCTGCTCACAAATTTTTAAGACCAGAGTCACTACCCAACACAGTAGGACATAAAACACTGCCTTTAGGAACTATGTTATGCCAACTGATCGTGATGTCCCCCGGGACTACGGTCCTCCACCTTCAAGTTCAGTATCTCAGTCCTGGGAAGTGTGTTAAGGAGCAAAGATGTCATTTTGAAGATTAAGGTGCACCTAACCCAAGGCAGGGTATTTTTAATTGCTTCATATGCATGTGAAAGCTAGATTATAAAAAAGGAAGACCAAAGAATTGATGCCTTTGAATTGTGGGATTGCTGAAGAATATAGAAAATACCACGGACTGCCAGAAGAAGGAACAAATCTGTCCTGAAGAAGTATAGTCAGAATGCTTCTTAGAAGCAAGAATGGCCAGACTTCATCTCATCTACTTTGGTCATGTTTTCAGAAGGGACCAGTACTTGGAGAAGGGTATCATGCTTAGAAAAATAAAGGGTTAGCAAAAAGGGGGAAGACCCTAATCCACATGGACTGACACAGTGGCTGCAATGAAGGGCCAAGCTTAGTAACGGTTATGAAGATGGCGCAGGATCAGGCAGTGTTTTGTTCTGTGGTACACAGGATCACTGTGAGTCAGAGCCAACTCGATGGCACCTAATGACAAGATGAGGTATTTATGGCTGTGCCCCTATGGACCATTTATTTACATGGGTATATTTGCAGCATGTACAAATATATGTAAGAATATCCACTGCCAACCTGAAATATGTATGTGGCTGCATTCCCACATGCCCTAGCTCCATTGCTCAGCTTATATAACTACCTATGTATCCACTCCTATCTTACCGTTTATTACTGTTGTTACAGGATTACATATGTAATAGTATTTACTGTTGCTGCCTTCTACTCTTGCATACCTTTCATTGTCTTCCTTTCCTTTGGTTATGTTGTGGTGACTCTGTCCATATTATGTATTGTCATTCCCTTCTGCAAAGTTAGCATGGGTCTACTATCTAGCTAGTGATTTCTCTTCATCCCTCCCATCTCTGGTAATTATCAAAGTATGTTTCTTTTAGTGTGGAAATTGATTTTTTTTAATATAATAGTGGTATCAAATAATATTTGTTCTTATGTAATTGCCTTATTTCATTCAGCATAACGTCCTCCAGGTTCATCCATGCTATGAATGATATACCATATTCTTTAATGTTTTGTAGTATTCCATTGTGTGTATGTACCATAGTTTATTTATCCATCCATCCAATGATGGGCACTTAGGCTGGATCCATTGTTTTGCTATTGTGAATAATGCTGCAATGAACATGGGTGTACATATCTGTTGATGGGTATTTAGCCTGTTTCCATATTTTGGCTATTGTGAATACTGTTGTAATGAACATTGGTATACAGATCTCTTTTTAAGTCTCTGCTTTGAAGTCTTTTGGTTATATACCTAGGAATAGAAATGCTGCATCATATGGTAGTTCTACGGTAGGTTGTATGAAGCACTGGGAATGCAGTGGTTAAAGCATTCGACTTCTAACCAAAAGTTCAAACCCATTACCTGCTCCATTGGAAATAGATGAGGCAGTCTGCTTCCAAAAAGATTTACAGCATTGGAAACCCTACTAGGCAGTTCCACTCCATCTTACAGGGTCACTATGAGTTGAGATCAACTTAATGCCAGTGCTTTTGATTTCTTTTGGTTTTTATGTTAGTTCTATTTTTAGTTATTTTAGGAACCACCACAATGTTTTTCACAACAGCTGCACCATTTTGCATTCCTACCAGCAAGGGATATATAGTTTCTAGACATCCTTGTTAACTTTTTTCTTCTCTCTCTCTTTATTTTTTTTAAAATTATCATAGCCATCCTTGTTGTTGTTGTTTGCCGTCGAGTCAGCCCCGACTCATAGCGACCCCTCGTGGGAGTGAAATGGTATCTCACTCTGGTTTTGATTTGCATCTCTCTGATGCCTAATGACACTGAGCATGTTTTCATGTGTTTGGTTTCCATATGAAAGTCATCTTTGGTGAAATGTCTATTCAAGTCCTTTGGTCATTTATGATTGGATTATTTGTCTTGTAATTTTTTTTGAAATTTTAGATACATTTTGGTTATTTGATACTTGTGGGATACACAGTTTCCGAAGATATTCTCTCAGTCAGTAGATTATCTTTTCACTTTCTGCTGAAGTCTTCTGATAAGCAAAAGTTTAAATTTTTTATGAGGTCCCATTTATTCATTTTGTTTTCTGATGTTTGTACTTTTAGTATTATACAGATAATCTATTGCTGAAAGCTGGGCCTGACAGAATTATCCCTCCTTGTTCCAAGAATTTTATGGTTTAAGTTTGTACATTTAGGTCCTTAATTTATTTTGAGTTCGATTTTGGGTATGACGTGAGGCAAGGATCCCGTTTCATTTTTCTGCATGTGGAAATCCAATTTTATTGATATGTCAATAGAGCTTGAGAAAACAAAGTAAAGTATTATAATGAAATGTGTAACGCCGCAACGGTTATGAAGATGCCACAGATCAGGCAGTGTTTTGTTCCGTGGTACCCAGGGTCACTGTGAGACCTAAAATTAGAAAACCCAAAGGGAAGAACGTGCTTGGCATTTCTCAAGCTGAAAGAAATGAAGAAAAAATTCAGGCCTCGAGATGCAATATTGAAGGATTCTATGGGTAAGATATAAAATGATGGAGAAACATCAAAAGAAGATGGAACAAATACAGAGTCACTGTACTAAAAAGAACTGGTTGATATTCAACCATTTTGGAAAGTAACATATGATCAAGAACCACTGATACTGAAGGAAGAAGTCCAAGTTGCACAGAACAAATTGGCAAAAAAAACAAAAAAAACAAAAAAAAACACAAGGCTCCAGGAATTGATGCACTATATGTTGTTTGACAAATGGATACAGCACAGCTGGTGCTCACGTGTCTATGCCAAAATATTTGGAAGACAGCTACCTGGGAAACCAATTGGAAGAGATCCATATTTGTGCCCATTCCAAAGAAAGGTGATCCAACAGAATGAGGAAATTATTGAGTAACATTACATGCAAGTAAAATTTGCTGAAGGAATTAAAAAATGATTGCTACAGCACATCAATAGAGAACAGGCAGCAATTCAAGCCAGGTTTAGAAGATGGCATGGAGTAATGAACATCACTGATGATGTCAGAAAGATCTTGGCTGAAAGCAAAGAATACCAGAAAGATGTTTATCTGTGTTTTATTGACTATGCAAAGGCATTCGACTGTGTGCATAATAACAAATTATGGATAACACTGTGAAGAATGGGAATTCCAAAACAGTTAATTGTGCTCTTGAGGAACCTGTACATAGACCAAGAGGCAGTTTTTCAAACAGAACAAGGAGATATTGAATGGTATAAAATCAGGGAAGGTGTGCATAGATTGTATTTTTGTACTACACTTATTCAATCTGTATGCTGAGCAAATAATCTGAGAAGCTGGACTATCTCAGAAGAACATGGCATCAGGATTGGAGGAAGCCTCATTAACAACCTAAAATATACAGATGACAAAACTTTGCTCAATGAAAGTGAAGATGACTTGAAGCATTTACTGATGAAGATCAAAGACTACAGCCTGCAGTATGAATTATAACTTAACATAAAGAAAAAAAAAATCCTCACAACTGGACCAATAACCAACAACGCAATAAATGGAGAAAAGCTTGACATTTTCAAGGATATCATTTTACATTCACAAAAAACACCCATAGAAGCAGCAGTCAAGAAATCAGATGATGTACTGCATTGGGCAAATCTGGTGCAAAAGACCTCTGGTAGCATAGTGCCTAAGGCACTTGACTGCTAACCAGAAGGCTGGCAGTTCAAACCCACCAGCCACTCCTCGGAAGGAAGGTTGGGCAATCTACTTCCGTAGTGATACTGCCTTGGAAACCCAAGGAGGGGTAGCTATGAGTTGGGTCTGACTTGACGGCATACAACAACAACAAAGCATTAAAGAACAAAGATGTCACTTTGAAGACTAAGGTGCATCTGATCCAAGTCATGTTGTTGTTGCTATGTGCTATTGAGTCATCTCTGACTCACAGCGACCCCGTTTACAATAGAACAAAACACTACATGGTCCTGTGCCAGCCTCATGATCCCAGCCCCTTGCTCAGCCACCATGTCAATCCATCTTGTTGAGGGCCTTCCTCCGTTGACCCTTCATTTTACCAAGCATGACATCTATCTCCATAGCATAGCAAAAACTGTAATGATGCACCAAGTAGACTGTTTTTTCTATTTCTGTAAAGAAGGCTGTTAGAATTTTGATTGGGATTGCAGAGAATGTATAGAGCTCTTTGGATAGACTTGATATCTTAAAATATTAAGTTTTCCAATCTTTCTTCTTTATATGTGTGTACTTATTGTTATGCACTCTCCTCTGAGCATGGCTTTTGGTGTACCATAAAGGTTTTAGTATGCTGTGTTTTCATTCTAGGAATTAAAAAAAAAATTAGTTTCAATTTCTTCTATTACCCATTGGTTTTCAAGCAAAGTTATTCTTCAGTTTCCATGTACTTGATTACCTTCCCTTGTTCTTCCTGTTATTGATATGTAGTAGTTTTATAGGGTTGTGACTAGATGCTTTGTAGTAGTTTGATGTTTCTGAATTTACTGAAGCTTGTTTGGTGACTTAAAATATAATCTATTCTGAAAATAATCCATGTGTGCTGGGGAAGAATGCATGCTGTGTTGCTGTTGGGTGGAGTGTTCTTTTTAAGACCTGAGTCACCACTCGTCAAAGTAGGATGTAAAACAATGTTTTTATGGACTATTTTATGGCAAATGAGGTGAAGTTGGTTCAATTAGATCTTCTGTATCTTTGCTGAGTTTCTATCTAGTCATTCTGTCTGCCATCAAAAGTGGTGTGTTAAAAGTCTCCTACTATTACTGCAGAACTGTCTGCATCTCTCTTTTCAATTTCGTTTAGAGTTTGTTTTATGTACTTTGGAGCTCTGTCCCTGAGTGCGTAAACATTTATTATGCTTATGTCCTCTTGATGGATTGACCATTTTATCCCTATATAGTGTCCTTCCTTGTCTTTTATGATGGAGTCTGATTTAAAGTTTATTTTATCAGAGATTAATATTGCCACTCCTGGGCATTTTTGGTTACTATTTGCTTGATATATTTGCTTCCATGCTTTGATTTTTAACCTATTTATGTCTTAGTGTCTAAGGTGTTTTTCTTATAGGCCATATATATAGTCACGTTCTTTAATCCATTCTGCCACTCTCTGCCTCTTGACTTGTGCATTTAAACCTCTCAATATTTAGTGTGATTATCAATAGAAAAGAACTTAATGCTGTCATTTTATTACGTTGTTTTTTGTCAATTTATTTGCTCTACTTTATTCTTTGTCCCGAGTTCTCTTGTTTATGGATTGCTCTTTAATTTCTCTTGTTTTTGTTGATTTTGTGGTCATTGAATCTTTTAAGTAATGCCCCAATAGCTTTCAGATTTTCTTCTTTATTTTGGTGAATAGGTTTATTAATTTTCTTTGTGGTCACTTGAAGATTTACTTTCATCTTGCTAAGTTTAAAACAGACTGCTATTTCTTCATATCATCTGGACTTCCTCTTCATATGGAAGTTCTACTACTATCCCATTCTTTTCTCCTTTTTGTGTTCAGTTGTCACTGACTACAAATTAACATGTTTCCTTGTTTTCACTTTTGTAAGTTTATTTTACTTTTGATAATTCTTTATCTGCTTTGTTACATGGTTGATACTGTTGTGTGGTTAAATATCAAGTTGTCCTTTGCTGTCATTGGTTCTCTGTCCAAAGGTCTCACTTTATTATTTTTTGTAGGGTGAGTTTGATGGTTAGAAATTCTTTATTTCTATTTATCTGGAAATGTCCTAAGTTCATTATCATAGTTGAGAGACAATTTTGCCAGACAGATGATTCTGGGCTGGCAATTCTTATCTTTCAAAGTTTCATATATCATCCCATTGCCTCCTTGCCTGTTGGGTTTCTGCTGAGAAGTCAGAATTTAGGCTTAGTGGTGTCTCTTTGTAGGTGATATTTTGTTTCTCACGAGCAGCTCTCAGAATTCTTAGTCTTTGGTTTTTGAACATTTAATTTTGGTATCTCTTGGTGATTTTATTCTGTGGTCTATCCTGTATGGGGTTTGTTGAGTTTTTTTTTTTTTTTTTTTTGCTATGGAAAGATTGTCATCTTTCATGATACTAGGGAAGTTTTCTGTCAGCAAACCTTCAAAAGTCTCTGTGCGCTTTTGTCTCCTTCTGTTTGCAATTCCATTCAGGTGTAGGTTACTCCTCTTGATAGTATCCCACGTAAGTCTTAGGATTTCTTTTTTTCTTCATTCTTGTTTCTGATTGCCCCTCAGTAATATTACTATCAACAGATTTGTCCTCTAATTTGATGATTCTGTCGTGCATTGATTCAATTCTACTTCTATATCCTTCTACTGAATTGTCTATTTCTCATATTTTATTGTTAATCTTATGGATTTCTAGTTGTGGTTTTTGTATGGTTTCAAATTGTCTGTTTACTTTGTCATTTTGTTATTCTATTGTTTTCCAGAATTTTTTTTTGTGTGTTCTCTTTGGCTTTATCTGTGTTTACTTCGAGGATCCTATGTTGTTATTGTTGTTATGTGCCGTGGAGTTGAACCCGACTCATAGCGACCCCTCCTTGGATTTACCAGGCAGTATCACTAAGGAAGCAGATTGCCCAATCTTCCTTCCAAGGACTGGCTGGTGGGTTTGAACCGCCAGCCTTCTAGTAAGCAGTCAAGTACCTTAGACATTATGCTACCAGAGCTCCTTGAGCATCCTATATATAAGTATTCTGAATTCTTTATTGGGTAGTTCCATTACCATATCTTCTTCAGGAAGGCTTTCTACCCTCTATTTTGGTCACTAATTTCAAACATCTTGTCCTGCTCCTTTATATACTTTAATAATGTGTGTTTTTTTCCAAGGTACTAAAGTGTCATCTTATTTACTGATGAACTATGTGGTTTTGTTTGGATATATCCAGCCTGGCTGGGCAGCCATGCTATACCGGTCAGTAGTCTGGCAGCACTGGAACTCTTACCATCTGTCTATTCACAGTGGGGCCGTGACTGGTATTGTGAGCACAAGTCTCTGTTCTTTGGTTTTGTAAGGTAGCTGAGGGCAGACTGGGTAAGCACTGGTTACTTCCAACTGTCCAGTGGCATGGGAGTGGGCAGTGGTACCTATTAGATGGAGGGGTGGTAGGTGTGGTGGGTGTGTCAGGGGAGCAGGGGTATAGGAATCTACTCTCCTTCACTGTTCCCTGAGTGGACAGTGTGGTGGGCAACCAGAGGGTCCAAAGTGCTCTCATGCCACTGGGGAATGGGTGAGTCAGGGGGTGAGGCCGGGGTCACTGAAGTAGTCCTGTGTTGGTTGGACAGATAGGCTCACTGGAACATCCTGCACTGCTTGGAGGGGTGAATCACCTGATAGAGGGCAAGGCTGGGTGAGGAGATTTGCCAGAGTGGCTGTAGGCCACTTGGAGGGTTGTTACCCCATAATTTAATTAACTTGAATTTCTAAAAATGGAAATCACAATATAAACATATGATTCTTGTGAATGATAATCCAGATTGCTAACAGAGTGAAATGAGATATCTGGTTATTAAAAACTAGTGCTTTTAGTCTCTAAAATTTACAGAAAACTCCAATACCTCAACATCAAAAAGACAAACAATCCAGTTAATAAACAGGCAGAAGACATAAACAGACACTACCAAAGAAGGTATTTAGGCAGCCAACATATACATGAAGAAATGTTCGCAATCATTAGCCATTAGAGATATGGAAGTCAAAATAACAATGAAATATCATCTCACTCCAGCAATAATAGCAAAGTTCAACAAAACAGAAAATAAATGCTGGTGAGGATACGGAGAGATTGGGACTCTCCTACACTGCTGATGGGGCTGTAAAATGATACAATCACTGTGGAAAATGGTACGCCGATTCCTTAAGTTGGAAATAGAAATACCATTTAATGCAGCAATCCCATTACTAGGTGTATATCCTAAAGAAGTGAGAGCCAGGACACAAATAGATATATGCACACCCATGTTCATCTCAGCATGTTCACAGTGGCAGAGACAGAAACAATCTAAGTGTCCATCAGTGGAAGAATGGATAACCAAGCTGTGCCATGTGCACATGACAGAATACCATGCAACACTAAAGGATGACGTAGAATTCACTAAACACCCCATGATGTGCATGAACTTGGAGGACATCAAGCTGAGTGAAATAAGTCAATCACAGGAGGACAAACAATATATTAGTCCACTATTGTAAAAAGTCAAAGAAAGGTTTACATATGGAAGGAAACTTTCTCTTTTGGTTACCTGTGATGAGAGGGTAGGAGAGGTAAGAGATAGGTAAGAGACAAGTATTGATTTGGGTGAAGGGAAAGGCAATATATCAAATATATCAAAAGTAAGTGATAAAACAAAAACAAAACAAAACTAGTACATCATGTACATCACAACTTCAAGGAAGTGTCAAAGAAGTATTAATGGATAAATGAGTTCTCTTAGTTTTAGGGAAAGTGTGGTAATAATGCAATTATACATTTTCTTTTAGACATGTTGATATACAATATAAAGTCCATTATGAGTATGGACAATTTCTCCTAAGAAAAACATAAACATTTTAGCCAAAACACTTTAAGATGACATATTTAAGTTGAATATTGGATTTATATTGGTCTTAGTCACACCACTGTAATATTTTCAGAGTCTAGAACATTTAGTGTCAACAGACATTATAGTAAACCAATTCTAATGGACAGAAACTTACTTAATCTTGAATTTGTCTAGATAACAATTCCAACTATTTAAGCTTACTGTACATTCATTATATTAAGTATCACAAATATGATGAACTACCACAATTGCTTAAATTTACTGGCATACTATGTGCTGCTTGAGGATGTCATACGCTGTCATTCAAAGACTCTAACTCAGGTGAAGTGCCCAGGCAGAAATGATTGATTAAAAAATTTCCATTAACATCTAGTAAAAAGGTAAGTAGTAATAATTAAAATGTTCAGAACAAATCTGTCAATTGTGATTGAAAACAATCATTAGGTAATTGAAAATATTTTTTTTTGGTGCATTAATATATGGAAAACACTGTATTATAGAAGCAAAAGAGATCATTCCATTTTTGATATTAGAAAAGAGGAAAACTTCTATTATATAGTCAATAACACCTGAGTATCTAAAAGCACCAAATATTCTTTGAAAATGAACGTTCTCCTCTTTTTTTGTTGTTGGGTGCCATCAAGTGGACTCCGACCCATATGACACCATGTGACGGAACTGCCTATTGGGTTTTCTTGGCTATAATCTTTAAGGAAGCAGATCACCAGGTCTTTCTCCCACAGGTTTGAACTGCCAACCTTCTGGTTAGCAGCTGAGCCACTGCATCACCAGGGTTCCTAATTCTATTAATAATGCGGAGGGGGGGCTCAGTTTCCTGGGAAAATCGTATTGATTAACAGTAAGGGTTGCACAGCCAATTAATGTCACAGATGTCAATATGCTGTACACCTGTAATAGAGTTAAACTGGTAAGTTTTGTGATAGCTATATTTATAACAATAACAAAAAGAACAACTAGTAAGGCTGTTTATGTACAACCAAATACCTAATTTGCATTTGGTTACTTGGCTTTGAGGTTTTGGGCCATCATTTCATAGGACATCCCAGTTAGTTCACCTAATAATTATGCTTAGTGCTTCTGTTTTACCTCTTCATTCACTGCGTAGTGCCTGGAATCTTAAAAGCTTGCAAGCACCCATCCAAGGCACAATAATTGATCTGTCTCACTTGGAGAGAGAGTCAGGAATAGGAGGAAATGGAATGTATTAATTGTCTCCATGAGCAACCACCTCTTTCCCCATGAGACCAGAAGAACTGAACAATGGCTGACTATCACTGCTGGCATTTGACTGCTAACCAGAAGGCTGGTGGTTCAAACCCACCAGCCACTCCTTAGAAGGAAGACTGGGCAATCTTCTTCTGTAGTGATACTGCCTCAGAAACCCAAGGAGCGGTCACTATGAGTGGGATCCGACTGCACGGCAGTGAGTTTGGTTTTTTAGATTTATCACTAGTGGACATTTTGATCAAAGAATCTATGGAAGAATTCTGATCTAAAGGGGAAAAAAATACAAAAGAATTTCAAATTCTCATGGTTTCCAAATGAAATCCCGAGTACTGCCCTGAGGAAACCTTTAATTTTTAAACCAATAATATCCCCTAGAGTCTTCTTGAAATCACACAATAGTTTAGCTTAATTAGTGAAGACTGTCTGCCTTGAGCATTGGGCTTTTTGAAGAACTATCTACATGGGATCAAATTGGTAATAGTAACTCAAAAGATTAGACAGGTAATTTAGGGGACAGTAAGTTTATCTTAATAAGGGAGAAACAATTCCAAAAAAGAGGATGAGAATGGCTGCACAACTTGAAGAATATAATAATCAATGTCACTGAATCTACATGTAGAAATTGTTGAATGTTCTCCTGTGTATATTCTCAACTACAACAACAACAAAAATAAATTTAAAAAATAAACAGCTTTCAAATCTTCCACTTATGTAGGAAATATAATATTACTGCCTCATTGTGTATTGTAATCTATATGTAATCCTGGATATCAGCTCTTGGTAGAAGACTGCTAATGTTTTATCATTAGCAGTCTTTTACCAAAAATGGATATAAAATTTAGTAGCATATTGTGCTCCATGGTTTAATATGTCTTCACATCTGCTCTTTGAATAGAGATGTGTTTTCATGTGATATCCAGGATTACATAGTGCTGATGACAGACACTGAAGCAGTAATATTATTTTTACCTATCCAGTTATCCAACAGGAGCTCTGGTAGTGTAGCGCCTAAGGCATTTGACTGCCTACCAGAAGGCTGGCGGTTCAAACCTACCAGCCACTCCTCGGAAGGAAGATTGGGCAATCTACTTCTGTAATAATACTGCCTCAGAAACTCAAGGAGGGGTCGCTATGAGTTGGGTCTGACTCGATGGCACATAACAACAACAACAGTTATCCAAAGTATATTTTTTTACTTTAGTCTACTTGATAGTGGCAGAAAACACACAACTCACTGCCTCTTTTCATTTTCTTAAGTATATGGGGAGAGGGGAAATTCTACATTTGTCTCTGAAGAAAAGTTAAGCTTTCGTTACTCACAGCAAATAGACTGTTAAATGCCAAAATGTAGCAGGTGCCACTCTGTAGCTGTTGGTAAAATGTGTATACTGTTTTCCCTTCTCAGGGCAGCGGAAAGAAAAGAGGCGGAACCAGGAAGGAAGGGAGAGACAGAGTAGGCGATGGGGGATAGACCATGTGGCAAACCAGAATAAGAAAGGAGACTTCAATTTCAAACTGTGACAACAATGAAAAAAGTTCAAGCAATTTAAGGAAAAATAAAAGGAGAGCTCAGATTTAAAATGTGAGACTGAGATCAGGGATAGTGTCCCAACTCAATGGTTATGACATGGTTTTCTTAGAGAAAGACTGGAGGTGGCTAGGTTTTCCTAGAATGAGTGTATTTAGAGAAGAGAAGGAAGTTTGTGAGAGTGTCTGTAATGGTACACCATGGATAAGGAGGGAAGTGGAGGCTGGAGTATAGATGGGTAGGTATCAAGTCGCAGGATCAATGAATGGACTGGAGGTCTCAAAAAGGTCTAAGGAGTGTGGTAAGAAAGGCACAATTTGAGCAAGCAGCCGAGAGGGACAAGAGGTGGAAGTAGGAGAGTGATGTATTTGATTGGTGATTTTGGAGATGGTGTATCTTCTGGTACCTACAAGGTGCAGGGAGTGAATAATGAAGTGGTAGCTGAAGTGGAAAGGTTATGCCACCGGGCTGGGTCACTTCTGTGGATACGAAATCACCTAAAACAATGTCAGCCATTAAGCAACTGTCCAGTAGGTACTACTCTTCAGGGAACCAGGAAACTGGCAGGCATTAGTGATGAAAAAGGGAGGATGATGCTTGGTGTAGCTTGGGGTGAAAAGGCTCAAAAGAGTAGACTTGGAGAAACGTAGAGCATAAAAAATGTATGAAATGTCAATCTAGTTTCTTAACACTCACATATTTGGCATGTGTCATATTCCATTTCAGAGGGCTACAGGGAATGTTTCCATTAATTGTGAAGGAATAATGTGAGAAGCAGCAAGAATATAGGTAAATTTGCTTATCAGGGAGCTGGTCTTCTAGATGGGTTTGCAAGGGAGACCTGGGGCCAGGGCTGGTAAGCTAGGGAATTGATAGAGGTCATAGGGATGGTTACTCTTACCAGGCACTGGAAATATAGTTGTAATCAAGACAGGAGACATCTCAAGGGAAAGAGCATTTGAGATAAAGCTTGAAAGGAAGAGAGTCAGGTATGAGATACACAGATGGAGCTGGACAGCTCACTAGGTAAAGCAATGGTTATCAACTAGAAGCTAACAGCCACTCCTCAGAAGAAAGGCTGGGCAATCTACTTCTACAGTGATACCGCCTTGGAAACCCAAGGAGGGGTTGCTATGAGTCGGGTCTGACTTGACAGCATATAACAACAACAACAACAAGGGAAATCTGGGAGCTCTGGTGGCGTAGTACCTAAGGTATTTGACTGCTAACCAGAAGGCTGGCGGTTCAAACCCACCAGCCACTCCTCGGAAGGAAGGTTGGGCAATCTACTTCCATAGTGATACCGCCTCAGAAACCCAAGGAGGGGTTGCTATGAGTCGGAAACGACTCAAAGGCCGTGAGTTTGGTTTCGGTTTGAGGGGAAATCTGACAATCTGGACACGATGTTGGTCATCACAATGGGGAGAGGGGGTCCTGAGGTAGAAGGAACAGCATAATATAAAAGCTTGGCAATGAGAAACCAGAACATACTCTAAGAAGAAGCACAGAGTTTGATTCAGCTGATGTGTAGGATGGCAGCAAGGGAGGAGGAGACAGATCTGGAAAGGACGTTGAGGTCTCACGCTCTTCAGGCTAAGGAATGAGCAGCTACACAGAATAAAGAGGAGCCCCCAGAGGTCAATGAACAAATAAGTTACACAACATAACTGAGAGGCTTCACATATGATTGGTGCTTTATCAATAACCTGCCTTTTTCGTTTCCAAGGACTTTTAAGCAAGTCCTTATCACTCCTCAATGTCTCATTTATATCTCGTCTCATTAACAGAACAGTAAGTCTGTGGATGAGAGACATCATGTCCCATAACTTACCAAGCACACATAGTAGGCTAGCTGAAATTCAGATGTTAAGGTACACTACTTGTAACAGTCTTATCACACATACGTTTTAACTATTAAAAACAGAGAAAACATTAAAAAATAATAATAATGTTTTCTCTCCTTTCATTCCCAGTATCTATTTAGAAGCACTGAGGAAAAATGAAATTAAAGACAGTATGAGGCAGGAAAAAAAATGTCTGAAATAAAACACAAACCATCTAAATCCTTCCTGAACTGAAATAAATTATACTGCTGGATTTTGGAAATATTCACTAAAGCTAAAATTTGGGTCACTAAATCTCTTCAATCATTTTAACCCCCTCTCTTCAAGAAATTATTAGCAACTGCAGCTTTCAAATTTGTTAACGTTTTTTAAACTATTCTGTAAGTTTATTTGGCTCACTTCGGTCAATGACTACTTTGTGCAGTGATGGTAATTTACAAAAGCCTGAATATTAACAAGGCAAATGAATTCTTGTCTCTAAGAAGAAAATATTTATTTGATTCAAGTCGACTTTTCTGATCCTTTCCCGGAAAAGAATCAGACACCAAATACGGTCACAAAGGCAATAATGACTCCAAATAAAACAGATCATTTTTACCTGGTAAAGAACTTAATCCTCTGGCAGGCATTCTGTTCAGAATGTTAACCACAATGCCAAAGGGTCATTTATTCCTTTTCCAGTATACTAAATGGCATCCTAGTGACATAAAAGAGCTAATAATATTATTTCTGTAGTACTCTGTTTATACTCAGGAAAAGCTTATTTACCAGACAATGTTTCAGTGAACATTAATCAGACAGAGAAACCCATTTCTCCAAACAACATGAAAGGAGCAAGTTAGATAAAACTCACAATGGGAGCAACCTTCCACATTAGGAAAGAGAGAGAGTGCCTCTCCCTGCACTTAGCTCAGAGGAAATACTGCTAAGAGTGTAAGAAATGTGACCAAGGCGCAAATAAATGAATTGGTATCATCTATTAATAGATAATAAAGTCAGTGAAAATGAGACACAGGATAAATGGAACAGTATCATGAAGTGAATGTCAACATGTAGCTACATTTTATTTTCCTTCTTTAAGAAACACTTTAAGAGATATACCTCATAGACAGTAGTTCACATCAAAGAAACTTCAGAAAACATACAATCTTTTCCATCTGTTCTCACCTACAATAAAGTCCCTCTTCCATTTCAAGCAGCATATACTTACAACCAAACTGTAGTTAGCCTCACAGTTCTCTATGACAAGCAAAAACTATGTTTTTATCAAACTTTCATTAATACTTTCAGGGGTTAAAGGTTACATATAGTATGACTGTGTCTCTAGATATTAATTAAGCATCTCTGTCAGAGGAGTCATGTGTTCCTCTACTTAATGTATGCTTTTTTGTCAAAAAGAATATTGATACTTAGATGGGTTTTTAGTTTTATTTGTTGGTATATCAAAATGGAATGAAAGAACGGCTAACCTTTATTATTTACTTATCATCTCCAGTCACTGTTCTGGGTACTTTGCCTGTGTTCTCTCATTTTATTCCTCACTCTGTAAGGCAAGAACTATTATTATCCCATTTTTATAGATAAACAGTTCAAAGCTTACAACAAGTAACCTGGCCATGGCCACACAGTTGGTCAGGGGTAGAGCCAGGCATGGAACATGCATCCAGTGGACTCCAGAGCCAGCATGCTTAACCACAATGCTACACTGACTTCCTCTGCAGCTGGCTTGCATGCTTTCATTCCTTCCCTCATTCGCTCCGCTATGCATTACTAGACACCAGCATCGTGCCTGAGGCTGGGGTTAAAATGGTAAAAAGGGCAGAGAGTGTCACTCTCTTTAGGAGCTGACACATAACTGGGGGACACTGACAGGTAAATAAGCAATTATAATAGAGTAGTGGCCTTTAAGGTGCCTGGCTGGCACAACAGTTAAGTGCTCTACTAACTGAAAAGTCAGCAGTTCAAACCCACCAGTGACTCTGTGAGAGAAAAGACCTGGCAATCTGCTCCCGTAAAAGATTAAGGCCTAGGAAGCCTTACTGGGCAGTTCTGTCCTGTTCTATAGGATCACTATGAGTCAAAATGGATTCAATGGCATACAACAATGGTGGCCACTACACTGGGGGTCAATATAGGCTTCCCAGAAGGTGATGGTGGTTGTTGTTGTTAAGTGCTGTCGAGTAGGACCCGAATCATAGCGACCCCTCCTTGGGTTTCCAAGGCAGTATCACTACAGAAGTAGATTGCCCAACCGTCCTTCTGAGGAGTGGCTGGTGGGTTTGAACCTTGAGCCTTCTGGTTAGTAGTCAAGTGCCTTAGGCACTATGCTACCAGAGCTCCTTCCCAGAAGGTTAGGGGAAGAGTTTTCAGTTGAGTCCAGAAGGATATGTAAAAGTCAGCCAGGTGAAAGGAAGTGAGAGAGTTAAGACTGTCTGGGGAAGAGCAAGTAGCTTATAAACTCTATGTGGTACACAGAAAGAAGTGGAATTTGAAGAGAGCTGAAACTGGAGGACTGGGCACTGGCTAGACCCAGAAGGGCCTTGTATGCCATGATAAGGAGCTTGAAATTCTTCCTGTTGGTAATGAGGAAGTACTAAGAGATTTTAAGCAAGGGTGTGATAACTTCAAACTTCTATTTTAGATGTTAGGATGTCATGCAGACTGAACGGAATGGGAAGGAGGAGAGGTAGCTCAGAGACTCAGGAGACTGTTAGGATAAAGTAGGAGTTGTTCAAACTTGAGTAATTGCAATGGGGAATTTGATTCTTTCAAAAGGTGAAATGAAGGAGATTAGGGAACTGACTGGATGCAAGAAGTGAGAAAGAGAGAGATCAAGAATGACTCTTGGGGGAAAAAAAAAGATGCTTGATTTCTGGCTTGAGAATTGGGGAGATGGTCCCACTGACATTGCAAACAAAGGAGGATAAGGAGGTTTTGGGGGAAAGATAAAATACACTGCTTTGGAAATGCTGAATTGGAAATGTCTGTGGGTTACAGATGTGGTGAAATCCACTAGGCAGTTACATGTCCTAAGAGAGATCTGTGATAGGAGACAATTAGGGAGTCAGTGGCATACCTAACATAACTGATGTAAGCCATGGAAGTGGGTAAGTCAATCAAGTGCCCAACAAGAGTCTTTGGCATAATAGCATAACATGGAAAGAGGATGAGGACAAAATCCTGAGCTTTACCTATATCTAAAGGTCAGAGTGAGGAGGAGGTGCTTTTCATCCTGAAAAGGATGAAGAAGAAACAAGGAAGAAAACCAGGTTTCACAGGAGTCAAAGACAGTGAGTACTGTGAGAAAGTTAAATGTAGTGTTAGATGCTGCCTGGAGGTCAAGTAAGAGCCAAAAGGAAAAGAGGTTGTGGTCAGGAGTTTGAGACATAGGACAAGGTCTATCTATGGAACCAAAACAAAACAAAGCCAAAAAACCAAACTCGCTGCCATGGAGTTGGATCCGACTCTTAGTGACCTCTCCTTAGGTTTCCGAGGCAGTATCACTACGGAAGTAGATTGCCCAATCTTCCTTCTAAGGAGTGACTGATGGGTTTGAACAGCCACCCTTCTGGTTAGCAATCAAATGCTTTAGGCACTACACTATCAGAGCTCCCAGGTGCTTGAAATGAGGTAGGGGTGATAGACCCTGAGGACAACTACTGAATAGAAGAGAGGATTATAGATTAAAATCATTTGGGAATAATCTGTGGAAAGCATTATTTATGTGGTTGACTAATTAGTTCATTAAAAAAAGAATCTGTGACACCAGTGAATTCTGAAAGAATGATTTAAAGCATCAATTTCAAATTTTTCTGGTTACAAGAACTGCACTGGGTCCTTTCACCATTCTTCTCGTTGCCTCAGTCCTTTTCCTTCCACTCTTAGCTGAATTCTTCCATACCATCTCAGGCCCAATCTAAAGTCGATCCTGTAACTCCTGTGTTCCTTTCAGTGTCTTCGTTTGTCTTGATCATTTTGTGCTGACATTCTTCTTATTGTATACTGTCTTTCCCCTCACACAAAAGTTAAAGGCAACAAGGTAAACACTGTTACATAGATACACATGCAAGCTCAACAGGGGTGGGAAGGCAAATGGGCCTACATCCACGAATATAAAGAGGTTTGATAGTGGATATTTCTACATATGTATTTAGAAAGATGAGGCAGTTTGCTTCTGTAAAGATTTATATCTTTGGAAACCCTATGGGGGTCACTATGACTTAGAATTGACTTTATGGCAGTGTTTTTTTTTTTTTTTTTTTAAGCAAACATATTCATGAATATAGGAAAGTATACAGGGGACAAAGTTATAAAAACTTATTAGCCATAACCAAATACCTTAAGGGAATGAGTTGCTGGGCTCAGGACCACAGTCTCAGGGGACATCAAGGTCATATGTCATAACACAGTCCACAAAGACAATGTCTCACTGCCTATTTTGATGAGCTGTGACTGGGATTTTAAAAGCTTGTGAATGGCCCTCTATGGTACAACTACTGGTCTCTTCCCGTCCAAAGGAAGGAAGAGTGAAGAAAATCAATGACATAAGGAAACAATTAGTCCAAAGGACTAATGAACCACATGAACTTCAGACCACATGGCTTTGAAACCAGAATAACAGATGACATTCAGGAACTACTGACTGCTCTGCAAGCAATCACAATAGGAGGTCCTGGATAGAATGGAAGAAAAAAGTAGAACAAAACTCAGAATCTTAAAAAAAACAAAACAAAACAAAACAGGTTTACTGTTTTGATGGAGACTGGTGGAACACTTCAGACTATGACCCTTAAATCATTCTTCAAGCCTCCCCACCCCCTACAACAACTCCACCTTCAGCTAAACAACAGACAGGTACGCAACCCTTAGAATAATCAACTAAATGTGATCAAAAGAGCAGCATTTGGCCAGGTATAAAACTCAGAAAAGCAGGAAGGGTTAGGAAAGAAGGACAAACTGGCAATGGAAAACACAGGGAGGAAGTAGGAGGAGTACTGTTTCATTGTGGGGACTATAGGTAATGTCAGGAAATAAAATGTGTAGTAACCGTTGAATGGAAAACTGGTGTGTTCTGTAAACTTTCACAAAAATCACAATACAAAGTTAAATAAACACATACAACTGATCCTTCCTGGCATTGTTTCACATGGTATCTTGCCCACATGTTTCTTAATGGCTCAGAGGACAGTTCACAATACTACATTTGCTTGTTTATTTTCTCTCTTCCCCAAAGGGCTACAAACGCCACAAGGTTAGATGCTTCAGTTTTGTTCACATAGGCTTATAACTGCTCAATAAATGCTTGCTGAATCTTTATACAGTGATATCAAACCAAGGGTTCATTAACTGTTAGAGGGTTATTAAATCAATTCCAGCAACATTTTTTAACGATATAGAAGAAAATAAAGTTCACTACAAGAGTGTCAGTAAGCAGTGTTATGTAAAAATATTTATACCTTTTCAGGTATACATGTATAAACACACATGTATAAAGATGTGTGCATAGGTTGTGATCCAAAGTATTTTCTTGGTATAATTCTCAGTCAGATATGTTCAAAAGCCAATGCATCAGGCTATGTGATACTATTCTCATTTTACAAGTGAGGATAGAGACTCAAAGAACAAAAAGATCTGCTCAAAATTTAGGTTGTGAGGGGAAAAACCTAAACTCAATCTGGTTGGGTGCCATGGCTACTGTTCCCTACAGGGCACTGACTCTGGCCTCTCACAGTCAGTATTAACAGTTAGTTGTTAAATAATGTTCACTTACTCTTATCACTTGTGCGTGATTTATAAATCTAGAATTTCCATTTTGGTACTAAATGCCCGGTTGACTTCAACTATTTGTCTGATAGCACAGCTTTTATACCCTGAATCCACTGGTTTGTGAATTAAATGACCAAACTGATCATGTACATAAGGTGACTATGTTTTTATTTCTTGAAATATAACAAAGAAATATGAATGATGAACAACTTTTCACAGAATCAAAGAATAGTAGTACATATGTGAGTATTTTATAAAGATCAATTTTATGTGTCATCTTGGCTAGGCTATGGTGTCCAACAGTTTGGTTAAACACCAGTCTAGGTCTTGCAATGAAGTACTTATACAGGACTAAATTCAACTCAGTTGGCTAGAGTAAAGCAGATTAACCTCCAGAATGTGGGAGACCTCATTAACCAGCTGAAGGCTTTAAGAGTGAAAGCACAGGTTTTCCAAGGGACGATTCTGCCTCCAAACCACAAAAAGATAAACTGCAGGAATTACTCTCCCACCACCTGATCTACTGTTTAGGGACACAAAAGTGCCATCATTTCCAGTGTGTCACACGATCCACAGATTTCAGACACAAGATTGTAGGAATTTCCAGCCTGTCGTCTGAACTACCAGTTCTGGACCTGTCAGCCCCCACAAATGAGTGAACCAATTCCTCAAAATAACTCAATTTCTCTGTGTCTCTTTCTAGCTATCTTACTGGACACGAATACATTTCTTTAAAGTGCCCCAAGACAAATGTCTCATGTGCCAAAATATAGTCGTATTTTCATGCTCCATGCAATAGATACAACAAACTATTTGAATTAGAGGAAAAAAATGAAGAAATTTCACAGTGTTATCTATATGTAATTAACTAACATTTTGCTCTGAAAAAGCAACTTAAAATAATTGATTTTTTTGAAAAAAAAAATCAGAGATTTATAGTCAACATACTGTTTTCTCTGTGGAAACACAACTAATACAATAAACATTCATATTTGATACTTCAATTCAATGAAAAAAGACAATACTTACAGTATTTACAGAATACTCTGTAAATACACAATTTTCCCCTTCCTTTTCTTCATAATAATAATAGGTTAATATATTTTGTTTGAAAAAAAAAACAACAAAACACCAGACCAATAATGCTGAGCTTATTGAAGTACTTTCCATATTTTTAATGTAATAAGTGACTGCTCAAAATTTAAATACCATCATTTGGAAAAACACAAATCAAGAACATGGGATATTTTGTAATACAAGTGGCCTGGATTCTACAGAAAATCAAAATAATGAAAGAAAAGAAATAAGGCAATGTTACAGCTAGATTAGAAGCCCTGGTGGTGTGGTGCCTAAGGCATTTGACTGCTAACCAGAAGACCGGCAGTTCAAATCCACCAGCCACTCCTCAGAAGGAAGACTGGGCAATCTACTTCTGTAGTGATACCACCTCAGAAACCCAAGGAAGGGTCTATGAGTCAAACTGACTTGATGGCAGTGAGTTTGTTTTTTTGGTATAGCCAGATTAGAGGAGCTCTGGTGGCATAGCTCATAAGGTATCTGTCTGCTAACCAAAAGGAAAGCGGTTCAAACCTATCAGCTGAGCCACAGGAAGAAGATGAGACAATCTGCATCCATAAAGATTTATAACCTTAGAAACCCAATGGAGGTCTCTATGAGTTGGAATCAAGTTCATGGTAGCAGTTTGTTTGTTTTATATATATGGCTAGATTAGGAGCCTTTGTGGTGTGATGGTTAAAGTGCTTGACTGCTAATTGAAAGGATGGTGATTTGAACCCAGCTGCTCAGTAGAAGAAAAGATCTGGCAATCTGTTCCCATAAAGGTTACAGCCTAGGAAACGCTACAGGGGAGTTCTACCCTGTCATATAGATTGCTATGATTCAGAATTGACTCAATGACACACAACAACAACATAAACTAGATTAAGAGAGAAAATGATGGCATTAACTATCAAATGCATATGTGAATTCCGATTGGATACTAAATAAGAAAGAAACGCAGTTATTAAAGATATTTTTGTAACAATTGGGGAAATATGACTAACAGATTAGTTATTAAGATGACATGGAATTACTGTTAATTTTCTTAAGAGTGATATGGTTGTATTGAAGAACATTATTCTTTGCAGCTACATGCTGACATAGTTGCTTAAGGTAAATTGTCAAGATTACTTAAAAGTGAAATGTCAAGATTACTTACAGGTAAAATGTCATGATTCACAGTGTAAGAAAAACAAGTATCTTAAAATTTCTTTCTACATATACACACATACAAATGTATATATAAATATGTATGTCTGGAGTTACTGGGTGGTAGAAACAGTTAACATGCTTAACTGCTAACCAAAAGGCTGAAAGTTCAAGTATAGCCAGAGGAGTTTTGAGAGAAATGCTTGGCAATCTACTAAAAAGCCAGCTGTTAAAAACGCTATAGAAGGAGATCATGGATAGAGTGGGAAAAACTGTGGAACAAAACCCAAAGCCATTAAACAAACAGGCTTTCTGGTCTGACAGAGACTAGTGAAGCCCCTGAGACTAAGGCCCCTAGACACCCTTTGGGCCTGGAATTGAACTAGTTGGGTCTATAAGTGAACATTTATATCAGGTAGGTACACTCCTCAGAATACTTGACCATGAGAGATCAGAAGGGCAGTATTTGCACAGGGAGATAGTTCAGAATGCAGGAATGCATATGAAACAAGCATACAAGGAAAAGGTAACCACAGGGAGGAAGTGTGAAGAAAGTTGTTACGTTACGGGGATTTGCAATGAAACAAAATGTGTATGAACTGCTGCATGGAAAATGAACTTACTCCGTGAACTTTCACCCAAATTATTGTTGTTGTTCTTGTTATGTGCCATCGAGTCGGACCCGACTCATAGTGACCCCTCCTTGGGTTGCCGAGGCAGTATCAATGAAATAGATTGCCCAACCTTCCTTCTGAAGACTGGCTGGTGGATTTGAACCTCCAGCCTTCTGGTTAGCAGTCAAGTGCCTTAGCCAAATTAGACTAAGGGAAAAAAAAAAAATGGAGCCCAGTTCTTTTTTGACACATGGGTTCACCATGAGTCAGAACTGAGTTGATGGCAACTGGTGTGGATTTTTTTTTTTTTTGGTATGTATAAGACAATGTAGCAAAATGTTAAAAATTGTTCAATCTTGGATCAAGAGAACTCTAATGTTCTTTCAAACTTTTTGTGAATGCTTAGATTTTTCAGAATAAAAAGATGGAGAAAGAAAAAAAAAGGAAGACACTGCTGAACGTAGAATACTGTGTTCAATGGAAGCAAATTAAAAGATGATGTAGTGCCTAAGGCATGTGACTGCTAACCAAAAGGCTGACAGTTCAAACCCACTGGCCGCTCCTCGAAAGGAAGATGGGGCAATCTACTTCCATAGTGATACCATCTTGGAAACCCAAGGAGGGGTTGCTGTGAGTTGGATCCGACTCGATGGCAGTGAGTTTTAGAGTTATGACAATTATACAATACACAGGAGCTCTGGTGGTGTAGTGCCTAAAGCATTTTGACTGCTAACAAGAAGGCTGGTGGTTCAAACCCACTAGCCACTCCTCGGAAAGAAGACTGGGCAATCTACTTCCATAAACATACCACCATGGAAACCAAGGAGAAGTTGCTATGTGTCAGAATCGACTCAATGGCAGTCGGGCTTTGGTTTTTTGGTTTATTTACAACACATATAACCAACAATGAATTGAATAAAAAATATATAGAACTTACATGAATCTTAAAAAAAGACAAACCACCTATGAGAGAAATGGGCAAAATATATGAATAGACATTTTACAAAAGAATAAATAGGCCAATAAACAGTATCTTTGGAAATCAGAGAGATTAAGTTAAAACTACCGGATATCATTTTAAACACATAAGATTTACAAAAATTATTAAGTGAAGAAATAATTCTGTTTATACAGCAAGAAAAGAACTAAAGTTTATAAACATTAACATACATGAATCTCAAAATTGATATTGATCAAAAAATAAGTCTCAGGAGAGTGATATCATTTAGGTAAAGTTCACAACTATGCAAACCTAACTAATACATCGTATGTGCTTACATGTATGCAGAGTAAAACCATAAAGAGAGGGATAATAAACAAAAGGTAACTTTTGTGTAGGTGGAATAAGAAAAGATTGACTGAGACACACAGAAATTTGAGTGGCAGAGGGATTGATTTACTTGTTAATAGAGGGAAGGTGTGTAAGTATTCATTTTATTATTCTGTGTATTTTTGATATATTGTTTGGCTTGTATGAGTTACTGCACAGTTATTACTGAGGATCCCATTATGCATACTTTTTTTTTTTTTTATTGTGATCTGGGTGAAGATTTACAGAGCAAATTCACTTCCCATACAGCAGTTCACATACACTTTGTCTCATGACATTGACCACGGTTTAACACAATGCAACAGCTCCCCTCCGCTTTCTCCCCAGAGTCCATCCCTCCATGCACTCCTGCCCCGAGCTGTCTCCCTGTGCATAAGCAGCCCTTCTTTCTCCCATGTATGCCTACTATTTTTAACTTCTTTTTTTTTCACCATTTTTTAAAGACACTACTCCATCTAAATACTTAGGTCTACCTTATCTGCATCATAGCTGAAACTGTGTTCCCTTGTGTGGATGTATATTTCTTTTAACTCCTCAAGTCTTGCCATTAAAGACAGATTGGAAAGGCTCTCAACAGTAAATACCATAATCTGGTTAGTGAAGGCACTCTGTGTTCATGAAGAGTTCTTACATTGTTTCTACAGATACCACCTAAATAAACAACAGTGTATTTACGATTTTTGACTTTATTGACTTAAAATTTAAATTTTAATGGTTTAAAATGTATGATAACTTTAAATAAATGTATGCTGTTAAGCCAGTATATAGTCATTTAAAAAAAAATTAAAATTAAAAAAAGCTCACTGCTGTTGAGTCGAGTCTGACTCATAGCGACTCCACCTTGGGTTTCCAAGGTGGTATCTCTATGGAAGTATCCCATATGGATTCCAAGGCTGCAAATCTTTACATCAGCAGATTGCCTCATCTTTCTCCCACAAAGTGGCTGGCAGGTTCGAACTACTGACCTTTTGGTTAGCAGTCCAATGTTTAAATATCTTCTCTCAGTTCACAGCTTATCTTTCCATTTTATTTTTTAATGGTATCTTCTGATAAACAGAGGTTTTACATTTTAATATAGTCCTTAAACCATTAAAAAAAAAAACCAGAAAAACAAAATCACGTATTTTCTTCTCTGTATCAAATATGCTTAGAAAAAACAATATGGTGAACACAGATGAAAATAATAATGATGCCATTCTCTAGGGCTTCAGGTTATGTGGGACTTTTGTTTTCTCCATCATACATGTCTGTGATGTTTGAGTATGTATAATTTCATTCTTCATCTAGAGTCAACTTCATCTTAGTAAAACTGAATTTTTATGTGCATTTTTCTTAGAAGAAGTTCCATTACTTTCCCTAGATTCTCAAAGGTGTTTGGGAACACAACACTGTCAAGATCACAACTCTTGACAATTACGTAAAATGTATAAAAGCATTTCCACAGCAGATACACTGGGGGGAATAAAAAAGCAGAAAGGCTCTCCAGTTCCATGGTATGTCTTTGGTCCAGTTATTTAACCTTCCTATGCTGTTTTCCACAACATGTATAATGGGGTTAATAACACAACTTCATAAGGCTGTTGTGAAGATTAAATAAGCAGATAAGTATAAAGTACTTAGAACAGGGCCTGGCTTTCTAAGTGCTCAATAAATGTTAATTATTTCTCTTACTAATATTAATCCCTGCTACTATTTCAGACAAAGACTAAAGAGTTTATGGCAGACTCAGTGCTTCGACAGACTTTTTTTTGGGGGGGGGTGTAGATGGAGAAAGTGGAGGAGGTGGACATTCCTAGATTAAGCCTGTTGTTGTTGTTGTTATGTGCCGTCCAGTCGGACCCGACTCATAGCTACCCCTCCTTGGGTTGCCGAGGCAGTATCATTACAGAAGTAGATTGCCCAACCTTCCTTCCTCTGAGTGGCTGATGGGTTTGAACTACCAGCCTTCTGGTTAGCAGTCAAGTGCCTTAGGCACTATGCTACCAGAGCTCCCTAGGTATGAATAAAGATCAAGCCTAGGCATGAAATAAGTTTTGCATGTGTAATATTGCTGTTTCTCTCAGAAGTTTTTATACTAGGAATAAATGTATGTAAGTATGAGAAGTTATAGTATGCCTACAGTAAAACATTTTCTATTACTTTGTCTCTCTGATGCCCGATCCTTATCAGACAATACAAAGATAACATCAGAAACAACTGCAGTTTTTAGTAAACAGGTCTTTTCATCTTTGTTGATAAACATCAACCATTATTTAGAGCAGAATTTGGATCAGTATAAAATGAATGCCTTTAAAAACTATTCAGAAGATAGCCTTACATGATATCTTAAGGGCCAGAGATGTTTAATTTGTACTTTTTGAAAAATGAACAAAATTCTTGAAAAATATCTTCATTATTTTCTACAGCTGCTTAGATAAAATTCCTACAGTCAATATTCCTAAGCTTTGTATATATTCTGAGAAACCCCTTGTGGAATGCTAAAAGAAACACCATCCAGTAATTTATGTATGTTTGCACTCCAGTGAACAAACACCAGTTTCATCAAGAGCTCCCCTTGCTGGCTGCTAAATCTTCAGCTGCAAAAGGGCTATTAATTAGGGAGAGCTAGAGCATTTAAAAGAATCCTAGCTGTCTTCTGCTTCTGTTTTACTGCCAGAAATGTAAATATTCAACAGTAGGGTCACTAGGGTTGGTGTCACCCAATGTGGCAACTCATGTCACAACAACTCCCCCTCTCCTTTGATGGGGCAGGCCAGCAAATCTCACCTTGGTGGGTGGAGCAGCATGGGCCAGGCCCTCCACAGGGCAGAAAACTGTGCCACCCTGGCCTTCCCAGCCCCACCCTAAAAGCTTCCTGCAACTCCTCCCCTCTCCCATTGGCCAAGGCCTACCAAATGGCAGCACAGTATGGTAAATTATACAGCATTGTTTTTCTAGCCACAGTCTTTGTAACTCCCACTTTGGTGTGAGCTTATTGCTAAAGTTATCCACCTGGTGTGTTTCCCTTGGAGTAGTATGAAGCAATCTTTTGCGAAGTTCACTCTCTCTCAGGTGTGTAGAACTCTGATGTTGGGATTGGTTGTTTTGGGCCATTCTGGCAGGCTCCTTCTCCCAGAGGCAGAAGGAGTCTTTCTGACTGCTGGCTGAGAGAGATGTGCTGCTGAAAGAGACATGCTGCTGAGAGAGATGTTTATCAACAACATGCAAGAAACACATGCTGCTGAGAGACATACTAGTGAGAGAGACTGAGAGAGACAACCTGCTGAGATAGCCTGCTGAGAGAGATGGCCAGCTAAGAGACTGAATGTGTTCCTGAACTTGAATTGTAGCCTGTTGCTTCCCCAAAAAACCCCATCATCTGCAAGTTCTGTATGGCCATTGGAGCGAATTATTGAACCCAGGAGAGAGGTGGTGGGTGCCTCGGGAGAAACAGTTGGTGACAAGGTTAGTAAGAGGACTGGAGGGTAGTGGCATATCTGGCTTCATAAGAACAGGCCTTGGGCTGCTGATGGTGATTCTGTCTTCCTCTTGTGGAGTAAGAGGAGGTCAGATGATACAGCTTCCTTGACCCTTTAGTAGTCAGGCACCATAGCCCACCCACCACCTCCTAATTAGCGGGTGATGGGTGCTTGTGTGATGAGTTACTGTACTGGGTGATGGGTGACACCAACCCTAGTGATGCCACTGCTTCCCTCCAAGCCAGCCCGTCTGCCACCATGGACCCTGGGGTTATTTTGTTGTCACCTTTTCTGACAGTGTCACAGGGTGCGCTTTGTATCCCTCTAGAGTCAACAGATATCCATTAAGTCCTTACTTGGTGCTGGACACTATTGTAGGCACTAGAGAAACAAGAGTACAGTGAACAGACCAAACAAAAATCCCTGCCCTCGTGGAATTTATACTTTAGTATGGGAAGGTAATAAAAAAAGTAAATAATTAAATGGTACTTTAGCAAGTAAAAAGGAGCTCTGGTTGCTCAGTGCCTAAGGATTCTGACTTCTAACCAGAAGGTTGGCAGTTCAAACCTACCAGCTGCTCCATGGAAGGAAGATGGGACACTCTACTTCTATAAAGATTTACTGCCTTGGAAACCCAAAGGGGGTTGCTATGAGTTGGAATTTACTCAGTGGCAGTGAGTTAGGTTTGGTTTTTGGTTTTAGCAAGTAAAAGGACTTTGGAGAAAACTAAAGCGAAGTAAGAGTAAAAGTGAGTGCTTGAGAGTTGCAATTCTGACCACAGCCTGCCTAACTGGAAAGATGACATCTGAGTGAAGACTTGAAGGAAGTCAGAATACCTGGAGGAATAAATTGAAGGTCATATGGATATCTGTAGGAATAATATTTCAGGCAAAGAAAATAGCTATTCTATGGAAGCCCTAACATTGGACCTTGCCTTGTATTATTTAAGGAACAGCAAGAAGGCCAGTGTGGCCAGTGAAAATCAGCAAGTAAGAGAATAGAAGATCAGAGAGGTAATGGGGGGCCACATTACGTGGGACCAGGTAGGCCACTTTAAGGACTTTAGCTATTTCTCTAAATGTTATGAGAAGCTACTGGAAGATTCTGAGCAGAAGAGTGGCATGGCCTTAGTTTTCTAAAGGATCCTGGTAGCTCATGTGTTAAAAATAGACTATAGGGGGGCAAAGGTAGAACAAGAGAACTAAATAAGCCAGGTTAGAAAGGATGTTGTCATGGACTAGGATGGTTGCCATGGAAGTTATAAGAAGAGATCAGGCTGTGTACATATTCTGAAGGCAGAATGAACAGGATTTCCTGACAGACTTGATGTTGGGCATGACAGAAAGAAGTTGCAAGTATGACTGCAAAATTTTGACAAAGGAACTGGAAGAATAGGGCTGCCATTTAGTGAGATGGGGAAGAGCACGCACTGAGGAGGTTTTAGGGTAAAGAACAGGAATTCAGTTTGTGACACTATATGGTGTGAAATGTCTATCAGACACAGAGAAGCAGAGATGGCAAGTAGGCAGCTGGATATTTGACTTTCGAGTCTGGGGAGAAGTTCAGCATGGGCATATTTAAATTTGGAATAGTCGGCATGAGGATGGTGCATAAAGCCATAGGATCACTGAGTATGCAACAAAAGAAAGATAAGAATCCTGTATCGCTCCACCAAATGGACTACAAGTAAGTGATGCACCGAGTACTAACATGTATCTTGGGTCTGAAATCCTTCTGCATTTAAAAACATTCCAGACTTAACTCAGTATGTTTAAAACTCAAGGTTAACCTTTTGAGTACAGAGTCGTGATGTGCTGGTACAATAATATCCTTGAGGTTCAAGGAGCACTTGAGTCTAGTAATCTTTTTTTTTCATCTTTTAACCCTTGGTCCCTAGCACAATGCCTGGCAGGGTAGAGGCTCAAGAAATAATTATTGAATTTGATAAATGAATGAAAAATTATGTGTAATATTCAAGAAGTTTTCAGGTCATGTTTCCTTTGTCTTCCCAATGACACACACTTGCCATTTTAAATGCCTAAAAGGCCCCATTCACCCCAGTTTGCTCAAAGAAGCGATCAGGAAGGCATTCTGAGTGTGAGCTTTCCAGTTCTACTAAATGTTCTACTACATGCTTGTCCTGACCAATAAATGTGATGCTAAAGGCCATTTAAAGTGATAGCTTTGCAGTTTTGTAATAAGTAGATAAATAAACTAACAAAGACAATGACAAGGAGTCCCTGGAGTTAAGGGCTATATATTTTATATCTCACCAAGAGACCAGCATCTAAATTCCTGGATTTGGCTGCACCTCAAGGCTAGATGCCAGAACCAAGACAATTATTTGGCAAGAATAAGAAAGGGAAGTAGGTATGCAAAGTGTTCAGAGATCTTTGTAATCTAACTTGTCACAGCCAAGATCTTTTCTTTATTTGATATATGTCTGTATCCGAGATATTATATATTCTTTCCCATTACTTTGTACAATGACCTCAGTCAGCCAAAGGCATTCATTTGCCTAGGGCAGCACTTCTTAAAATTACTGGTCTCAGGACCTTTTTTACACTATTGAAAACTACTGAGCAGTCCAAAGAGCTTTTATTTATATGAGCCATCGTTACTGATATTTACCACATTAGGAATTAAAATGAAGACATTTTTAAAAGACAAGAATATCCAAGCACACATACGAGCTGTCAGAGGAATGAAGTCATTACATGTTGTCAAATCCCTACAAAACTCCACTGTACAATATGAGAGAATTGTAGTGAAAAGGGCAAATGATGTTTTACAGTTTTCATGAAAATCACTTTGACCTCACAGACCCTCTGGAAGGTCTGTGGAAAAGTTTAAAAACTGCTGGCCTGGGGGAAAATTAGCTTATTAGATCATGGCTGCAAAAAGCATCAATATTCACCATTTGACTTCCAAAATAGCAGTTTTTAGACAGAAAAAAAATCATGAAAAGTCAGGTTTTGTTGAGAATATAAAATTATCCCTAAATCCCCAAATTCTATTTACATATTAAAAGTGAAACCTTGGACCCCAACACATATTCCTTTAAGTGACAGGAAGAATTTAGGTCAGTATTTTCACCAAAGTACAATTTATAATAAATACAACACAAACAAAACAAAACAAAAAAGTGGAAACATATTTTTTAAAAAAGGATTACTTAAGTATCTTTGTGGGAGCTCTGGTGGCGTAGTGCCTAAGGCACTTGACTGCTAACCAGAAGGTTGGCAGTTCACACCCACCAGCCACTCCTGGAAGGAAGATTGGGCAATCTACTTCCTAGTAATATTGTCTTGGAAACCCAAGGAGGGGTTGCTATGAGTCAGAGACAACTGGAGGGCCCATAACAACAACAACAATGAAAAAAACAGAAAAGGATTATTTAAATTATGTTAAAACTAGAGAGTAGATTGTTATTGTTAAGTGCCATTGAGTTAGGTGATTTTCAACTCATAGCAACCCAAAGAGTAAATCTGAGCCATAGGGTTATCTAGGCTATAATTTCTAAGAGAGCAGATTGCCAGGTCTCTCTCCTGTGCAGCAGTGGAGTGGGTTCAATCTACCAACATTTTGGTTGACAGTTGAATGCTTAGCTGTTGTGCCACCAGGGCTTCTATACAGATTTAAAAAATAAACAAAAATCTGCCATCGTGCCAATTCTGACTTGTAGTGACACTGTGGGACAGAAAAGAACTCCCCCATATGGTTTCCAAGGCTGTAAATCTTCACAGAATCAAACTGCCTCTTGTTTCTCCCACAGAGCAGCTGGTGGGTTTGAACTGCCGTTTTAGTTTGAAGCTGAAAGCTTTAACCACTATGCCACATAAAAGTCCTTAAATGCATGCATTTGGTAATTGTTAAAACAGAAACAAAACACTAATGAACAACAAGAAAAATGCTATTTAAAAAAAAAGGTGAATCCAAGATGGAGGACTGTTGTTGTTATGTGACGTCGGGTCGGACCTGACTCACAGAGACCGCTCCTTGGGTTCCCAAGGCAGTATCACTATAGAAGTAGATTGCCCAACCTTCCTTCCAAGGAGTGGCTGGTGGGTTTGAACCGCCAGCCTTCTGCTTAGCAGTCAAGTGCCTTAGGTACTACACTACCAGAGCTCTTAAGATGGAGGACTAGACAGATACTTTTCTGACACTCTACAACAAAGACTCAAGAAACCAAGTAAAACAGCTACAGACAATATCAGAACCAAGAGCTTCAAAGGAAGTTTAAAAAACGAGATCAAATAATGATGAGAGGAAGAGAATGGACAGAAACAGTGAATTAAGAGCAGGAAACTGCCAACTGGCACAGCACCACCATTTTCAATTATTGCAAGCAGCCTTCTGATTAGAACAGAAACAGATAACCTGCTGTACTTGCCCAACATTGCACTGACACCAATATTGGCAACTGGGCAACCAGAGATGTGAATGACTTTCCCCCTTATATTGCACAACCTACCAGTGAGTAGAGGCATGATCCCACCCACCCTACACACAGCTGGTCAAACTCCCTCCACTGCCAGTGCTGTGCTGTTTTTACTTTTCTTTTTAACTCTCTGCTTAGTTGTTCCCTGTCCCTTTTTCCTTTCCTTTCTCTTCCTCTTCCCTTGCTCTTTTACTTTTTTTTGACCCAAAGAGCAGGTGATCCTCCATGCTAGCTCATGTGGTTAACAACACCTGCTCACGCCTGCCCCTCCATGGTATGCTCTCCCAGGCATTTGTAGTGGCTGGACTGTCCTGCTTTTTATCCTCTTCAGAGTCCCTCCCTCTTCTCCTCTATTTTCCCCTTCTGTTCTTATTCCTGCCTCTTCATCTCCCCGATTTTTTTTTTAAGCAGGTACACACCCTGCTTCCATGGTCCACAGTGCCCACCCCTTCCCGTCTGTGGATGGTGGTGAGCTCCATGTTGCTGCTGCAGCTGTGTTTGGTGGGTAAAACTTGCAACAGTTTCTCCCCTGCCCCATATTCCTGTATTTCTTTTTCTTTATTCCTTTCTTCTTAGTTCTTCCCTATTCTACTGTCCCTTGTATATTTGTGTTCTTTCTTTACCCTACCTTTTATTTTTTTCCTGTGGTTTTTTGGAAGGGAGGGACCAGGCTAAGGCAGTGCTTCATCTCTCACACTCTGAGACCAATAGCAGCACCCCTGATTTTCTGCATTTCGTGGTACACACTCCAGCATACTGAGTGCCACATTTCTGCAGCAGCTATGTTTCACAGCTAACATTTGGTCCAAGACTGTGCTACATACATTTTTTTGTTGTTTGTTTTTCTTCTTAGTTCTCCCCTCTTCCACCTAATGTTTTTGCTTTTCTTTTTTTTCCATACCCTCTCCATTTTTTTTTTTTTTTTTTTTAATTCAAACCATTATCATTATGAGGATTTTGGAGAAAAGCATCCACTTTTTGGTAATTATTAATCAGAGCTCTCACTTGCAAAACTAGACATAAACTCTGAGTGATTACTCTAACAAGAGTTTATTAGAAGGATATAGGGTAACTGACAGAATCTTTGGGAGGGCTGTGCAGTGCCAAGTAAAAGGCAAAGCTGCCAGGAACAACATTCCAAACAGTGTCCAGACTTGGTCTTCAGTTGCCACCAAGACACAGATGCTACCTACCATTTATGTCACATGTGCATCAGGAAATTACTTTTAACACAACCATTACTGATATCACTGCCTCCCACACCTCACTGCCACTGCAGCACCAAAGATTTAACCTTGTAGCCACTGTGACCTGCTACCATTGTATACATACAAGTTAGAGACAGAGAGAGAAAGAAAGAGACCACTCCCTATCCTTTCCTGCTTGAAGCCTTAGATCTTATGACAAGTCTAGTATGGGCGGGTCTTTTTTTTCCTTCTTTAAAAATTATAATTTGGGTGAAAGTTTGCAAAGCAAATTAATTTTCACGCAGCAGTTCATACACATTTTGTTTCATGACATTGACTGAAATGCCCATAATGTAACCGTTCTCTTCCCACTTCCTCCCTGTGATCATCTTTTCCCTGTGGTCTTCTTTACTATTCATTCTTCCCCTCTGAGCTATCTCCCTGTGCAAATACTATCCTTCTAATCTCCCACAGCTGATTGTTCTAAGGAGTGTACCCACCTGGTGTATATGTTCACCTTATACGCCTGTCTGTTGTTTGGCTGGAAGTTACGGGAATAAATTCAATTCCAGGCCTAAAGTGTGACTAGGGGCCATAGTCTCAGGGCTTTCACCAGTCTCTATCAAACTAGAAAGCCTTGTCTTTTTTTATGATTTTCAGTTTTGTTTCACATTGTTCTCTCACTCTAGCTAGGATCTCCTGCACTGCTGATCCCTTTCCAAGTGGATGACAGTGGTAGCTGAGCACCATCTTGTTCTGGTCTCAGGGTCATGTAGGCTGAAGTCTGCATGGTCCACTACTCCTTTGAACTAATTATTTCCATGTGTCTTTGGTTGTCTTGATTCTTCTTTGCTCCTGAGGAAGGAAGACCAACTGTTGCATCTAGATGGCTACTTGCAAGCTTTTAAGACCCCAGTCGCTCCTCACCAAAGTAGGCTGTAGAAAAATGTTTTTGTGTTGTACATATATATGTACATAATGTTTTGTGTTGTATGTTGTATGTGTTCAGCTTGATGTCTCCTGTGATCATAGTCCTGAGCCCATGAGCCTAACAACTTGCTCTCTCTTATTTCTACCCTCCCCTTTTTTTTCCTATCTTTCCCCAACAGTTGGGAGCCAGAGACCTTACCCAGTCATACCTATCACATCTGCCACTATCCTCACTAGGTTAGTGCAAACATCTGCTCCAGCACCACTGGATCAACAACAGGGGTGGCCAAAACCCACCAAGCCTGCTCTCAGCTGCTTAGCATGAAAAGTGATCAGAGACCCACATTCACATGCCACCCACTAACAAATACACCCAGAGACGGATGCTGAGTGCCCCAGTACTACCAAGCTAGTAACCAGAGTAAAACACTCGCCCTGTTGCCAGGATATATTAAAACAACACAAAACAAGAAATCAGAGTGAAGCAAAGCAACATAAATAAAAAAATTAACACAATAACACTACTATGTCTTGGAGACAGAAGACAACTTCAAATCATACACAGTAAAATAAAACAAGATCCATCAGGAAAGTGACCAAAATACAGGGGCCAGAAAATTATCCAGAGAAGAAATGCTACTGGAATAACGTGACCAGGAATTCAAAAGAATTATAGTTCATAACCTTCAATGGATTGGCAGAAATTTTGAGGAAACCACATTCAAAATTCTAGAAAAATAAAAAAGGAAGAAATAAAAAAAAAAAACGGACAAAAGGAAAATCAGAAAACATACAAAATCAGGAAATAGAAATCTAGAAAGTTAACACTAAAATTTCAGAAACAGATAATACACTGGAAGGTGTTTTAGTTCTCTAGTGCTGCTATAACAGAAATATCACAAGTGTATGGCTTTAAAAAAGAGGAATTTATTCTGTTACAATTTAGGATTTAAAAGTTCAAATTCAGAGTGCTGGCTCTAGGGGCTGGGTGAAGGCCCCCTGATCTTGGGCTTCAAATGAACCCAAGGTCAGCAGGTAAAATGACACAATCCCAAGATCAGTGGACGAAACGGTAGGCCACTGGTTCAAGTCCAAGAACAATCCCAAGAACGGCAGACAACACAGCAGTCCACTGGTTCAAGTCCAGGAACTGGAGGTGGAAATTCAGCCAAAAGCAGGATCCAAAATGTGCCAAGAAGCTCAAAACCTTCTCAAAGATTTTCCTTAAATACAGGAAGCAGGCCACACCCAGAAGACAACAACTTAGCTGCTCACAACAGATTCCACCATGGAAGTGATCACAGTCTCATTATGGGGGAACACACCCAGCTGCTGAGCACTCAAAACCACAGCCCAGCCATCTGACATACAACCTTAACATTCCACCCCCAGTCAACTGGGCACCTGTACACATCTCTTTCACTGGGTGGCCCAAGTCTATTAGCCCATCTGAGTGGTGACCTCACCCCTTTGGCCTGGCAAGCCCTGTTCTTCTTCCCCTTGGGCATGGCAGCTCAGTACCCCCCCCCCCACACACACACACTTTTGGGCACTAGATATGGCCCCATCCCAATGGCACTCATGTACAGCAGCCCCATACTCCAGAAATGAGTTGGTGAAGATCTAGCTCTTTGAAACTTAGGAGGCTGTGGTGGTTTTACCCCTAGAGGCCATGGTCCTACCCTTTGAAACTGAGGCAGCTCTGCTTCCTGTTTCCTTGGTCTCTTGAAGAACCCAGCCAGGCCTCTTCCCTGTTAAAGCAGGTGTTAGAAAGCTCTTCAGCTCTACCAATTGATGCCTGAAGGCAACCTGATCCGCCAGGAAGCTTCCTGCCCAAAGGCACTCAGCTTTCTTGCTCCATGAGGTGGCAAGCCTGCTGCTCCGCCTCATGCTGTTTTCTACTAATTAGTGCACAAAAGCAACCCACTCTGCCAGGAAACCTCTTGTCCAAAGGCATTCAGCTCTCTACTTGGGGGGCTGGCAAGCCCGTCACTCTGTCTCATGCTGGTCTCTTGGCTCTGCTGCTGTCATCTCTTTGCTGGTCTCAGTGTAGGGATCTCAGGTCCAAGGACGGGCTCCACTCCTGGTTCTACATTTTAGGTATCCATTAGAGTAGCACCCTACTCTCTCAGTACCAAATTCTGTCTTCATTCTCTAGTGCTGCTATAACAAATATACCACAAGGGGTTGGTTTTAACAAACAGGAATATATTCTCTTACAGTTTAGGAAGCTAGAAGTCAGAATTCAAAGTGTTGGCTACAGGCTATAATGAAAGTCTATCGACTATGGGCTTTAGCTCTGGCTCTAGTTCCCGGCCCAATGGAGCTAGAAGCTTCTTTCTGATTTGTGCAGCTACTGGCTACTGAGGCTGACAAAACCAAGGTCAATAGGTAATATGGTAAGATCAGGAGACAACACGGCAGGCCACTGTTTCAAGTACAGGAGCTAAGACCAAGACTTGGCCAAAAGCAGGATTCAAAATGTGCCAGGGTACCAGAAACCTTTCTCAGAATTTCTATTTATACATAGGAAGCAGGCCACACCCAGAAGACAACTACTTTAGCTGTTCATAGCAGATTCTACCACAGAGGTGATTACAATCTCAACATGGAGAATACCTGTATCCAGTTGCTGAGCCCTCATAATCATGGCCCTGTGAAGTTGACACAAGACCTAAACTACCACAGCATGCCAAAAAAAGAGCACAAGTAGCAATATTAATTTCTGATAAAACAGACTTTAAGGCAAAAATCAACAAAACAGACAAGCATGAACATTATATATTGATTAAAGAGTTAACAGAACAACAGGACATAACAATAATAAATATCTACAGACCCAATGAAAGAGTCCCAAAATACATATATAAAACTTTAAAAGGACTGAAAAGAGAAACAGACAATTTGACAATAATAATAGGACACTTTAATACATCACTTTAGATGAGGGCTAGAACAACTAGAAAGAAACTCAACAGGGATACAGAAGATCTAAGCAACATAATCAACCTACTAGACCTCATAAATGTATACGGAACACTCCACCCAACCAAAGCACAACCTACATTCTTTTTCAGTGCTTACGGAGCATGCTCCAGAATAGACCACATGTGCAGTGTAGTAAATTACTTAGTATGGCTTTTCTACCCATAAGTCATTGTAAACTCAGTGGTGGAATGAGCATGGAATGAGTGGTGGAGTATTTCTGTTGGGCGTGGCACAATATAATGTTCTGGGAGGTGCCCACTCTCTCTCAGGTGCTTAGAGTTCTGATGCTATGATTGGCTAGTTTGACCACCCTGCGGGGCTCAAAAGGAGGCCTCCTAGAGGCAGAACTCTCTCTCTCTCTGATTGCTGGTGGAGGAAGACATGCTGCTGAAAGAGACACGCGCCCCTGAAAGAGACACGCACTGCTGGGAAAGAGCCGCAAGAGACACGCTTCACTGAGTGAGACACCGAGGGACCAGCACTGCTGGAAAAGAGACTGTGAGAGACTCTTGGCTGAGGGACAGTGGGCTGGGAGAGAGACTGAGTGTCCTTCCTGAACTTGAGTTGTAGCCTGGTGCTTCCCTAATAAACCCCATAATCCGTGAGTTCTGTGTGGCCACTGCAGTGAATTACTGAACCCAGGAGAGAGGTGGTGGGTGCTTTGGGAGGAACGGTTGGTAAAAGGGCTGGAGGGAGGCAGCATGTTTGGCCTTGCAGTAATAGGCCTTGGG
>NW_006921596.1:7076296-7080800 GCF_000298275.1 Orycteropus afer afer
GTTTTTGCAACATGTTAGGCCAAAAAAAAAAAAAAAAAACCAACCCACAAACCTTGATACATTAAAAAACACTGAAAATACTACAATGCATATTCTCAGATTATTTGTTGTTATGTGCCTTCGGGTCAGACCCGACCCACAGCGACCCCTCCTTGGGTTTCCGAGGCAGAATCACTATGGAAGTAGATTGCTTCATCTTCCTTTCGAGGAGTGGCTGGTGGGTTTGAACTGCCAGCCTTCTGGTTAGCAGTCAAGTGCCTTAGCCACTATGCTACCAGAGCTCCCATTCTCAGATTAGAATGCTGTAAAATTAGAAATAAACAAAGGAAGATCAAGGGAAAAAAAATCAAATACATGGTAACTAAATAAGTAGTTAAAAACTACTTGGTTAGAATTAAAAATGAAACAAAACATTCCTTGAGTCAAATAAGGATGAAAACACAACATACCAAACTCTTCGGGACATAGCAAAAGCAGTGCTCAGAGAACAATTCATAGCAATTAACACATCAGAAAAGAAGAAAGAACAAAACCAACATCTTAGCCATATATCCAACAGTTAGAAAAACAACAGCAAAAAAAGCCTAATCACCAGCAGAGAGGAAATAAGAGCAGAAATAAATGAACAGAAAATAGAAAAACAATAGAAAAAAATCAACAAGACTAGAAGTTGATTTTTTGAAAGGATTAAGAAAATTGATAGACCACTGGCAAATCTAACAAAGGAAAAGGATAAGAAGCAAGAATCATGAATAAAAATGAAATGGGCAACATCACAACATAACCAACTGAAACAAAAAGGATAATAATACTATTGAGAACTGTACTCCAATAAATTTGAAAACCTGTAAGAAACAGACAAATTTCTAGAAACACTATCTAATCTGAAGTAGAAAATTTAAAAAGACCCATCACAGGCTAAACATTTACATCAGGTAGATACACTCCTTGGAGAAATCAATCACAGGAGAACAGAAGGGGAGTTTGTGCACAGGGAGACCACTCAGAGGTCAGGAGTGCACAGGAAGGAAGGGCACAGGGAAGAGATAACTATGAGGAGGAAGTGGAAGAGAGCTGTTACATTGTGGGGAATTTCAGTTAATGTCACGAGATAAAATGTGTATTAACTGCTCTATGGAAAATGAATGTCCTCTGTAAAGTTTCACCCAAATCACAATAATTGTTTTTTTTTTTTTTTTAAAGAAAGACCTATCACAAAGGAAGAAATTGAACAGGTCATAAAATACTCCCAACCAAAAAAAAGTGCTGGCCCGGGCTAATTTACTGTTAAATTCTACCAAATATTCAGAAAAGAACTGATACCAATTCTACTAATACTATTCCAGAACATAAAAAGGGAAGGAATATTCCCAAACTCATTCTATCAAATAAGCATAACCCGGACACCAAAATCAGGCAAAAAAGAAAAAAACATTATGCACTAATATCCCTCATGAAAACTGATGTAAAGATTCTAAACAAAATCTAGCCAAAAGAATCCAACAACATATCCCTATCTATCTATGTATCTATGTATCTATCTGTCTGTCTATCTATCTATCTATATTCAGGCCAAGGATGATTCATACCAGGTATGCAAGGAGGGTTCAACATTAGAAAAACAATCAACATAATACAGCACAAAAATAAGGAAAAAGAACCACATGATTTAACACCTATTCTTGATAAAAATGCTCCGCAAAATAGGTATAGTAGGGAAATTCTTCTACATAATCATACACACAAAACCAATAGCCTACATTATCCTCAAAAGAGTTAGAATGAAAACATTTCTTTTGCAAATGGGAACCAGACAAGGATGCCCTTTCTCACCATTCCTGTTCAAAATTGTAATGGAAGTCCTTGCCAGAGCAACAAAGCATGAAAAGGGAATAAAAGACATTGAAATTAGAAAAGAATAAGTAAAACTATCTTTATTTGTAGATAATATGATCCTATACATAGAAAATTCTAGATAACTCAACAAGAAAACTACTGGAACTAATAGAAGGGTTCAGCAAAGTGGCAAAGTCCAAGATAAGCATATAAAAGTCTGTCAGATTCCTCTACACTAACAAAGAGATCTCTGAAAAGGAAATGAGGAGAATAATATTTAAAATAACTACCCCAAAGATGAAGTACTTAGGAATAAATCTAACCAGAAACAAAAAATCTATAAAAGAAAATTACAAAACACTACTACAAGAAATCAAAAGAGAGCTATATAAATGGAAGAACATACCATACTCATGGATAGGAAGACTTAACATTGTGAAATGTCAAAACTACCCAAAGTGATCTACAGATATAATGCAATTCCAATCCACACTGTATCATCATTCTTTAAATAAATGAAAAAACTAATCACCAACTTTATATGGAAAGAAAAGAGAGACTGGATAAGCAAAGCACTACTAATGAAGAAGAACAAAGTAGAAAGCCTCACATTCCTCAATCTCAAAACCATACAACCACAGTAAAATAGTTCAAACACTCTGCTACTGGTATAATGGCAGATATATAGACCAAGGAAACAGGATTAAGAATCTAGAAATAAATCCATCCACTGATGGACAGGTGATATTTGACAAAGGGTTTGTTGTTGTTGTTATGTGCCGTGGAGTCGAACCTGACTCACAGCAACCCCTCCTTGAGTTTCCAAGGTGGTATCACTAAGGAAGTAGATTGTCCAACCCTTCTCCCTGACAAAGGGTAGAAACCCATTAAATGAACAAATGGTGCTACCAAAACTGTATATCCATTTGGACAAAAAATGAAAAGGATCTGTATCTCTCAACATATACAAAAACTAATTTAAAATGGATTAAAGACCTAAATATAAAACCTGAAACTATAAATATCATCAAAGAAAAAATAGATGCAAACTTAGGGGCCCTAATACATGGCATAAATATACTGTAAAACATAGGTAAAAGTGAACAAATAGCAAAAGCGAAACTTGACAGCTGGGATCTCCTAAAAACTAAAATACATGTGCGTCGAAAGATTTCGCCAAAAGAGTAAGTACCTAGAGAATGGGAAAAACTTTTGGCAATGACATATTGGACAAGGGACTAATCTCTAAAATTTACAGAACACTTCAACAACACAGCAACAAAAAGACAATTCAATTAAAAAATGGACAGAGAACATGAACTCTGATACTTTATCAAAGAAGAAATGCTCGTTGATCATTAACCATTAAAGAGATGCAAATGAAAACAACGAGATTATCATCTCACCCCAGTATTTATAGCAAAGTTCAAAAAAACAGAAAACAACAAATGCTAGGAAGTGCTACCCTCAGCCACTGCTGGTAGGACTGTAAAATGGTGCAACTACTATGGAAAACAGTATGGCGCCTCCTTTTAAAGTTGGAAATAGAAATATAATATGATCCAGGAATCCCATTACTAAGTATTTGTCCAAGAGAAACAAGAGACAAGACAGGAACAGATATATGCACACCCATGTTCACTGCAGCACTATTCACAATAGCAAAAAGACGGAAACAATCTAAGTGACCATCCACAGATGGATGAACAAATTCTGGTACATACACACAATAAAATATTATGCAACATAAAAGAGACAACAATGAATCTGCAAAACATCTTGTAACATGTATGAACCTTTATGCTAAGTGAAATTAGTCAATCACAAAATGACAAATATTATATGAGAATACTATTATAAAAAGTCAAGAAAAGAGTTTTATAAGAAAAGAAATACTCTTTGACGGTTATCAAGTGTGGGTAAGGAAGGGAGGGCAAACTAGTAACTAGAAGGCAAACATGCATTGGCTTGTGTAAAGGGAAAAAGAAAATAATACCAGAAGGTACAGGTTCATTAAAACAATCAACGATAGGAGATCAGAAGGGCACCATCTGCCCAGAGATAAAGCCCAGAAGGCAGGAAGGGCCAGGAAAGAAGCACGAAGGGAAATGGTCAAACATAGGGAGTAAGTGGGATGAGTGCTATTACGTTGTGGGGATTGCAATCAGCGGCATTGTGATAGTTGGAGCAGTGTGTCAACGTGGCTGGACCCCAGTTCTGGGTGGTTATTCCCATGATGGGATCAGATGACTGAGTTCTGAGTGGCCAGTCTGCCCAAGGCGAGTTTCCCTAGGGGTGTGGCCTGCTTGCAATAATATTCCAAGGACAATCTGGAAGAACGGCATTCCGAACTACAGACTTCCTTGAGTGAGCGGCTTACCGCTCACCCTGGAGATCTCGGATTCATCTTTTATTGGAAACAACAACCAATATACTGCATGCCAGCTTGAATCTCTCGGCTCCGCTGTGCTTGCGGAAACCAAGGCGGCCGCAAGCCCCATCTCCTCCAGAGACGGACTTTTCGGCTTGGATTGTCGGCTGTGCTTGCGGAAACCAAGGTGGCCACAAGCCCCATCTCCTCCAGAGATGGACTTTTCAGCTTGGACTTGTCGGCTTCTATACGCTTGTGAGCCATTTACCTAAGATAAATCTCTCTCTCTCTCTCTCT
>NW_006921596.1:7086279-7093455 GCF_000298275.1 Orycteropus afer afer
CAAGCCCCATCTCCTCCAGAGACGGACTTTTCAGCTTGGACTTGTCGGCTTCTATACGCTTGTGAGCGATTTACCTAAGATAAATCTCTCTCTCTCTCTCTCTCTCTAAAAATATATATATATACCTTGCTGGTTTTTTGTGTTTCTCTAGAGAACCCAATCTAACACAGACATGAAACAAAATGTGTAGGAATTGTTAAATGTAAAACTCATTGCTCTGTAAACTTTCACCCAAAGCACAATAAAAAATTTAAAAAAAGAATTTCTTACAGATTATATTGGTTGGATAAGATTTACATGTCCTAAATATGAATCCTTCCATAGTGATACTGCCTTGGAAACCCAAGGAGGGGTCGCTATGAGTCGGGGCCGACTCGACGGCACATAACAACAACTACAACAAATATGAATCAGAACCATAACCATATAAATGTATCATTTTTTCTGTTGATAATGTTTTTAGCTCAGCTGTTTAGAACTACACAGATCTTAGAATAGTGCTTCCTATCATCTCCTTACTATTATGTAACAGTTTATAACTAATATGTACTTATTAATTCTGATACATATTACAGGTAGATTTGTCAGTCTCTCCCAGAAAGTTAAATGGTTGAAAGCATTTCCTGTCATCTGTGTATTTCATACAAAGAACAGCAGAAGGTTTTGCATGGACCAAGCACTCAACAAATGCTTATTGGAATGATTTCAAAGGAAGAGATAAACTTTTAAACAACAGAATAATAAGATTAGCATTTTAATTTTTTCCTGATATATTTTAAGTTATTAAATGACTTCTGAATAATTACTCATCAAAGAGAATTTCTTTATATTTTATACAATAAATTCACAATTGTAACTCCTAGGAATAAATGGTCTGATTTGTTTCATCACAGAAAGTTTTAGGTAGATTTTGCTGATTGTATATACCCAAGAAATCTTAGATTATTTAAATGCAAAGTCAATATTTGTTAAGGAAGTCTAATATATTTATCTAAAAGTAACTAAATTTCTATAATGTCATAACTAAGATAGTTCTTTCCTAAAAAAGAAATAAAATACATACATTAGCAATCCTACTTCCGTAGTGATACTGCCACGGAAACCCAAGGAGGGGTCGCTATGAGTCAGGGCTGACTCGACGGCACATAACAACAACAACAACAACAATATCTAGTCACTATTCAAAATGTTCCAATTTGTTCCCAAGTATTTTTACCAAGTCACTATTCAAAATGATCCAATTTGCTCCCAGGTATTTTTATCAAGGAACTAACCAAGGTCCAGACATCATATTATACACCTCCGAAGTCTTTTCACGTAGAGGTTCTCCCTCTCTTCGATAACATTAAAACATTTTTGTAACAGAAAATGAGCCTGTAACTATAGAATTTTTCTATCTTGAATAGAAATTTTTAAGACAACCTCCATAATGCTGTATTCAAAACCTTATTAATGAAGTTTTCACTTGATTTAGCACACCAGGTAAACCACAACAAAAACAACCCTATGTTTTTTTCCTCAGAAACTGTTTCTTCTCTTTCCAACCTAAACATATCCTCAGGAACCAAAAAACTCATGAGCATTAGAAAAACTCAGTAGGCAAAAGGCTCAATTTATGGTTACGCTTGTTTTAAATCAGTAAAATCCACAGTAAATTTAGGTGCTAAAATTTTAACTTTGCAAATGTGTGAAGAATTTAAGAATGAAAATGTTCTAGCAAAACTCATAATCAATGCAGACTTAATAAGAGGTTGAAATTATACAATAATATTGGTTCCTTGTTTCCCAAATAAAGTTTAAGTGGTTAATCATGGAATACATATAGAGGAAAGAAGTTTTATTACTTTTAGCAGCCACAGGCTTGCTTTACTCATTTGCAATTAGTACATGGTATAAAAATATCATTGCAAAAGAGACTGTAAGTTTTTGAAAATCATTAAAAAAAAGGGGGGGGGCGTGCTAATTTACCTGCCTATCTCAACTGTACTTCAAGATAACCAAAGAGATGTTAAGTTCCTTTCCTCTAGAAAAATTCCAGTTATGCAGAAGAGTGAGAGTTTTGCATCTCCTATTGAACTAACTGTGAGCTTTGGTTGCATAGTACCTAAGGCATTTGACTGCTAACCAGAAGGCTGGCGGTTCAAACCCACCAGCCATTCCTCAGAAGGTTGGGCAATCTACTTTCATAGTGATACCGCCGCAGAAAACCAAAGGGGGGTCACTATGAGTCGGATCCAATTTGATGGCAGTGAGTTTCTTTTGGTTTGGTTTACTGAAGTAATTAGCTCCCTGGGTGGCGCAAGCAGTTTATGGTTCACTATTAAGCTACAGGTTATCAGTCTGAACCCACTTAGCTGCTCTATGGAAAAAGGCCTAGTGAACTGCTTCCATACAGATTACAGCCCATAAAGTTCCACGGAATAGTTTACTCTGTAACACACGGGGTTGTAGTGAGACAGAAATGACTTTATGGCAACAAGTCTGGTGTTCTGGTTTACTGAAGTAACTGGACCTGCCAATGACCATCAGTGCCTGCTAAAAACCGTTAGGAAAGCTTTCTTTTGAATGGCATATGCTGAGGTCAACTAAGCCACTGATCAATTTTAACATCAAAAAAGAGAACCTGAGTTATGTGTTTCCCGAGGAGATGAAACACATAGCAACTTCTAAGAAGTATTCTTGACATTCCTCCCTTCCTTATCTCCCACAAAAAAAGTGTGATTGATCAAGGCTCCAAATCTAACTAATGGTTTAGAGAAAACAGAGTGAGCAGAGTAACATGTTAAGATGGAATCAGCAAAACGCTGCCTTTGAGAAATTCACTAAGACAGACATCTCTCCTCCAGAAATATAGAGAAATTGAAAAAGTTATATATAAAAAAAAAGGAAACTATCTTAACAGACACATCAGATGATGTACTGATCTTTTATAGCTCCCGATATGATAAAAAACATTTAGGAGAAAATTGGGGCATTTTGAAGAGTGACTAGGTAAAGAAGAACTGCTGTATTTTTAAGGTACAATAATAATCTTGGAGTTAAAAATTTTAAAAAGTACTTAAAAGTACAGAGATACATACTGAAGTATTTACTTATTATTCAGAGATACATATTGTAGTATTTATGATAAGATGTTTGGATTTGTCTTCATATTAATTGGGATGAGAGGAGGATGTGGTATACATATTGAATAAGATTGGCCATACAGTGATAATTGTTGAAGACAGGTGACAATTAAATGTTGTTGTTATGTGCTGTTGAGTTGGACCCGACTCATAGCGACCCTTCCCCTTGGGTTTCCAAAGCGGTATCACTATGGAAGTAGATTGCCCAACCTTCCTTCTGAGAAGTGGCTGGTGGGTTTGAACAGCCAGCCTTCTGGTTAGCAGTGAAGTGCTTTAGGCACTACGCCACCAGAACTCCTCATGATTAAATGAGGGTATATTATTAAAAAACAAAAACTCAGAAGGAAGACTAAGCAATCTACTTCTGCAGAGATACTGCCTCAGAAACCCCAGGAGGAGTCACTATGATGATTAAATGGGGGTATATTACACTATTCTATATTTACTAGTATAATTTTCCATAATTATAAGTTTTTAAAATCCTTTGAAATTATTTTTTGTACATAAGCTAAATATTTTCTTTAAAATTAAATTTATAGAATTTATTAGTCAACAATGAATATATAAATGGGTAGGGAAAGAATTACTATATTATCATGAATTCCAAATAAGAAGAGAATTTAGATTGTGAGGTAGTCAACAAATAAGAACAACAAAACAATTATGACTTACTACATCTAGTACTTTTTCTATGTTTCCAATACATTGACTTATTTTGATCTATTAACAGTTGTTTTTCACATTCAGTTCATTAGGAAATGACTACTAGATAAAAAATTAGGAAAAAAACTACATCATTCATTCACAGTTCAAAACACAGTTCACATTTATGTGCAACTCACCTGCAGTAAAATCTTCAGTCAGATCAATAAATGCATGAGAATGTGGAACTCGCATTTTGTTTTTAGGGGTCAATGCAGGGTGCCATGATAAATTCCTAAAAAAATTAAATAACTTTCTTAATGTAAACATCAACTGAGTATTTTTAAGAGAAAAATCTCAGAATATAAAACATTATAAAATCTATTTTTATTGAGATGTATCTCATATACCATATAATTCATTCTTTTAAAGTGTGCAATGCAGTGGTTTTTAGTACATTCACAGAGCACAACCATCACCATTATCTAATTCCAGAATATTTTAGTTGTCCCCAAGGAAAACCCCCGTAAGTATTAGTAGTCACTCCCTAACACTTTCCACTAACAGTTAACTGTCTTTGAGTTGACTCTGATTTACAGCAATCCCACGTGTGCCAGAACAGAATTGATCTCCACGGGGTTTTCAATGGCAGATTATTTAGAGGTAAACTGCCAGGCCCTTCTTTTGAGAAGCCTCTAGGTGGACTCAAACCTTCACCCTTTGGTTAGTAGCCAAGATTGTTAACTACTTACACACCCTGGGACTCTCTCCACAGCTCCGAGCAACCACTAATCTACTTTCCATCCCCTTTTGATTTGCCTAGTCTACACATTTTATATAAACAGACTCATGCAATATGTGGCCTTTTAAGTCAGGCTCCTTTCATTTAACATATTTTCAAGGTTTATCCATGTAGTAGCATGTATTAATTCTGTCAGTATGTCATACTATGGTGGCTTGTGTGTGGCTGTGAGGATGGAAGCTATGGCACTGGTATTTCAAACACTAGCAAGGACACTCATGGTGGACAGGATTCAGCTGAGCTTCCACACTAAGAAAGACTGGGGCCATCCACTTCTGAAAAGAACTGGCCACTGAAAACCCAGTAAGTATCAGTGCAACACATCTGACAGATTGCTGGAGGACTTCTGAGCAGCAGTGGGACACTGTCTGATTCAGTGCCGCAAGACGAGGCCCTCAGGTGGGAAGCCACTCAAAATACGACTGGGAAAGAGCTGCCTCCTCAAAGTAGTAGTTGTTATTTGCCATCAAATCAGACCCGACTCATAGCGATCCCTCCTTGGGTTCTGGAGGCAGTAATACTACGGAAGTAGAGTGCCCAACCTTCCTTCCTCAAAGTAGAGTCAACTTTAATAATGTAGGTGGAGTAAAGCTTTTGAAACCTTCAAGCGAGGATGGGGCATATTTCAAAATGGGAAGAAACATTTTCAGATATTTATTTAGAATTGGAACATGGAATGTACCAAATACGAATCTAGGAAAACTAGAAGTTGTTAGTAAAGAAAGAGATCAATATTCTAGTCATTAGTGAGTTGTAATGGACTGGTATAGGCCATTTTGAACAAGATAATCATATAGTCTACTATGCTGGGAACAACAAATTGAAGAGGAGTGGCTTTGCATTCTTCGCAAAAGGAACATTTGAAGACCTATCCAGAAGTACAATGCTGTCAGTGATAAGATAATATCTGTATACGTATAAGGTCAATTACTACTACTACTACTCAAATTTATGCACCAACCACTAAACTCAAAGATAAAGAAAATGAACTTTTTTTTTTTTTAAATCAACTTCTGGAGTCTGAAACTGACCAAACATGAAATCAAGATGTATTGACAAATACTGATGATTGGAATGCTAAAGTGGAAACAAAAAAGCAGCACTGGTAGTTGGAAAATACAGCCTTGGTGACAGAAATGATGCCAAAGATCGCATGATAGAATTTGCAGACTACTGACTTCACTGCAAATATATTTTTCAACACCATATACAGCAAGTATACACATGGAGCTCAACATATGGAATACACAGGAATCAAATGGACTACAACTATAGAAAGAGAAAATGGAGAAGCTCAATATTATCAGTCAAAATAAGGAAGGAGCTGACAGAAGAACAGATCATCAATTGCTCATATGCAAGTTCAAGTTGAAGTTGAAGAAAATTAAAACAAGTCCACGAGATCCAAAATATGACCTTGAGTATATTCCACCTGAATTTAGAGATCATGTGAAGAATAGATTTGATACACTGAACACCAATGACTGAAGACTAGATGAACTGTGAAATGTTATCAAGAACATCATACATGAAGAAAGCAAAAGGTCATTAAAAAGACAGGCAAGGAAGAAAAGATTTAAAATGGATGGGAAGACTCAGAAAGTTGCTCTTCAATGTAATATGAATGGAAGAAATGAATAAGAGATGAAAAGGATTTCAAAGGGCAGCTTGAGAAGACAAAGTAAAGTATTATAATGAAATGTGAAAAGACCTGTAATTAGAATATCAAAAGGGAAGAATAGGCTGTTTGTCAAGCTAAAGAACTGAAGAAAAAATTCACTGGTCATGCTGTCATGGAACAGGGACCAGTCACTGGAGAAGGTATTATACGTGGTAAAGTAGAAGGTCAGTGAAAAAGAGGAAGACCCTCAATGAGATGGATTGCCACAGTGGATACAACGATGGGCTCAAGTATAGCAAGTATTTTGAGGATGGTGCATGTGGTAGTTAAGGTTATGTGCCAACTTGGCTGAGCCTGATTTTGAGTAGCTGGGCAACTGAATGTAGTTATTCCCCATGATGAGATTGCTAATTAACTCCATGGTGGAATCTACTGAAGCAGCTGAGTAGCTGCTTTAGGGATGTGGGCTACTTTCTGTTTATAAGAATCAACTTTTAGGAAGGTCTCCAGCTTATGGCATGCTTGGACCCTGAATGTAGCTGAGCCATTGTTCAGTGGCCTGCCATGTTGTCTGCCAATCTTCGGACTCTTAATTCACTTGAATCAATGGCCTGCCATGTGGTTTGGTAATATTGGGCCTATGTTTTCTTACTTGTCAATCTGGGTTTGTCACCCTCAGCAGCCAGCAGGTGCCTGAGTGAAGAAAAGCCTCCAGTTTCAGTGGGCCAGGAGCAGGAGAGAGAGCTGAAGCTTAAGGTTGAGGGGCTTTCACCCAGCCCCTAGAACCTGGCACTTTGAACTCTGACTTCCAGCCTCAAAACTTGTAAGAGAATAAACTCCTGTTTGTTACAGCCATCATATTTTCTGTTAGAGGAGCACAAATTAACCAAAACAGTGCAGGGACCACCTTACAGTGCACCCAAATAGGACTGCATAACATTCTGTTTTTCATAGGGTTACTGTGAGTTTGACCCAACTTGACAGCA
>NW_006921596.1:7109278-7110201 GCF_000298275.1 Orycteropus afer afer
CTCAGGGGTCCAAGATTATCTTCTGTGTCTGTGTTAATTGGTTTCCCTTTTCTTTGTTGAAGAGGGTCTGTGCAATCCTTCTGCCTAGTCCGCCATCTTTGCCAGACTATTTTTGACAATCGGTTTCACCATGAGGTTTTTCTATAAACCCCAGTCAATGTAATTGGTATGAAGTGGTATCCCATTGTGGTTTTGATTTTCATTTCCCAAAGGACCCATGATGCTGAGCATTTTTTCATGTGCTCACTAGCCATTTATATTTCTTCTTTGGTGAAACGTCTATTCAATTCTTTTGTCAAATATTGATTGATTGTCTTTTTGTTGCTGTGTTGTAGGAGTTCATTATATGTTCTAGATTTTAAACCTTTAAAAGATATATGGTTCCCAAATATTTTATCCTACTCTGTAGATTGTCTCTTCACTCTGCTGATAAAATCCTTTGATGCAAAAAAGTTTTTAATTTTGATGTTGTCCAATTTTTTCATTTTGTCTTTTGCTGCTAATGCTTTTGGTGTTATATGTAAGAATTCACTGTTGAAAATTAGTACTGACAATGGAATACTATGCAACGCTAAATAATAATGTAGCATCTGCATAACACGGATGAACTTGGAGGACATTATGCTGAGTGAAATAAGTCAATCACAAAACAAATATTGTATTAGTCCGCTATTGTAAAAGTTAAGGAAAGATTTATCTATGGTAGGACATTTTCTTTGTTGGGGTGGGAGGGGAGAGAAGTGAACACAGTTAGATAGACAGAGATAAATATTGATTTGGGTGAAGAGAAGGGCAATGTACCAAATATGAGTGACCAATATGGCACCATTGAGGATGAGAAAGACATAGAGAGGTACATGGGAGGTACAGACAACAAATATGAACCCTTTTGCATGTATGGTACTGATTTCTCAGTGAAGGCA
>NW_006921596.1:7110918-7116459 GCF_000298275.1 Orycteropus afer afer
CCTTCAGGTCTGGAATTGAACCCACATCTGTGGTTTCCAGCCAAACAAAGTACAGGCATGTGAATTAAACATTTACCTCAAGTAGACACATTCCCTGGAGAGAACAATCATGGGAGAAGGAAGGGCTGCTTATGCACAAGGAGACAGTTCAGAAGGCAGGAGAGTATGGAGGGATGGACACTGGGAAGAGGTTAACTATGGGGAGAAGTGGGAGGGGAGCTGTTGCATTGTGGTAAACTGTCGTCAATTTAATGTGGCAAAGTATATGTGAACTTCTGTATGGAAAGCGAATTTGCTCTGTAAATCTTTACCCAAATGACAATTAAAAAAAAAAAAACCAAAACTTAGTACTGTTCTAAGAATTTTAGTTCTTATATAAAAAATTTTATCCATTTTAACTTCATTTTCATATATGATGTAAGGTATGGGTCCATAAAGATCAAATCAATGTGGTGCAAACTATTTCTCACAATATCTGAATGAAGATAATCAACTCATTCAGGAGCTCTGGTAGCACAGTGCCTAAGGCATGTGACTACTAACCACTCCTCGGAAGGAAAGTTGCGCAACCTACTTCTGCAGTTATACCGCCTCAGAAACCCACGGAGGGGTCTCTGTGAGTCAGGTCCAACTTGAGGACACATAACAACAATCAACTCATTCACCTCCATTGTTCTGTTCACCTATACAAACATATTTCTTTTCCCTCTGATTCTAACCTCCCTGAGTTAGATCAGATATCACAAGTTAAAGGAGTACAGTCTTCCAACTTTCACCTGGTCATCATGTATAATCTTTTAAAAGAAGTGTTAGATTCAATTTGCCAGTAGTTTGTTGATGATTTTTGCATCTATACTCATAAAGGACACTGGCCTATAGTTTTCTTGTGTCGTCTTTATTCAGTTTTGGTATCAGGGTATAACTCTAGCCTCATTGAGTGAGTTAGGAAGTATACCCTCCTGTTTTTTCTTTGCAAAGTTTAAGAAGGATTGGGGTCACTTCTTGTAGTACAGTGAATTACTTACTATGGCCCTTCTAGCCATAACTCTCCATTTTGTGATATATTATAAATCCCAGCCTGTGTGCCTGTGGTTATGGTCCCATTTTAGAGTAAGCTGGTTAAATTAATGAGGCAGGATTAGAGTGGGATGTATCCACAGTCACCATTTTACTAGCGGTGTGACCCAAGTTACCACGCTTCGTTTCCTTGAGATCTGCATCCAATACATATGAATATTCTGGCCAAGTTCACCCTCTTGCTTTGGATCTTGTATCTGGTTTGTCATCATCTGACTCCTGAAGGTCTTGGGACAGCAGCTAGTTGTCTGATCTGTTGATGTGGATTCACTGGCCCCTGAAACCACATGAGTGAGGAGAATCCTCCAGACTGACACCTGACCCATTGATGTGGAACATGACAGCCTCCACAACCAGGAGAGCCATGTCCTTGGCAGTTTGAAGTTCTATGAGACATTACAGTGAAACACAGAACTCTATCTAAGATACCACCTCAAGGAGGGGTCACTATGAGTTGGAGATGACTCAATGGCACATAACAACAACAACAACAAGACAGGAGGGAGGGGACTGAGGGGAGGAGGAATAGTGATGTTAGAGATGATGGACTGGTATAGCGGTTTGGAACATTTGGGACATCTTTAACCTCTGCCTCATAGGGACCGGCCTTGTTATGATCCTTCTAAAAGAAAGTATTTGAGCACTTCTATAAATGTTTGGTAAAATTCCCTAGTGAAGCCACTTGTCCAGTACTTTATTTTTTGGAAAGTTTCCGATTACCTCCCAAATCAACAAAAAGACAAACAAACAACAAATAGACAAAGAAGTTGAATAGACATTTCACAAAAGGAGATATACAAATGGCTAATGAGTACATTAAAAACATGCTCAACATTATTAGTGACCAGGAAAATGCAAATCAAAACTATAATGAGATATCATTTCATAATCATTAGGATACTTATCATTTTTCAAAAATGGGAAATAATAGATTGTTGTCAAGGATGTGGAGAACTTGGAATCTTCATATATTGTTGGTGTGAATGTTAAACAGTGCAGCCACTGTGAGAACAGTTTGGATGATCTTGAAAGAGTTAAAGATGGAATTACTATGTTACACAACATTTCCACTCTTAAGTATACATCCAAAAGGACTGAAAACTGGTATTCAAACAAGCACTTGTACAAGAACGTTCATAGCAGTACTGTTCATAATATCCAAAAGGTAAAAATAACCCAAATATCCATCAACAGATGAACGGATAAACAGAATGTGGTATATCCACACAAAAGACTATTATTCAGCAATAAAGAGGAACTGTAGTACTGATATATGCTGCAACATGGATGAACCTTGAGGACATTATGCTAAGTAAAAGAAGCTAGACACAAAAGGTCACATGTTGTATGAAATATCCGGAACAGGTACATCAACAAAGACAGAATGCTGACTGGTGGTTGCCAAGGATTCGGGGTAGAAGGAAGGAAATGTAACTATTTAATGGGTGCAGGGTTTTCTTTTGGGGTGATACAAAGGTTTTGGAATTCGATAGAGGTAATAGTTGCACAACATTGTGACTATCTACTAAAGGCTACTGAATCCAACAACTCTGTATTAAACTTTATGTTATGTAAATTTTACCTCAATTAAACAAGTGCTAAAGCAGAGATGCAGAATGTCTGAATCTGTTGATTTTGTGAAGATCTGGATTCACTGCCCACTCTAGCCTTCACACTCTGGAAAAGAAATTGTACAGAGTTCCTGGATAGCCATATCCAACTCTCCCTACTGTTATCATCTTATGTAACTATAATGATGAAAACCAGGGAAGTAACGCTAGTAGATTACTAAGAAAGAAAGGAGGAGGGCCAAATTTAAACGCAGTCATTCTCCCAAAATTCCTAATCAGTTGAGAACAGCCTAAGTCTTAAAGGCATTCCTATCTCTGAAGGTCCTGAGCAAATTAGCTTTCTTCAAATATCCTGCTCTCTTCAGTTAATGTTTTCCTATTACATTTTTCTGTACTACAGCACTTTGGATTGCATTAAAGTCACCTGATAACTTTCTCCTTGAGATGATTAGAACTGTGAGTCATAGATATTTCTATCCAAAATGCCTAACCAGGACCTGGTTTCCATGAAGTGGTCAGCAAATACAGGTTAGAAAGAATCAAAGTCTCCCTTTTTTTTTTTTTTCTTCTCTACTTATAGTTACAATTTGCAAATTTTTTTTCACAGTACTATATCCCACTCCAATATGGAACCACAGATATGCCATATCCTAAGAATACTTTAAGGCTATTTAAATCTAACTTAATTGTCAACACAGTGTGAAAATGACTGGATAGAAAACAAAGTTTATTTGTGAATTTGATTTTGATGCCTTTGGAATGCAAAGAGACACAATGGACTAATCTGTTCTTGGTAGGTAGACTCTGAGAAAAGGAATAGTATTTATCAGGAGAAAATGGTCAAAGGGACTATTTTCCACAACCAACAACCTCTTCCAAATAACCTTCTTCTACAATCTCTATCTCGGAAGGAAGATGGGGCAATCTACTTCCGTAGTGATACTGCCTCGGAAACCCAAGGAGGGGTTGCTATGAGTTGGGTCCAAGTCGACGGCACGTAACAACAACAACCACATCAACACATTCTTTATAGCACACACTATGACTCTTCTTTAACCTCAATAAGACAACAAAAACGAGAAGAATTTATACAATTTAATTTTGTAATTTCAGCCAAAACTTACAATAGAAGGTTACATTAATAAGAAAATATTAAAATAAATTGGGGAATTGTACTTAACATTTGTTGTAATGTAATTCATGTCAAGCACCTAGACTGATTATTTTTATTTCATACTGCACAAGTTAGAAATCTTTAAAAATAATTTCAATTAAGTATAATTTAATAATGGCTGTCTCCTTTTTAAGACAGGCCATTTTATTCATCAGTTCTGTAAATTCTAAGCAGTACAGTGTTTTAAATTACTAACAAAATAATCAGACTCAGGCTACAGATTCTGTGACAAGTTCAACCTAGTGGCATTTCAGAAGACTTTCCTAAAGTTCCCAACAAATTTGTAATTACAGTCCAAGAATGAATTACAGAACACAGGCTTTTATAGAGTCAAGCTTGATGAGGTTGATCAGGTGGCTCTGTCTTTAATTATTACCTGAGCAATAATTTATTGATCTCATTCCCCACAGAATTTATAATAGGTTCCGTCTGCAATAAGCTGTAGCTAGACTTTTGAAATCCTCAAGTCACTTGTGGCAGTTTGTCCTAGAAGCTATTTAACCAAATATACCTTTCAAATGAAGGCTCTAGAACAGGCAAATGTCATAAAGTGGCAACCTTAGGGAAAAATTCAGCACAAAGATACAGTTTACTTGACTTTTACATTGTTTAAAAAAATCCTGAATTCACTTCCAAAATTAGAACAAAACAAAAACAAAAAAACAGATTTCTCAAAAAATATGATTTCCAGCCTGTCACGATATATCAGAAAGTCTAGTAATTAACTGGCCCTTTTTAGACAGAGCTAAAGTCCCAGCCTTCCCCAAATGCTTCTCTTACTCTAGCTTCGTTCTTGCTTTTTAGCTGCTTGGTGGCATAGTGCCTAAGGCATTTGACTGCTAACCAGAAGATTGGTGGTTCAAACCAACCAGCCACTCCCCGGAAGGAAGATTGGGCAATCTACTTCCATTGTGATACCGCTTGGACCCAAGGAGGGGTTGAGGCAGATCCGACTCGACAGCAGTGAGGGTTTTTTTAAACCCCTGACAAAGTATAATTGTAATCTTGCTTTTTTAAACATTTCAAATTAACATTCAACTTTGCCACTGCTTGAAGTCTTGTTGTTGCGACCCCATGAACAAATGCTAGCTGGTCCTGCATCATCTCCATGATTGGTTTCACAGCAAACCCTTGTAATCTATAGTGATTTCACTGGCTTTTTTGCAGAACTGAAATTGGCTGATTTTCAGAAAATCATGAGGCATTTCTTCCTACTTGGTCTTAAACTCAAAGCTTCGATGCAACTTGTTCAGTATCACCGCTCACAAACCTCCTGTGACACATGGAAGTGGCTGCTCAGGAGCTGCCCTGGTCGGGAACCAGAGCTGGGTCTCCCCTGGAAAGGAGATAATTCTAACAGTGAACCACCAGTGCCTCCTGGAAGTTTGATCCCTGTCACCTAAGTTCTTCCACTTAATAGGAACATTGTTTAAAAGGGAGCGGCTGCCATTATAGTTCATACACAGTATCTATTTACTATTCTGCTGTTTACCAAAGTGGGTGGGGGTAGGGGAAGAGATGTTGGTTCTCTTTTGAGGTCTATTTTAAGATGGTTGAAAACTGAATATATATACAGATATCACTTAGAATTAAATCATTAAAAATTTATAGTTAAAAATAAAATTCAGAGGCGGGGCAAGATGGCGGACTAGGCAGAAGGATTGCACAGACCCTCTTCAACAAAGAAAAGGGAAACCAATTAACACAGACACAGAAGAT
>NW_006921596.1:7123679-7127100 GCF_000298275.1 Orycteropus afer afer
TAAAATAAAATTCATTTATTCTACTTGCCTTTAAAATTGTTTTTGGTCACATCATGTATTTTCAGCAATAAGAAGCGGAAACCCTATTTTTCAGCCAACTATTTTCATACAGAAATCCCTGGGTGGTGCACTTAATACATCTGGCTACTAACCAAAATGACAGCAAAAGAGAGGTTTGATTGCACCCAGAGGTGCATCAGAAGAAATGTCTGGCAACCTATTTATGGAAAATTAGCCACTGAAAACCCTATGGAGGACAGCTCTACTCTGACACACATAGCATGGTCATGAGTCAGAACTGACTCAATGGCAATGAGTTGGTTTGATGTTCCTATAAACTGTAATCTTCTCATAAATATGCCCAACTCCATTTGATGGGTTAGGTCACAGATACATACTACTCTGAAAAGTATATATATAAAAAAGGAATAAAGTGTACAGGAAAACTAAAAGGAAAGAAAAGCAGAGATGAAAATGTGGGCAGTTCTCAACCATGCTGAGTCCGTTCAATGACATTTCTTGACCTCTATAAAAAAAAAGTCCAATTACTAATTTTCCCCTCAGTAAGAAATATAATTCTGTCAAGGTGTTCTAATTTGGGGGCATCATCACTCTTAATCACAAAGAATAGCATTTATTGAAGGATTAATTTAAATGTAATAAGGTCAACTGTAGCTTTTGGTTGCCCACAGTAACTGCTATTTAAAACGTCTGTTAATCCACTCACTTTTTAATATTCGTTTATACCAGATTATCAGTAATTAAAATACGAAGTAAAAACAGTTACTAGGAGATTGGTCTAGCATGAAGACGTGTCTGCTTCTCTAATCTGCATAGTTCTTTAGTCCAGTGGTTTTCAAGCATTTTTTGTTCAGGCATTGTGGCTGTTAAGTTTGTGTGTCAACTTGGCTAGGCCTCGTTGAGTGGCCAAGCAGGATGTAATATTCCCCATGATGTGCATGGTAATCAGCTCCATGGTGGAATCTACTGTGAGCAGCTGAGTAGCTGCCTTTGGCTATGTGGTCTGGTTCCCGTATATAAGCAGAAGCCTTGGGGAAGGGTCTCTAGCTTATGGCATGCTTGGTCCCTGCATGTAGCCATGTGGTTGTTCAACAGCTTTCCATGTTCTGCCTACCTTGGGACTTTCAATGGACTTGAGTTAATGGCCTGCCATGAGGTTTGGTAACACTGGGACTGTGCCTTTTTATTTGTCAATCTTGGGCTTGTCAGCCTCAGCAGCTAGCAGCTTTCTGACTGAAGAAAAGCCTCTAGCTCCAGTGGGCCGGAAGCAGGAGGCAGAGCTGAACCCCAAGGTTGAGGGGCTTTCAGCCAGCCCCTAGAGCCTGGCAATTTGAACTTGGACTTAAAGGCTTCAAACTATACGAGAATAAATTCCTGTTCCTTCAAGCCATCCCATTTGTGGTATATTACTGTCAGAGAGGCACTAGGTGAACAGAACAGGTATCCTCTAAAAGGATTTTGAAAGACTATGTATTCTGTAACATATTTGAGTCCTTTTCCAAGAAATAAACCCAAATGTCTTCATCAGCTTAAGTAGTTACAAAGTAGGTGATCTTTCAATCTAACAGAATTACTGAAGTTTTAAAATTAAAAAAAAAAAACACCTTTAAAAATGTATCCAATAGAATATAAATACCATATGGAACTGTTATCCACCATCATCCACTAAAAGAATAAATGAACACGTTCTTCTCTAAACTCAGAAATTATACTGCTTTCTCTTTGATCAATAAACTCGTATTTCTATTCTGCCTCACAGAATGTTATCATAATGTGAAATGTTTTCCATCTAATGACCACTCTACCATACTTCTCCAAACAAAAATATATATACAAACTGGTATATAAATTAAAAATTTGGGTACTGTCTATGAGCCTAGTATCTGGAAAAAAAAATATCTTTGAGGTTATTTTAACTATTACTATACAATTGATGAAAAAATACACAATTTGATAACTGAGTAAACCACTGGTAAGTTACGTTAGAAATGCATTTCTTGAAGAAATAAATAAAGCTTTAATATGCCAATTACTCTTTATTTAGAAGTACCTCCTCTAATCAGACTCAACGAGAGAAGTACACAATGCAAAAAAAATTAAATAGTCCAGCAGCTAACACGTACATTTTTTTTATTAATAAACACAAACCAAACTCACCGCCATGAAGATGATTTCAATTCATAGTGACCCCAATAAGGTTTCCAAGGCTACAAATATTTACATAAGTAGATTGCCTCATGTTTCTTCCACAGAGTAGCTAGTAGGTTTGAACTACTGAGCTTCTGGTTAGCAACTAAATTCCTTACCGACTGCATCACGAGAGCTCCTTCTTTTCATTAATGTTGTTGCTGTCGAGTCATTTCCAACTCACAGCGACCCCATGCACAGCAGAACGAAACACTGCCCGATCCCACGCCAGCTCCGTGATCCCTGCTATACTTGAGCCCATCATTGCAGCCACCATGTCAATCCATCTCATTGAAGGTCTCCCCCTCTTTTGTCGACCCTCCACCCTACCAAGCATAACATCCTTCTCCAGGGAATGGTCCCTTATGACAATATGACCAAAATAGGTGAGACAAAGTCTGGCCATTCTCGCTTCCAAGGAGCATTTCAAATGCACTTCCCACAGGACAGATCTGTTAGTTCTTTTAGCAGTCCATGGTACTTTCAGCATTCTTCGCCAGCACCACAATTCAAAAGCATAAACTCTTCTTCGGTCTTCCTTATTCATTGTCCAGCTCTCACATGCATACGAGTTGACTGAAAATATCATGGCTTGTGTCAGGCGCACCTTAGTCCTCAAGGAGACATCCTTGCTCCTCAGCACTTGAAACAGTTCCTTCGCGATTGACCTTCCCAATGCTACACGTCATCTCATGTCCTGACTGCTGCTTCCATTGGCATCGATTGTAGAACCAAGCAACGCGAATTTTTGAAAACCTCAAACTTCTCTACATTTATATTGATGCTGCTCATTGGTCCAGTTGTGAGGATTTTTGTTTTCTTTATACTGAGACGTAATTCATACTGCAGACTGTATTCTTCAACCTTTATCAGTAAGTGCCTCAAGTCATCCTCACTTTCAGCAAACAAAATTGTATCATCAGTGTATCTCAAGTTGCTAATGATTCTTCCTCCAATCGTGATGACACATTTTCTTCATACAGTCCAGCTTCTTGGATTATTTGCTCAGCATATAGATTGAATAAGTGTGGGGAAAGGATACTACCCTGACGCACTTCCTTCTTGATTTTAAACCATGCAGTGTCCTCTTGTTCCGTTCCAACGACAGCCTCCTGGTCACGGTACAGGTTCCTCATGAGTACAATCAAGTGCTTGGTAATTCCCATTATTCTCAATGTTATCCATAATTTGTCATGATCCACACAATCAAATG
>NW_006921596.1:7128150-7158534 GCF_000298275.1 Orycteropus afer afer
GTTCCATCTGGTGAAGTCCAAGTGTACAGCCTCCATTTGTGTTGTTGAAAAAAGGTGTTTGCAATGAACAAGTCGTTGGTCTTGCAAAATTCTACCATGCAAGTTCCAGCATTATTTCTGTCACCAAGGCCAAATCTTCCAACTAATGGGTGATTCTTCTTTGTTTCCAACTTTTGCATTCCAGTCACCCTGATATTTAACACATCCTGATTGCATGTTTGGTCAATTTCAGACTATAGAAGTTGATAAAATTCTTCAATTTCCTGATCTTTGGCTTTGGTGGTTGGTGCATAAATTTGAGTAACAGTTGTATTAACGGGTCTTCCTTGTAGGCGTATGGATATTACTGTATCACTGACAACATTGTACTTCAGGACAGATCTTGAAACATCCTTTGTGATGATGAATGCCATGCCATTCCTCTTCAATGTGTCATTCCTGGCATAGTAGATCACATGGTTGTCTGATTCAAAATGGCCAAAACCAGTCCATTTCAGCTCACCAACGCCAAGGATATCAATCTTTATGCATTCCATTTCCTTTTTGACAACTTCCAATTTTCCTAGATTCATACTTCGTACATTTCATGTTCCGACGATTAATGGATGTCTGCAGCTGTTTCTCTTCAATTTGAGTGATGCCACATCAGCAAATGGAGGTCTCGAAAACTTTACCTTACCCATAGGAATAAGGCTGGGTTTACTCAGATGATGCAGTTCTTTCCCAGTCCCATTTTGAGAGCCTTCTAACCTAACCGGACTATTCATAAAGTGGTGCGGTAATGTTATCAAACAGTGTTTTTTTGCTATTCATAAGGTTTTTCCTGGCCAATCATTTGAGAAGTGGATGGCCTCCTCCTTCTTCCTAGTCTGTCTCAGTCTGTAAGCTGGGCTGATACCTGTGCACCATGTGCATCCCGCTGTGTTACAAACACCAGTGGCTCAGCCTCAAACCTCACATCTACACGTCACCATGGTAGGACAAACAGACAGATAGGTTTGTCTTCCTGTTGTAAACCTCTCGTACCACCCTTACCTGGGTCCCTGTGGCTGACTCCTCCTCTGTCCAGATTCCTAGGCCTTTTAATCCCCTTCCTTCAGCTCACCCGCCCTGCTGCTTTGGGCATGCCGGAGTTCCTCTCCTCACCTGGATCCCTGGGGCTGACTGCTCCTCTGTCAGGGTTCCAGGCTTTTAATCCCCTTTTTCCTGCTCTCCCTCACTATTGCTTTGGGCGTGGCTGAGTTCCTCTCCTCACCTGGATCCCTGCGGCTGATATATTAGGGCCTCTAAATTTGTCCCTAGTTTTTCCTTGAGAAACTCTATAGTTTTAAGTTTCACATTTAAGTCTTTGATCCATCTGGAGTTCGTTTTTGTGTATGGTGTGAGGTATAGATCTTGTTTCATTTTTCTGCAAATGGATCTCCAGTTTTGCCAGCACCATTTATTAAACAAACATTCTCTTCCCCATTTAATGGATTTGGGGCCTTTGTCAAAGATCAGCTGACTATAGGTCAATGGATCTATTTCTGGGATCTCAGTTCTATTCCATTGGTCTATGTATCTGTCATTGAACCAATACCAGGCAGTTTTGACTACTGTGGCTGTATAGTAGGTTTTGAGATCCAGCAGTGTGAGACGTCCTACTTTGTTCTTCTTCTTCAATAGTGATTTGCTTATCCAATATGGAAAGGTCTCTTTCCTTTCCATATAAAGTTAGTGATTGGCTTTTCCATAACCCACCAGCCACTCCTCGGAAGGAAGGTTGGGCAATATACTTCCGTAGTGATACTGCCTCAGAAACCCAAGGAGGGGTCGCTAAGAGTCGGGTCTGACTCGACAGCACATAACAACAACAACAACAAAGAATGTTGATAAGATCTGGATTGGGATTGCATTGTATATATAGATTGCTTTGGTAGAATTGAAATTTTCACAATGTTCAATCTTCCTATCCACGAGCATGGGATGTTCTTCCATGTATGTAGAGCTCTTATGGTTTCCTGAAGTAGTTTTTTATAGTTTTCTTTGTAGAGGTCTTTTGTGTCCCTGGTAAGATTTATTCCCAAGTGTTTTATTTTTTTGGTAGCTCTATTGAAAACGGTATTGATTTCCTTATTTCTTTTTCAGCAATCTCTTTGCTGGTGTAGAGGAATCCAACTGATTTTTGGATGTTGATCTTATATCCTGCCACGATGCTAAATCTCAATTAGTTCCAGTAGATTTTTGACTGAGTCTCTTGGGTTTTCTAGGTACAGGATCATATCATCAGCAAATAGGGATAGTTTGACTTCTTTCTTACTAATCTGGATGCCTTTGATTTCCCTTTCTTCCCTTATGGCACTGGCTAGGACTTCCAGTACAATGTTGAATAGAAGTGGTGATAGCGGGCATCCTTGTCTGGTTCCTGTTCTCAAGAGGTATGGTTTCAGTCTCTCTCCATTGAGAATAATGTTGGCTGTTGGTTTTGCATAAATGCCCTTTATTATGTTGAGGAATGTCCCTTCTATTCCTATTTTGCTGAGAGTTTTGATCAGGAATGGGTGTTGGATTTTATCAAATGCCTTTTCTGCATCAATTGATATGATCATGTGGTTCTTCTCCTTTGTTTTATATACGTGGTGGATGACATTGATCGTTTTACTAATGTTGAACCATCCCTGCATACCTGATATGAACCCCACTTGGTCGTAATGAATGATTTTTTTGATATGTGTTGGAGTCTATTGGCTAGGATTTTGTGGTTCTTCTCCTTTGTTTTATATACGTGGTGGATGACATTGATCGTTTTACTAATGTTGAACCATCCCTGCATACCTGATATGAACCCCACTTGGTCGTAATGAATGATTTTTTTGATATGTTGTTGGAGTCTATTGGCTAGGATTTTGTTGAAGGTTTTTGCATCTATATTCATGAGGGATATCTGTCTGTAGTTTTTCTTTTGAGTGATGTCTTTGCCTGTTTTTGGTATCAAGGTTATGCTTGCTTCATAAAATGAGTTAGGTAGGATCCCATCCTTTTCTATGGTTTGGAATAGTTTGAATAGGATTGGTATCAGTTCTTCTCTGAATGTTTGGTAAAATTCTCTGGTGAAACCGTCTGGGCCAGGCCCTCTGAGTTTTTATATCCCTTACAAAATGCATCATTAGTAAGGTTTAGGAAGAGTAAGGAATATGGCTTTCGCATGTGAAACAGAAAAGCAGGTACATTCTTGGGGACACGAAATTTAGGTATGAGTATCTATAAAACCCAAATATCTAGAACATGATTTGCTTAAAACAATCTGTGCTTATTACATACTCTTTGGAAGTTTTATAGTAAAATAAGCGAACACAGACTATTGTGCTGGGTTTCCAAAGATTACCTATTCCACATGCTCTTTTACATTCTGATCATGCTGATCATGTCATAGCCCCATCAAAAGGTGGCATCTATAAACTATACTCCCCTTGAATCTTGGCTGGGCCTTTGATCTATTCTGACCAACAGAATACAGCAGAACTGTGATGCTGTTTAACTTCCAAAGCTGAGCCTTAAGACATCTGTGGTTTCCACCAACACGTTTTGGAGTGCTCCTCCTTGAAATACAGCCATTATGCTACAAGGAAGTCTAAACTAGTCACGTGGAGAAAGAGTAGTCACCCGAAGGAGCACCAAGGTGCTATACATGACAACGAAGCTTTCTTGGACCTTCCAAGATCCTAGCCACCAGCTGAATGCAGTTGGGTGAATGAGTTCAGTGAGAAGAACCACTCAGCTAAGCCTTGATCAAATTCCTGGCCTACGGAATTAAGAGTAAATAAAATAAATGGTTATTGTTTTAAGCCACTAAATCTTGGGGTAGTATGTTACATTGCTACAGATAAGCAAAACAGTACCACAGGTTAAAGATCACTGCTTCAGTTCCCCACTCTCATTCCCAGGAAGGCAGATTAGCATGTAGCAATCCTGCTATATGACAGGGAAAGGGACAAATGAGACAGAGGCAAAAATGTTATCAATCTCCTTATTTTACTGTTCTCTGGTGGTGTAGAGGTTAAGGCATTTGGCTGATGACCAAAATGTCAGTGGTCTGAACCTACCAGCCGCTCCGAAGAAGAAAGATAAGGCAGTCTGTTTCTGTAAAGATTTAAAGCTTTGGAAACCCAATGGGGGCTGCTATGAGTAGGAATAGAGACAATGATAGTGAGTCTGGGTGGTTTTGGTTATGTATCTAATCACCACTGAAGTCCTCTGTGATTACCACAATGGTAATGATCTTACAGAAATAAAAGAAGAGCACAGATCAAGAATCAAATCCCAGATCTACCATTTATTTACATGTTGTAACCTTGAAGTGTCATGGAACCTTTGAATTAGCCACTTAACCGTTCAATAAATAGCCTCTTTCTATTTAGTCACTGTTAACCACACATTATCTGTTTTGAGGAAATAAGACAAATGATGTACAGTGCCAAGCCCAGAGTCAATCAGTAGATATTTAAAACAAAAACAAAAAAACCAAACAGGCTCATTTGAGATTTTCTTTCTCTGTTCCTTCACTATTCAACCCTGAGCTTCACACAGAACAGAAAAATCATGCAATCCCGTATGTCTCCTCTACAGGGTCAGGGTGAGTAGTAGTATATATGGAGAAAAGTAGGAAAAGAGGCATCACTAACTACAAAATCACCCTGGCAAATACTCTATTAATCATTCATTCTCAGTCTCAGTCAGAAGTCAAAGGTGTGAGACCAGATATAGCTTAAGGACTTCTCAGTGTTATCTAAAGTCCATGGAAGAAAATATGAAGCTTTCTTTTTAGCCACACTGCAGTGCAGTAAATCGTTTAATATGGCCCTTCTAGTCATCGTCCTCCATTTTGTGATATAACGTAAATGCTAATCCCTGAGCTCTGGTGGCATAGTGCCTAAGGTATCTGAATGCTAACCAGAAGGCTCGTGGTTCAAACCCACCAGCCACTCCTTGGAAGGAAGATTGGGTAATCTATTTCCATAGTAATACCACCTTGGAAACTCAAAGAGGGGTCGATATGAGTCTGATCCGACTTGACGGCAGTGCATTTGGTGTTTTGAGTTTTTATGCCTGTTGAAAGCAAAGATACCAGAAAGGTGTTTATCTGTGTTTTACTGACCATGCAAAAGCATTCAATTGTGTGGATCATAACAATTTATGCATAACATTGAGAAGAATGGGAATCCCAGAACACTTACTTGTGTTCATGAGAACCCATACACAGACCAGGAGATGTCATACAAATAGAACAAGGGGATACTGTATGGTTAAAAATCAGGAAGGGATCTAACAGTGTTCTCTCCCCTCCCCTCCCACTGTTAGATAGGTAGAGACAAGTATTGATTTGGGTGAAGAGAAGGGCAATGTACCAAATATGAGTGATCAACATGGCGGCATTGAGGAAGAGGAAGACATACATGTACATGGGAGGTACGAACAACAAAGATGAACCCTATTGCACATACAGTACTGCATTGTCAGTGAAGGCAAACAGGGTTATACAGGTGGTTAGATGGGTGGACAGGCTGAACTATTAGGGATGTCTACGCGGGGGGGGGGGCGACCCAAGAATATGTATATAGTTGGTGACCAATGTTTCTACAAGTGTATTTGTATCTCTTACAAGTGTAAGAATTCCTAGGTGTATAGTAGATCTGACAAGGGACAAGTCTGCAGTCGCATCTTGGGCACAGCCAGCTATCCAGAGGGAAATAGTAGTTGAACCGTTGGGCTTGGGACCATAGTTGTAGGGGGCATCAAGCTCAATCGCTATAACACACTACACAAAACATTGTTCCAGCTCCTACTCTGGTGAGTAGCAACTGGGATCTTAAAACCTGTGAGCAGCCATATAGATACAACAATGGGTCTCTCCTCATCCAGAACAAAGAAGAATGAAAAAAAAAACCAAAGATGCATGGAAACAATTAGTGAAAGTGACTGGTACACCATGAGATCCTCAGCCTATACAACTATGAGACCAGAAGAATGAGATGGCGCCTGGCTACCACTGTCAACCACTCAGAAGGGATCTATGTAGGAGATCCTGGATAGAGTGGGAGAACAATGTGGGAAAACTCAAAATCATTTGGGGAAAAAAAAAAGGGACCAGGTTTGCTGGTCTGATAGAGCCTGGTGGAACCACTGAGACTACGGACCCTAGCTGCCCTTCAGGTCTGGAATTGAACCCACACCTGTGGCTTTCACCCAAACAAACGACAGGCATATGAGGTGAACATTTACACTAGGTAGATACACTCCTTGGAGAGTACAGTCATGGGAGAATAGACAGGCTGTTGATGCACAGGGAGACAGCTCAGGAGCAGGAGTACATGTAGGGATGGACACAGGGAAGAGGTAACTATCAGGAGGAAGTGAGAGGGGAGCTGTTGCATTGGGGTAAATTGTAGTCAATGTCAAGACACAAAGTGCATGTGAACTTGCTCTGTAAACTTTCATCCACATCACAATTTAAAAAAATAAAAAGAAAAAAAATCATGAAGACAGTGTGTCAGGGTTATATTCTTCACGATATTTATTCAATCTGTATGCTGAGAAAATGATCCAAGAAGCTGGAGTATATGAAGAATGTGGCATCGGGATTGGAGGAAGACTCATTAACAACCTGCAATATGCAAATGACACAACTTTGCTTGCTAAAAGTGAGGATGACTTGAAGCACTTACTGATGAAGACTAAAGACTACAGTCTGCAGTATGGATTACATCTCAACATAAAGAAACCAAAAATCCTCACAACTGGACCAATAAGCAGCATCATGATAAATGGAGAAAAGATTGAAGTTGTCAAAGATTTCATATTACCTGGTTCCACAATCAACACCAATGAAAGCAGCAGTCAAGACATCAGACAACATACTGCACTTGGAAAATGTGCTGTGAAAGACCTCTTTAAAGTGCTGAAGAGCAAAGATGTCTCCTGGAAGACTAAGGTGCACCTAACCCAAGCCATGGTATTTTCAATAGCCTCATATGCATGTGAGAGCCAGACAATGAATAAGGAAGACCGAAGAAGAGTTGATACTTTTGAGTTGTGGTGTTGGCAAAGAATACTGAAGTACCATGGACTCCCAAAAGAACCAACCAATCTGTCCTGGAAGAAGTGCAGCCGAAATGCTCCTTGAAAGCGAGAATGCCAGACTTAATTTGACCTACTTTACTCATGTTGTCAGAAGGGACCATTCTTGGAGAAGGATATCATGCTTGGTAAAGAGGAGGGTCAATGAAAAAGAGGAAGGCCCTCAATGAAATGGACTGACACAGTGGCTGCAACAATGGGCTCAGGTATATAGCAAGTATTGTGAGGCTGACACATGACTAGGCAATGTTTCATTCTGTTGTACACAGAGTCGGTATGAGCTGGGGCTGACTCGAGGGCATCTAACAACAACAGTGCCTGTTTAGTGTGGGATGCATCTCAGTCCTGCCTTGCTGGAGGTTATGACTCAAATCACCACCCTGAGCTTCTTTAAGGGTATATATGTGAATGTTCTGGGAAAGTTTACTCTCTCTTGCTCTGGTTTTGCATTTGGTTCATCACCAACTCACCCCTGGATTTGAGACAGCAGGTGTCTTCTGATCTGCTCATTTGGGTTTGCCAACCCCTGCAAACCACATGAGCTGGGAGAATTCTCCAGACCTACCCACAGACCTGGGACTTGACAGCCTGCCAGCCTCCACCACCACCACATGAGCAGTTTCCTTGGGAGTTTCTGAGTTCTGTGAGATGTGAACTACTGTGAACTACGGAACCCTATGATGGAAGGAAGATTATTGAGGGGAGCAAGAGGGTTTGGTGTCAGAGGTGATGGAATGGCATGGCAGTTTGGAAAAGTTGGACATTCGGAACATCTTTAACCTCTGTCTCATAGGGACTGGCTTTGTGCTGATCTTTTTAAGAGAATTTATTCAAGTGCACATTCTTTACTTTGTCCCAATATTCCTGTCTCCAAAGGCTGTGTGGTGTAGTGGGTAAGACATTTGGCTGCTAACCAGAAGGTCAGCAGCTCAAACCCACCAGGTGCTCTGCAGGAGGAAGATGAGGCAATCTACTGCCATAAAGATTTACACCCTTGGAAACCCAATAGGGGTCACGATGAGCTGGAATCAACTCAGTGGCAGTGGGTTTTTTGGTTTAGAGGCTGTGCAACAGTAATAACCCCAAAAAGAGACATGCCTAGTAGAACTGGCTCCTATGGCAGTCAGTAACAGAAGAGTAAGCAGTTTGAAGTACATGTCCCCACAGCTGAGCCTACACCTCTGCACGGCACTACTGTGGAACTCACTCAGGAAAAGCAGCTTAGAGCTTAGACCTCCAAATTGCTAAAAATATTTGTTGGACATTTTCAAAGTAGCTCTAGTGGTGTAATGTCTAACTTCCATAAAGATTTACCTCCTCGGAAACCCAAGGAGGGGTCACTATGTGTCAGAATCAACTTGATGGCACCGAGTTTGTTTGTTTTTTTTTAATGGCATTTTTAACAGAGTATATTTTTTAAAAAAATGCAATAGGAATCTAATGAAAGAGGATTAATGAACTTGTATTTTCAGAAATTATGAACTATTTTGATATATTTTACCCTAAATTGAAACGACTAGTTATTCAGTATCTGCTGAATACACGGCTTCTTTAACTATGCTTGTTTTAATATAGAATTTTTCAATACATATGCAAGTAGTAATGAGATAAAGTGATTTTCCCTCTAATGAGGAACAAAATTTTGACACATTTAATTCAAATGTAAAATACGCTCAACTTGAGACATTGTTTAATTATAATCAATTACAACCTTCATAATTAAACCTTACTATCAGTTTTTTTTTTGCACAGAAACTTTAAACTATGTTACTTCTCAAAAGCTGTTATCTTTTTAATTTCTCCAGAGAGGCTGATAATATACAAAGAATATATATTCAACATTTTTAAGATTGAAATAAATATAAAGTATGTAAGATTTGAGGTTATTACCTTAAATTATTCTCCTAGGCAAAAAAAAAAAAAAAAATCACTAAAATACTGCACTACCAACCAGAATCTAAAATAAAGCAGCAAGATAAATTACCAGAGATTCTTGGGTCATGTGACCCCTCAGAAACTTCTGGTAGGACTCCAAGAAACAAAATACAGATCCTTAGGTCACTAAGACATGTTAATTGAAATAATCCCAGCACGTAAATTTTAAGTCATCTGCTAAAGCTTTTCATTGTTTCTGTGGTTTAATTAAAAAAGAAAAATATTTAGGTGAGAAACACTGGGAGAACAAATGAATTTCTCTCTGGTCGCTAAGTTTTTCTAGCAAATGAGGAAAGTTAGAAAATTGATGCATTGTTTCCATGGAAATACTGATAAAAAACTGACTTCAAGTTCTAATGGATTCCTTTTAACAAGAGTTAAAAATATAAATGCTGTGTAGAGTGGGAAGGGAAGGGGGCTGTGAGGAGAATTCAGAGAAAATCTGATTCATCTCAAAGCCACATTTTTTGGGTTGCTTTATCAGTGTTAATGCTGATCACAAAATTTAAAAGTTGTGTTGATGATTATTTGGTTTTGTGTTACAATCTCATCATAATTTGTATATACTTTCTATATAATTGGTTTAGTCAACAATATTATATTATGATTTCATTAAGATACATATTTGCAATTATTTTCTGTAATGCATCATCAAACACATTAACTCAGCAGTAAAAAGGAAGGATGATTTAATAAATCAATTACTGGTTATAATGTTGGAAAACATGAAAGTTAGAAGGAAAAATTGGGATTTATTAATTGGGGGTTGAGAGTTCCTAACTATATTTAAAAAGATACATTTCTTTTTCCTAATAATGGGGAACAAAAACCCATCCACACAATTTACAATTAAAAATGGATGATTTCAATGCCATTAATATTACATTCAAAATTTTTGTTTAATCTCTTGTGAAGTAAACACTGTATGGCAAAATATATATTTGTCATATTTGAAGATTAAGGTATGCCTGACCCAAGGCATGGTATTTTTAATAGCTTCATATGCATATGAACTGTGGGATGACATCAAGAACATCATCCATGAAGAAAACAAAAGGTCATTAAAAAGACAGGAAAGGAAGAAAAGACAAAAATAATGGCTGTCAGAAGAGACTCTTAGAAACTTGTCCTTGAACGGAAAGTAGCTCGAGCAAATAGAAGAAATGACAAGATAAAAGAGCTGAACAAAAGATTTCAAAGAGCAGTTCAAGAAAACAAAGTCAATAATTATAATGAAATGTGCAAAGACCTGGAGTTAGAAAACCAAAAGGGAAGAACATACTCAGCATTTCTCAAGCTGAAAGAACTGAAGAAAACATTTAGGCTTCGAGCTGCAATATTGAAAGATTCTATGGGCAATATATTGAATGATGCAAGACACATCAAAAGAAGATGGAAGGAATACACAGAGTCACTATACCAAAAAGAACTGGTTGATATTCATCCATTTCATGAGGTGGCATATAATCAAGAACCAATGATACTGAAGGAAAAAGTTGAAGCTGCACTGAAGAAACTGGCAAAAAAATAAGGCTCCAGGAATTGATGGAATACCCACTGAGATGTTTCAACATGCGAATGCCCCACTGGAGGCACTCACTCAGCTATGCCAAGAGATTTGGAAGACAGCTACCTGGCCAACTGACTGGAAGAGATCCATATTTGTACCCATTCCAAGGAAAGGTGATCCCACAGGTTGTGGAAATTATCGAACAGTATCATTAATATCACATGCAAGTAAAATCTTACTGAAGATAATTCACAAACGGACAATTTCAAGAAATGCAAGCTGGATTCAGAAGAGGGCATGGAATGAGGGATATCATAGCTGATGTCAAATGGATGTTGGCTCAAAGTAAAGAATGCCAGAAAGATGTTTACTTGTGTTTTATTAACTATGCAAAAGCATTTGATTGTGTGGATCATAACAAATTATGGATAACATTAAGAAGAATGGGAATTCCCAAACACTTGATTGTACTCATGAGGAACCTGTACCGTGACCAGGAGGCTGTCGTTCAAACAGAACAAAGGGATACTGCATTGTTTAAAATCAGGAAAAGAGGGCATCAAGGTTGTATCCTTTCACCATAGTTAATTCAATCTATATGTTAAGCAAATAATCTGAGAAGCCGGAGCATATGAAGAAGAATGTGGCATCAGGATTGGAAGAGGGCACATTAACAACCTGTGATATGCAGATGACACAACTTTGCTTGCTGAAAGTGAGGATGACTTGAAGCACTTACTGATGAGGACTGAAGACTACAGTTTGCAGTGTGGATCACACCTCAATATAAAGAAAACAAAAATCCTTACAACTGGACCAATAAGCAGCATAATGATAAATGGAGAAAAGACTGAAGGTGTCAAAGCCTTTGTTTTACTTCGTTCTACAATCAACACCAATGGAAGCAGCAGGCAAGACATCCGATGATATATTACATTAGGCAAATCTGCTGTGAAAGACCTCTTTCAAGTGTTGAAGAACAAAGATGTCTCCTTGAAGACTATGGTGTGGCTAACCCAAGGCATGGTATTTTCAGTTGCCTTTTATGTGTGAGAGCTGGACAATGAATAAGGAAGACTGGAGAAGAGTTGATGCTTTTGAGTTGTGGTGTTAGTAAAGAATGCTGAAAGTACCATGGACTGCTAAAAGAACAAATCTATCCTGGAAGAAGTGCAGCCAGAATGCTCCTTGGAAGCGAGAACATCCAGACTTAGTCTCACCTACTTTGGTCATGTTGTCAAAAGGGACCATTCTCTGAAGAAGGATCCACGCTTGGTAAAGTGGAGCGTCAATGAAAGAGGGGAAGGCCCTCAACAAGATGGACTGACACAGTGGCCGCAACGATGGGCTCAGGTATAGCAGGGATCGTGAGGCTGGCACAGGACCAGGCAGCGTTTTGTTCTGTTGTACATAAGGTCACTATTGAGTCAGACACGACTGGATGGCACCTAATAACAACATATGCATATCTGAGCTAGAAAATGTATCCATTTTTCTGAGATCTTCTTTAAGACCTCAGAAGAACTAATACATTTTAGTTGTGGTGGTGGTGATGGAAGAATACTGAATATACTATGGACTGTTACAAGAACAAACATGGCCAGACTTCATATCTCATACTTTGGTTAGGTTGTCAGAAGGGACCAATCCCTGGAAAAGGTTCACGGTGGGTAAAGCAGAGGATAAGCAAAACAGGGGAACACCCCTGACAAGATGTACTGACACAGTGGCTATGGCAACGAGCTCAAGCATGGCATGGGATAGTGCAGGACTGGGCAGAGTTCAGTTCTGTTGTCCAGAGGGTCACTGTGAGTTAGAATTGACTCAATGGCACCTGAAAATAACGGCAATATCCCAAATACACAACTCAGGCCTGATCCAGTAACATTTTTTAGCTTGATATATGAGTCATAGAAAATGTGAACAAATCAAGATTACATTTGGCTTTGATTAAAATTACAGGTACAAGTGTTTTCATTTCAATTACAAAAAAAAAAAAAAAAAAAACCTTTCAATGCTTATGCAACATCAGTTCCAAATACCTTTTATAGAAAATGCTCATTAATGATAACCTTACATCACTGCAGAAGCTGCTCTACAATTTAATAGCTAAGTGTTATTTCTAAGTAACATGCTACATTATTATATTATTTCAAGTCATTATAAAGTGAGGTTAAGGTGCAAATTGAAGCCTCACCTTTGACCATTTAACACACTTCAATTATCTCTGGCACCTCAGCGGATACAGCACCCTTTTTTCCTACTACTATCAGGCAACTCCCCCAACTACACCAATTACAAGTGATTCTTCTGTCTCAATGGTGGCACCCTGGTTAAAGCACTCAGTTGCTAACCAAAAGGTCAACAGTTTGAACTCACCAACTGCTCCACAGGACAAAGAAGTGGCAGTTTGCTTCCATAAACATTACAGCCTTGGAAACTCTATGAGGCCGTTCTATTCTGTCCTATAGGGTCACTATGTGTCAGAATCAATTCCTTGGCAACGGTTTTTGCTTCTGCCTAGCTGTTTAGCCTGTCTGCCTAGCCTGGCTATCCACACCTTTTCTTTTACCAAACTGGTTGTCCTACTTTACCTGTGGGCAATCTTATTATTTCCAAGCTTGCACTGGGCCAGGTTATAGCCATGAGCTTTCCAGCACAACTGTATGAAAGCATGTAGCACTGGATTTAAATATCATCACAAGTTTCCCATAAAACAAAGGTGCTGGCCATATTTTATTAAATTTCAGATAACCTTGGGTCTTACATTCCCATAAAACTCAATATTGAAGTTACAACAGTTAGTTTAGGTTTCTCAATAAATCAGTGAGTTTGGATTTCTTGATTAGCAAGGTTAGGTGGCCCATGTGAATGGTCCAAAATGTCACTGCTGATGGCTTTTCCACTTATGCATCTGGTCATGTGCTGGCACATTTTAAAAGTGATATGGCCTAAATATATTTTTCTTACTTTAGTAACATATAAATGCTTGCTCCCACATGGGCTTGTTCAGCTTTTGTTGTCTGAATCTTAATGCTATTGCTAAGGCTACAGTCATGTTAATGTTATCAACAGAAATGTTCTGTCAATTTATGTAATTTCATTCTTTAAATTGGCATCAAGACAAATCTTGAGTTCCAACTTGTCACTAAGACTATGGTTAGCTATATTGTTTAATCTGCTCCATCATAAAATAACAGACTAGTACTTGAGGCAGAGTAAGTTTTTAAAACATTATTAAGAGGCATTAGAGAAAAATTCTAACATAGAAATCAGGTAAATAAGCTATGAAACTATCACATGATATTCTAAATAGTTTTCTTGTAGATTAGGTAGAAAAATCAATAAACATATTAAAAGTTTTACTCTTTGAAGTGTCAACACTCTATTATAAATTAAAAAATTGATTTCTAAAAATCAAACCGTACCAGATTAAAGATATTCCAAGTATTTCTTTGACTAAAATGGAGATTACCATTAAATACACAAGGCCAAAAATCATCATCCTTCTCAATCATAGTCTCCATTCAAAGAGCAAAGGAAAGACATAGTGTTCCTCAAGCAGTTTCAATCCAAAGTAAAGTAGCAGGACTGGCAAAGTAGGAGTAGCTTGTTCACCCTATCCTCATCCAGTCAGCGCTCAGTTCCCACAAGATATGGCCACAAAGGCAAAGCAGGATCTCTGTAAAACTGGTCATTATAGCAGTGCTCTCTTCCAGACATTTTCAAAGTTTAAGGTAAAAAAAAATAGATTTCACACACAGTAAGTCTCTCAAAGCTCACTATGACTAGCAACAAATAACCCATATATTTTATTTTAATTTTTGCAGTGTTTCCTCCCCTCCCCTTCCACCCCTGGTAACCAATAAAGAAAGTTTCCTTCCATATATAAACTTTTCCTTGGCTTTTTACAATAATGAACTAATATTTGTCCTTCTGTGATTGACTTATTTCACTCAACTGTGATTGACTATTTTACAGCAGTGTAAAACACCTGTATATTTTAATGAAAATTTTCAGAAAAAGTGATAGGAAATGTGGCACTTCAAAGCACTTTCAGTTTTGACAATTTACTCATCTGTGTGCCTGTGAAACCTATTTCAAAAACTAATCATAAAGGGATACTACTTCCTCAAAACATGGAAGGAAAATTCATTCGATTTCCAAGTTGGTTCTGACTCACAGCAAGCCTCTCTGTAACAGAACAAACACTGACAGGTGTTGTGCCATCATCTCAACTGTTGCCATGCCTGAGCCCATCGTTGCAGACACTGTATCAATACAACTCGTTGAGGGTCTTCCCTTTTCTTGCTGACCTTCTACTTTACCAAACATGATGTCCTTCTCCAGGGACTGCTCCCTTCTGACACCATGACCAAAGTATGAGAGACGAAGTCTGGCCATTCTCACTCCTAAGGAGCATTCTGGCTGTACTTCCTCCAAGATCTGTTCATTCTTCTAGCAGTCCATGGCACATTCAATATTTTTCACCAAACCCATAATTCAAATGAACAATTCTTCTTCGATGTTCCTTATTCATTGTGCAACTCTCACGTACATATGAGGCTATTGATAATACCATGGTTTGGGTCAGGGCCACCTTAGCTTTCAAAGTGATATAAATAAATAACATACTTTTATATTTCTGAGAATATATTTCTAGAGAACCCAGATTAACGTATTTTGTACCCAGAGTGGCATCTAAAGAAAAAAGTCATAAGGATGTATTTTCTACATTGGTTCTCAAGTTTGATTAGTTGTACAGACGCTGATGACTCTGTCTCCATTAGTAAGGACAGTGCTGCTAATCCACAGCATGAGGTGACAATGTTAACACACAAAACAGCACCAGCAACAGATCAAGTACTGCTGAGAAGTAAGGCTCTGGTGATCACGTGTTTGTTACTTTTCTGCAATTTGTTTCAGAATGAGGACTATAAGGAAGCTGGTTGGTTGACCTATGTCCTCTAGACAAAGGGGTGAAAACAGATGAGTACAGGGCTTCGGGGTCACGGCTCAAGTGCTGCATAAAAGACCTCAATATTTCCACCTGCACTCTGAAAGAAAAATTTATTTCTTGTCGTACCAGAGCTGAAATGCTGAAAACCAAACCCAGAATCTAATCACAAGAGTTGCTGAATTACAACACCGATTGAATTGTCAACCTCAAACAGTGTCTGCAGTTAAAGTGAGGGCACTGATTGGGAAGAAATGGGATCCTGAAACTTTTGATGTGTCATATGGGCAGAAAATCAAAATGGTGGGGAAACTTAGCCCCTAAATTTCATTTGATCATCCCACCAGGGGAAAAAAAAAACATGACCAGCTGAGCTGCTTGTTGAGGAAAAAGGGAATACAGAAGGGTCGTGGGAGAAGGTAGTTCCAAATACTAGCTACAACAACATGACTAACTGCAGAAATGAGGACAGTTACTGTTATGAGTATTCTTTCCTTGTATGTGTGCAACAAATATTTTTTTGTTTTCATCAGTTATAAAATATAAGATGTAAAAGAGGCTAATGTGTTTTTGATTTTATGTATGTTACTTATATCATGTTAGGCACAAGCATGACCTTATCGTTGTCTTTAATTAGAGATCATGTATGCCTGAAGGAGACATATATAGGTGCTAAGTCGACAAAGGGTGGAGTGTGATAGTCAAGGCTACATGTCACCTTAACTGGGCCATGATTCTTAGTGGTTTAGCACTTACTATGTAGTCAATTCTCCATGATGAGATCTGACATAATGTAGTAACTTCCATGATGAGCTCTGCTGTGAGCAGCCTGTCAGTTCAAAGGGAGTTTTCTCAGGGGTGTTGCTTGCTTCTAATATATATGGATGTCCTGGCAAAGATCTCTGGCTTTTTGCTCTGGATCCTATATCTGGCTCATCATCATCTGGACTTGAACCAGTGGCCTGCCATACTGCCTGCTGATTTCCGAACTGTTGCCTTCATACCCTGTGAACCAACAATCTGCCATTTTACCTGCCCATCTTGGATTTGTCAGCCTCCACAGCCAGCATCTGCTATCCTGACTTCTCATCTTGAGTTCATTAGCTCCTGCAGCTATGTGAGGCAGGAGATGCTTGATGTTTGACCCAGGGATTTGAGACTTGTTAGCCTTTACAATTGCATGAGTCACTTTCTTGAGATAAGTTTTTCTCCCCGTGTATGTAAACTTTACTTGTTTTTCTTCTCAAGAGAAGCCAGCCTAAGACAATCAGTAAGTGTTTAAAGTCTTTTCACTTTCAGCAAGCAAGCTTGTGTCATCAGTATATCACAGGTTGTTAGTGGGTCTTTGTTCAATCCTGATGCTACGTTCTTCATATAGTGCAGCTCCACGGATTATTTGCTCAGCATATTAACTGAGTAAATAAAATCACATCTTTCCTAATTTTAAAGCATTTAGTATCCCCTTGTTCTATCTGAATGACTCCCTCTTGGTTTATGTACAGGTTCCTTATGAGCACAATTAAGTGTTCTGGAATTTCCATTCTTTGCAATGTAATCCATAATTAGTTACAAGCTACATAACCAAATGCCTTTGCATAGTCAATAAAACACAAGTAAACATTTTTTGCTTTCAGTCAAGATTCATCTGCCATCAGCAATATTCCTTGTTCCATGTCCTCTTTTAAATCTGGCTTGAATTTCTGGCAGATCTCTGTCAATATACTGCTGCAATCGTTTTCTAATTATCTTCAGCAAAATTATACTTACATGTGATATTAATGATATTCTTTGATAATTTCCCCATTCTGTTGGATTACCTTTCTTTGGTATGGACACAAACATAGATCTCTTCTAGTTGCAGCTAGGTATTTGTCAAATTTCTTCACATAACTGAACGAGCAGCACTGTATCATTGTTGAAAGATCTCAGTGAGTATTCTGTCAATTCATGGAGCCTTAATTTTCACAAATTCCTTCAGTGTAGCTTGGATTTCTTCAATACCATTAGTTCTTGATCACACACAACCTTCTGAAATAGTTGAACGTCGACAAATTCTTTTTGGTACAGTGACTCTGTTTACTCCTTCCACTTTCTTTTGATGCTTCTTTTGTTTTTATCCTTAGAATCCTTCAATACTGCCAATTGGTGCTTGAAATTTTTTTTTCTTCAGTTCTTTCAGCTTCAGAAATGCCAGCTATGTTCTTCCCTTTTAATTTTCTAACTCCAGGTATTTCATTGTAATACTTTAGTTTGTCTTATTGAGACACCCTTTGAATTTTTCTGTTCAGCTCTTGCAGTCATCATTTCTTTCCTTCGCTTTAGCTTCTTTTCATTCAAGATCAAGTTTCACAGTCTCTTCTGACATCCACTTTGGCCTTTTCTTCCTTTCATGCCTTTTAAATAACCTTTTGCTTGCTTCATGTATGACGTCCTAGGTGTCATCACACAACTTGTCTGGTCTTTGGTCACTGGTGTTCAATAGGTCAAATATATCCCTCAGATGGTTTCTAAATTCTGATGGGACATACTCAAGGTCGTATTTTGGCTCTCAGGAACTTGTTTTAATTTCCTTCAGCCTCAACTTAAACTTGTGTATGAGCAACTGATGGTCTGTTCCACAGCAGCCCCTGGCCTTGTTCTGACTGATGATACTGAGCTTCTCTCAATGGTACTGACACTTTTTCTTTGTTTGCAACTTTCACATTCCAATCACCTGTAATTATCAATACATCTTGATTGCATTTTGGTCAATTTCTGACTGCAGAAGTTGGTGAAAATCTTCAATTTCTTTATGTTTGGCATTACTGGTTGGTATGTAAACTTGAATAGCAGGTGTAATAACTGTTCTTCTTTGTAAGTGTATGTCTATTATTCTTTTACTATCAGTACTGTACTTCAGAGCAGATCTTAAAATGTTCTTTTTGGCAATGATTGTGACACCATTCCTCTTCAATTTGTCCTTCCTGGTAAAATAGACCATCTGATTATCTGATTCAAAATGGCCAATACCAGTTCATTTCAGCTCATATTATAATGCCTATGATCTTCATGCCTTCCACTTTAGTTTTGACACCTTACAGTTCTCCTGTATTTATACTTCATACATTCCATGTTGCAATTACCAATGAATGCTTTCAGCTGCTGCTTCTCATTTAGAGTAGTGTCCCATCAGCAAGTAAAGTTCTTCATAGCTTTTCTTCATCCATACCATTAACGTCAAGTCTACTTTGAGAAGGCAGCTCTTCTCCAGTTGTACTCTGAGTGCCTTCCAACCTAACGGGCCCATCTTCTGTTACTATATTGGACAATATTTCATTGCTATTCATAAAGTTTTCAGTGGCCAATTTTTTCAGAAATGGACCTGGTCATGTCCTTCTTCCTAGTCTGTTTTAATCTGGAAGCTTCACTGAAATTTGTCCACTGTGGGTCACCTTGCTAGTTTTTAAAATATTGTTAACATAGCTTCTAACCTCACAGCAACATGCAAGCCATCACAGTGTGACCAACTGACAGACAAATAGTGATCCAAGTAACTGAGCATGACAATTGACAAAGGTGGTTCTCTGCGCTACCTGTAAAACCAATATACTTAACATGTTCTGTACTCTGGAACTAAACTTTGCCTTATAAAATATAGAAACAAACTAATCAAGTTGAAGCCATCGCATGAACAAATGAATTTTATTAAATTCTACTCTTTTCACTTAGTTTTAAAAACAACAAACTCCTGCTATCAAGAATTCTTGTATAAAGTATTGTTTTATTTAAATCCAGAGAAATTATAATAGAGATCTTTGAACTGCAAGTTTTCAGGCAGTTTTTCCTAAGAGAACAATGGCATGTTTTGGTAACAAGAGAGTCCTACAGTCTGGCAGGACACACTGGTCAGTAATAAGACACATGCTGAAAAGTTTTTAGAGCTTCAAAGAGGAATGTTTATATTGTTATGGAATTACTGATTGGTCACTGAAAAAATGAATGAAAAAGAGAACAAAGTTTGGAAGCTATTGTGATTATGGCGAAAGAGCCAATCTAAGTTTCATATATTTATCCAATTTAAACTAAATCCTTCCATGTTTAAAAACATCTAACTAACCATTATTTAAAGAGCGCTCGTGGCGTAGTGCCTAAGCATTTGACTGCTAACCAGAAGGCTGGTGGTTCAAACCTACCAGCCACTCCTTGGAAGGAAGAATGGGCAATCTACTTCCATAGAGATACCTTCTTGGAAACCCAAGAAAGGGTCGCTATGGGTTGTGACCAACTTGACAGCAGTGAATGTGAGACTGAATCATTATTTAAAGGAGGATCTGTCAAGTTTGTATCTCTAATTTCCAGAGTTAACTGTATCTACAAACCAAGCAGTTGTAGATCAAATCCAATTAGTTTCAGAAAGCTTACGTGGTAAAAAAACACCCTTTTAAAAATCTGTTAGAACAGGATTTCAAATGAGCTCGATTCTACCACCCCACCTCTCAATGTTTAAAACAGTCAGTTCACAAACACATATATACCCTGTTGCAGCAATAATACATACAATTAATTGCCCTGTATAATGATATTTACTCACCCTCCCAGTAGTATCTGTGGCTGGTTGGATTCATTTGTGATACCAAATACATCTGGAATTAAATCACCATTGAAGCTGAAAAGGAAATGTTAAATACATTAAGCTATTTTTTGTCTGTTTGTTTTTAATTCTAATCCTCTCACTTAGCTTTAAAAACAAAAACAAACTTTTGGAAAGTATAGTAGACATTACAATGCTCACGAGTATTTAGCTGTAGTCAATGATATGTGAACAGAGGTGATGTGTCACTTCCAGGCCAAAGCATTTAATTTCTGTTGGTGGACCCTCCAGTCCCCTCTAAATCTGCTATGGTAATGAGAAGAGTATGTGTTTCAGATGGTTCAGCTACAAAGATGTTGAAACCTTTGACAGCCTGACTCTGAGTGATGGCACAAAGCACAGACTATCACTGAACTACACAAGACATTTACTGTGAGCAAGGTATAAACTTTTGTTGTAAGATTTTGGGGTTTTCTACAACCTGTACCCAATCTAACCTATCTCTGAGTGATAAGAAGACAGCACTAATTCCTAAAAAAACTTACAATAGAATCTTGACTCAACTTGTTTAGTTAGATGGGCTTAAGAAAAATAACTCCCAGAAAGAATCTTTAGCTTGTATAAACATTCATACTGGACAGTGAATATTGTAACAACAATGAAAAAGATATACAATTATGAAAGAAATCAAGCTGAGTGTCCTTAAGATTAAAAATTAATTTATAGTTCAGACTTATAACAGCCAGTGACCTATACTGATGTATGACTTTGATTTTAATAACTGTTAAGAAAAGCAGTAGTGGAAACAGGAATGCAGCTATACGTTGCTCCAAGAATGATCTCTATTCCACTGCCATAAAAATCCTGCCAGAAATGTAGATTAAATCTATCATGATATATGAGTCTATTTTAAGGAAATAAATGATAACACTAAGATAAACCTGTAAAAAAAGGACAAAAATTTCTCATACAGAAATCTTTCTAAATATCTGGTAGAAATCCTACATCTTTCTTATCTGTCAATCATGCACTAATATTTTGAGTAATAGCATGGCCAAAATCAACAGAAATCCAAGTGGAATTCATTCAAAGCTATTGGGGGAAAAAAACAAACAAAACCTACAAACCTCTTCCTTCTTCCAAAATTCTAATTTTTGGTTCTCTTTATTTCATCATAAGAAGTTCTAGTGGTAGAATGTCTAAGGCATTTGGTGGTTCAAACCCACCAGCCATTCCACAAAAGAAGAAATAGGGAAATCTACTTCCATAAAGAAACCCAATGCTGGTCACTATGAGTCAGTATTGACTCAGTGGCAGTAGGCTTGGTTTTTTGTTCATCCCACCATGAGAAATAAATACATATCATGTAACCAAGCGGACAGGCCCGTATCACCTTTAGCTGCTGTTGTCAGGTGCTGTGAGTCAGTGCTGACTCACAGCAACCCTATGTGCAAAGAACAAAGCACTGCTGGTCCTGCACCATCCTCATAACTTCTTCTATGTTTGAGCCCATTATTACAGCCAACCGGGGAGGGTAAATTTTGTATCAATACTAATTTGCAAAGTAATTTCCTATGCAAAAGATTTTATTTTATATTTGTAAATGTAAAATCTTTCAAAGGGAAGCAAGTTCATACTTACTCCATAATTAGTGGTTCATCTTGAAAGGTCCTATTGAGTATGGTCATATTGTTAGGATCTGTATAGAAAGAAAAAATACAGAGTAGACAATGCATATATTATTTTTGGTATCTACACTTAAAGGGAAAATATTCTTTTATGCTTTTCAAGACTACTTTCTAATTTATTCCAGGTATTACCACTAATAAGGAGCTCTGGCAGCACAGTGGTTAAAGCATTTGTCTGCTAACCACAAGGTCAGCAGTTGGAACCTACAGCCACTCTGTGGGAGAAAAATGACACAATGTTTCTGTAAATATTTACAGCCTTGAAAACTCCATGGGGAAGTTCTACTCTTTCCAATAGGGTCACTGTGAGTTGGAATCAACTCCATGGCAGCAGGGTTATTACTAATAAGACATCATAAACTGAACTTAAGTGGACATCAAATTTGTAAAGATAACATACTACAAGAAGGGAGAGTTCATTCTGTAATGAAGACCAAGCATTACAATTGTTTCCTGTTGAGGCTTAAATCTGAAAATCCCTTAGATGAGCCTTCTTTATACACAATTTATATTGGCTAGATTGACAATTAATAAAGTTTTGATGTAAATAAGCCAATATATACAAAAGTATCTGACTCTGAAATGTCCAGGCTATATAAAAGCAGTGCCATAGAATGTAGTCATACTTTTTAAATACACATTTATTGAACAGACATACAGTTATATTCCCAAAAGTTACTTCCTTGAAATATAGGTCCATGAATAAAATAGTCTATTTAGCCATAACTGATTGGCCCTTCTTACAATAGGTGAAATTTGTTGGTAGGTACAGTAGACTGGCTCTCAATCTCCATTCAAGCCTTTTTTGTGCATTCTTACATTGAGGAGATTAAATAAACAAACAAAAAACCCAGTACCATGGAGTCAGTTTTGACTCATAGCAATCCTATAGGACACAGCAGAAACTGCCCCATAGGGTTTCCAAGGCTGTAAATTTTTACAGAAGCAGAATGCCGCATCTTTCTCCTGAAGAGTGGCTGGTTGGTTCAAACCAATGCTTTAGCCACAGTGTAACCACAGCTCCTTACTGGGGAGACTAGGAACCAATAATATCATTTCCCAGATAACAGTGCACCTTACATTCTGAATAAAATTTAAGCCTTGCCAATCAGATACACTGTGGGTTTTGAAGGCAGAAGTAAGAAGAAGGTCATGCTTCTGCTATTTCTTAGTCTCTGATCATGAATACATGAGTGTCAAGAGACTCAATGCAGGGCACCCATTTGCCTGTAAGCGAGAACAGCAGCAAGCACAGGGTCATTCTTGCAGTTGCTGCATAGCGGTCTACCATCTGATAGTCAGAGGCAACAGACAGCTTCCTTGATGGCTCTGGGCACAGCTCAACCTAAGGATCTGTCCTAATTATTCTTTATGCCACAGAAAGCCTTCAATACATGTTTCTTTCTTAAGCTATCAAGAGTGAATTTTATTCTCAGTAAATGACCCCAGACCAGTTCTGGGTTGAAAAAGAAAAAATCAAAAAATAAACTGTAAAAAAAACTGTCTAGCTAATTACTGACATTTAAAAACCATATTTCTGAATTGATTTCAGAACAACATTCTAGGTCTATTTACCTAAGAATAACACCCGTATTTTTCCTTCAATAACCAATGATAAATACTAAAAACTCTTACAAGAAGTTTACCTAATGTTTGATTTTGTCCCCAGAAGATAACAACTCCCAAATCACTGTTGGCATGAGTTTTGGGAAGATACGTCAAAAGGACATCCATTTGTGAATCTCCATCATAATCTCCAGGGACTACACTGGTTATCAATGCACTGTGATTCCTACAAGAAACAAGCATTTACTAATATTGGCTCAATTTATAATAGTAATAAAAAAGACACTTCTATATTTGTACTATATAGGAGTATTTCTAATATAAAATTTTAAATTTCACAGACTTATTAAGTTTATTTTTCTCTTTAAATGTCTTAACCCCTGTGATAGGGAGTAAAGAGCTAAGGATTAATGCAGAATAGTCTTAAGAAACAAGATAAATCTGAAATATATTAAGAAAAAGTTCAGTTTTATCTTCAAGCATTGGTTCATATTTACTTAGTTCCTTTATAAAGGATCAAGACATATGAATGATGTTTATAATACACAGAGGTTTCTAACCAATTGATAAAGCATGAAGGACTATCACTGTGATTTTATTAGTTAAAACACTATTCACAAAATATTTAATTTTGAATTTTAATTGTAGATTCTAAATTTACAGTGAAAATTAAATAATTTTACTTCTGGGAGTTAGTCAAGAAATAAGTTCTTTTTCACCAAGCCTGGTAATGCAGGCAGTCCCCGGACTACGAACGAGTTCTGTTTCTAAGTCTGTCTGTAAGTCTAATTTGTACATAAGTTGGAATAATTAAATATGGTTCGTATCTAAAATCAGACAGACCAAACTCACTGCTGTCAAGTCATTTCTGCTCATAGTGACCACTCCTTGGGTTTCTGAGGTAGTATCTCTACAGAAATAAATTGCCTAATCTTCCTTCTGAGGAGTAGCTGGTGAGTTTGAACCACCCAGCTTTCTGGTTAGCAGTCAAATGCTTTAGGCACTATGCCACCAGAGAACCCATGTTGTTGTTATGTGCCATCGAGTCAAACCTGACTCATAGCGACCCCTCCTTGGGTTTCCGAGGCAGTATCACTACAGAAGTAGGATTGCCCAACCTTCCTTCCGAGGAGTGGCTGGTGGGTTTGAACAGCCGAACGTCTGGTTAGCAGGCAAGCGTCTTAGCCACTATGCTACCAGAGCTCCTTAGAGAACCCATGTTAGTCTTAGTATATCGGATATAGTGTGTCTTTCTATGCATTAAAATATTAAATATTTTGAGATACATTAAAACATCTTTAACGTAATAATAACACAGTAAGAATAAAGTTTTGATGCTCATTGCAAAGTAGCTTGTTTATTATTACAAACCATTGCATGTACCTCGAATTTTTAATATAATAGGCTTTACAGCAGTAGATTCATAAGGTAGAATGGATATTCCTTGGGAAATGCCTATATGTTATTCAAACATATGGATTTAATTTTTAATCCTGAAATACTCTAAAATTGTTTACATTAAACTCAAAAACAAAACATTCTAGAGGCACGTCATAATGTTGTCTGAGTGACTCAACCACAAAATAGGTCTTAAATTCAATTTACATTGACTTCTACTTGGACCACACAGCAAGACAACAAGTTTCCAATTAGAATATGGATCATTATTTCCTAAATAGCATCAAGAAACTAAAAAGTATCTAAAGTAAATAAGCCTACAAGATAGTAAACAGGGAACCAGAGAGATCGACTGACAAATGAAGATAACTACAAATCAAAAAGAGGGAAAAACTGTGTCATTACAGAACTTCTAGATGGTAGGGATGTCAAGACAACTACAAGATAGAATGGACTGTTCTAAATTTGGGAAGAAAACTATAAATCACAGGGTAACCTCAAAGAAAAATGATAAACCTTCACATCAAAATAAAAAAGAGGACCAGCACAAATATTTAGCAAATACTAAAAGAATGCCGACAAAACAAGTGATAACACAATTCATAAACAAAACAAGCTCAGCATAGAAAATTACATGGAACAAAGAAATCGACACCACAAAAAAGCACATAACAAAAGTGACAGTGACAAATTCATATTTGCTGATAATTACATAGCTGGCAAGGGACTTATCTCTAAGATTTATAGAAAACTCCAACGCCTCCACAGGAATTAACAATCCAATTAAAAAATGGGCAGAAAACATGAATAGACACATCTCCAAGGAGGATATTCAGGGCCAGCTAATACATGAAGAGATGTTCACAATCATTGGCCATCAGAGAGATGCAAATCAAAACCGTCTCACTCCAACACTGATGGCAAGGTTCAACAAGACAGAAAATAACAAATGTTGATGGGAATGTGGAGAGACTGGGACTTTCATACACTGCTGGTGGGACTGTGAAGTGATACAACCACTGTGGAAAACAATGTGGTGATTCCTTAGAAAGCTAGAATTGGACCCAGCAATACCATTACCATTACAATACCATTTGACCCAGTAAACCCATTACTAGGTATATATCCTAAAGAGGTGAGATCCAGGACAGGAACAGATATATGCACATCAGATATATGTTCATCGCAGCACTATTTACAATAGCAAAAACATGGAAACCACCTACATGTCCATCAGTGGAACAGTGGATGACCAAACTATGGTACATACACATAATGAAATGCTATGAAGCACTAAAGAATAATGTAGAGTCTGAAAATCCCCGCATAATATGGATGAACTTGGAGGACATTATGCTTAGTGAAATAGGTCAATCACAGGACAAATATAGTATTAGTTCATTGTTGTGGAGGGTCAAGGAAAGGTTTACATATGGAGGGAAACTTTCTTTGCTGGTTGCTAGGGGTGGGAGGGGAGGGGAGGGAACACTGAAAAAAAAAAAAATAGCAATGACCTATGTCACTTGAGTTTTGTGTATTTCACTGTACATAAATTATATTTCAATAAAATGCATTAAAAAAAATCTAAAATGTGTATATAGATTTTACTTAAAAGTGAAAGTGGAGAAAATACTGTTAGGAAAAAGAATATAATAAAAGCCTTATTACTATGCATCTACTTACTATCCAGGTATTGTATATCAAGTGCTTAATGTTTTATTTAATGTTCACTAAATGAAATAGGTATTGTTATGGTCATTTAACAGACTATGAAACTGAGGGTCAGGGTGATTAAGTAGTTTCCAGGGTTAAATAGCTAGTTAAATGGAATAGCTGGAATTCAAATACAGTTGTATGGGCCTCCAAAATTGATTATATTTACAATAAAATATTTTGATAAAGGTAATTTTTTCAAAAGATTCCACCAACCCATGAACTTTTCCATGAAAAATACCCCATCTCTAAAAATGATGAGTATAGTACCCACATATGCGGATCAGCTGCACTGAGTTGATTCCAACACAAGACGACCCCACGTGTGTCAGGGTAGAACTGTCCTCCAGGGGGTTCGTAAGTGCTCATGTTTTGGAAGTAGACTGCCAGGCCTTTCTTTCCCAAGGCACCTGTGTGTGTGGACTCAAGCCTCCACCTTTCCCTTGGCAGCTACAGTTCCCAGTGAAAACGGCTCAAAAAGGAAAGCTTTCTTCCCTGAAGAACTCCTGAGAGGTCTGGAATTTAAAGTCATCAGAAACAGTGGAAGACAAGAGCAAGGCACAGAACTACAAATAGTTTTATTTGAAAGTGTTTATTTTGTGTAGTGGTCCTTTTCCCTCTAGCTCAGCTAGGCAAGAACTGTTTATTTCTGGAAAATGTCAGGCTTTTGGGGGAGGAGGATTTCAGTTACAGAAGGTAATGGCGAGACTTAAAGCTAAACAGAGAGAATTAATATAATAGAAAGTCTACTTTGACCTTTGTACTCAGCTCCACCCCATCCCTGGAATGTCAGCCAGTGAGGAGGGCAAGAGACTGCAGGCAAGTCCCACCCATGCAAAGAGCTTCCAATGAGCTCTATCGTGCCTTACTCCTAACTATGACTAGACATTTGGCTTTTGAAGAAAACTATGAATATTAAAGAAAGTCCAAACAAAAACCAATAAGGAACCTGAAGAAAACAGAGGTAATGGTGGGAACAAAAGAAAACTTCAAAACTATACTTGGGGAGATAAATTAAACCCACTATACGTTCCAACTCGTAGCAACCCTACAGGACAGAGTAGAACTGCCTCATAGCATTTCCAATGCTGTTAAGTCTTTACAGAAGCATATTGTCACATCTTTCTCCCATGGAGCCACTGGTAGCTTGAAACTGCTCACCTTTTGGTGAGCAGCCAAGTGCTTTATCCACTGTGCCACCAGAGCACAAGAGAAGCTAATGTGTACATAAAGAAAGAATAATATGTTAAAAGAACAATAAGAAGACAAAGAAAACCTCTTGGAAATTAAAAATACAACAGCTAAAATTAAAAACAAACAACAAAAAATCAACAGACCACTTGGAAGGAGGCAGAGATATGATGGTGTCCTGCTAACACATTCTGGCCAATCCCTCTACAACCAAGACCTGGAAACAATGAGTGAAACAGGTACAAATAATGATCCTGGAACTCTGAGCATCAAATGACAGGATAAAGAATTAAACTGAGCATTGACCGGAAAGTGAGACAGAGTGAGGAGGGTGACTGGGAAGACATAAGCAGCTAAGACCGGACTACTGTGGTCATTTTAACTCACAGAGGCATCATACAGGGATGAGGACAAATCAACTAATGGAATCCATATGGAGACAGAGACACTGCAGACAGATACCCACTGGATTGCACCACAAAAGCCTATCCCAAGGGCTGCAGGCTGACCATAACTACAAAAGTCTCTTCTCCTTTGTTTTTTACCTTTTTCTCTTTATCTTTCTCACATCTTTCCTTTGCTTTTTTTTGCTAATTTTTCCTCCTTATTGGTTCATTTCTCCCTCTTCTTTTATATATACCAATCTTTTTTTCATTCACCTCACCTCCTTTTTAAATTTTTCTTTGTTTCAATTCTTTTTCTGTTTACTGTGTATTTTTCCCTTGTCCCATCCAATTGGAAGAGGATATTAACCCTCCACTAGTCTGCCATATCTACTGCACCAACCTCCTCACTCAACAGAAGGAACAACATCAACAGCTCTTGCACCACTGAATCAATGACAAAAAGTAGACAATGCCTATGCATCCCACCCACAGACCCTCTTCATAAGAGAAACCTGCACCCACATTCCCACCAGTTACTCTACCAACCCACAGACAACTGTGGAGTGCCCCAGTGCTGCCAAGATAACGATCAAAGAAGCATGCCAGCCCCACATATCCAGGTATATCAAACAAGGCAAAACAAAAACACAGGATGAAAAAACCAACATATAATCAACAAAACAACAACTTCAAAATACCTTGGAGTCAACAGACAACTTCAATTTAAACAAAGAAACAGGACAAGATAGTGGAAGCAAGTGACCAAAATAAAAAGCTAGGAAATCTCCACAAGGAAGAACAGGTAATAGAACTACCTGGTAAGGAATTCAAGGCCATGGATAAACAGAAGCAGAGAAAAGACAGACAACACCCTTTAAGAATTCAGGAAAACAAAACAAGAGCAAAATGACAAAATAATTAGACAATCAGAAATCATACAAAAACAGCAATTAGAAATCCAGGAAGATGAACACTAAAATTACTGATGAACAAAGTATTGGAAGGACAAAAGAGTAGAATGGAACTGGCTAAAGATTTCATTTCCCAGCCAGAAAACAAATCTTTTAACACTAGCTTTTATGAGGAAAAATCAGAAAAAAGAATAAAGAAAAATGAAGAGAAACTAAGATTTATATGGCATGCTATGAAAAAAACTAACATACGTCTTATTGGTATTGCAAAACAGGAGGAGATTGAGAAAAAAAAGACAAAATTGTCAAAGACTTACTGGCAGAAAACTTTCCAAATATCATGAAAGATGAAAAGATATCCATCCAAGAAGCTCAATGAACCCCACAGAGGAGAAATCCAAGGAGAAAGTCACCAAAACATACCATAATCAAACTTTCTAAAACCTAAGACAAAGGAAGAATCTTTAGAGCAGCTCAGGAAAAACAAAATGTTACCTACAAGGGCAACCAATAACATTAAGCTCAGACATCTCAACAGAAACCATGTAGGCAAGGCAATGGGATGATGTATACAAAACACTAAAGGAAAAGAATTGCCAAACAAGAACTACATTATTCAGCAAAATCATCCCTGAAATACAATGGTGAAATTAAGACATTCTAAGGCAAACAGAAATTCAGGGAATTTGTAAAAACCAAACCAACCCTACAAGAAATGCTAAAGGAAGTCCTTCTAAGAGAAACCAACAATGGAAGATGACAAATTAATATCAAGACACATGATACTAGCATCCAGACACCAACCCAGAAAAAGAATTCTCAAAACTAAAACAAGCATACAAAATGGAAAACAGAGAACAAAAGAAATCAACTACAAAGCAAATAGAGGGAGTAAATGGTATAATTACAACACATCCAAATGGCAAGGAAGGACATTATATAATGATTAAAGGATCACTTGAACAAGAAGACATAACCATAATAAATATCTATGCATCCAATTAAAAAGCTGCAAAATACATAAATCAGACTCTAACAGAACTGAAGATACAAATAGATAATCCCACAGTAATACTGTGTTGTTGTTGCTACGTGCCGTTGAGTCTGACTAGACTCACAGCGACCCCATCTTGGGTTTCCAAGGCAGTATCACTACGGAAGTAGATTACCCCATCTTCCTTCTGAAGAGTGGCTGGTGGGTTTGAACCGCCAGCGTTCTGGATAGCAGTCAAGTGCCTTAGGCACTACGCTACCAGAGCTCCCCACAGTAATAGTTGTTATGTGCCGTCGAGTCAGCCCCGACTCATAGCGACCCTTCCTTGGGTTTCCGAGGCAGTATCACTATGGAAGTAGGATTGTCCAACCTTCCTTCCGAGGAGTGGCTGATGGGTTTGAACCGCCAGCCTTCTGGTTAGCAGTCAAGTGCTTTAGCCACTATGCTACCAG
>NW_006921596.1:7159184-7161332 GCF_000298275.1 Orycteropus afer afer
CCAAGGAGTGGCTGGTGGGTTTGAACCACCAGCGTTCTGGTTAGCAGTCAAGTGCCTTAGGCACTATGCTACCAGAGCTCCCTGACTAGATAATAGAAGAAATAAAAAATGAAATTAAAAAATTCCTTGAATCAAATGCGAACGGAAACACAACATATCAAAATCTTTGGGACACAGCAAAAGCAGTGATCAGAGGGCAAGGTTTTAGAAATAGATGCACACCTCAAAAAAGAAAAAAGCGCCAAGAGCAACACCTTAACCCAACATCTCCAACAATTAGAAATAGAGTAACAAAAAAGCCTACACTCACCAGAAGAAAAGAGATAACAAAGATTTGTACACAAATAAATGAAACAGAAAATGGAAAAACAACAGAAAATATAAACAAGACTAGAAGTTGGTTCTTTGCAAAGATTAATAAAGTCAACGAACCACTGGCAAACTTAACAAAAGAAGGAAAAGATGCAAATAACACAAATAAAAAATGAAAGGGGTGATATTACAACAGAACCAACAGAAATAAAAAGAAAAATAACAGCATGCTATGAAGAACTATACTCCAACAAATTTGAAAACCTAGAAGAAATGGACAGATTCTCAGAAACATACTACTTACCTAAACTAACATAGACTGAGATAAAAAACTTGAATAGATCCATAAGAAAAGAAGAAACTGAACAGCTTATTAAAACATTAACAACAAAAAAGTCCTGGCCCAGACAGTTTCACTGGAGAATTCTACCAATCACTCAAAGAAGAGCTAACAGCAACCCTACTCAAACAATTCCAGGACACAGAAAAGGATGGAATCCTCCCAAATTCATTTTATGAAGCAAGCATAACACTGATACCAAAACCAGGCAAAGACACCACTAGAAAGGAAAACTACAGACCAATATCTGTCATGAATACGGATGCAAAAATCTTTAAAAAAAATCCCAGCCAACAGAATCCAATGACGTATCAAAAAAAACAATGTATTATGACCAACTGGGATTCAAACCAGGTATGCATTGATGGTTCAACATTAGAAAAACAATCCAGGTAATCTATCACATAAGTAAAATAAAGGAAAAGAATCACGTAATCAAACCAATAGATGCAGAAAAGGCATTTGATAAAATTCAACATCCAATCCTGATACACTCTCAGAAAAACAGTAATAAAAGGAAAATTGCTTAACATAATAAAGGGGATATATGCAAAACCAACAGCCAACATTAATCTGAATGGAGAGAGACTGAAACCGTTCTCCTTGCGAACAGGAACCAGACAAGGATGCTCTCTAACTCCACTTCTATTCAAAATTGTACTGGAAGAAATAGCCAGGGCAAAAAGGCAAGAAAAGGGAAATCAAAGGCATCCAAATTGGTAAAGAAGAAGTAAAACTATCTTTATTTGGAGATAATATGATACCATATATAGAAAATACAAGAGACTCAGCAAGAAAATGACTGGAACTTACTGAACAATTTGGCATAGTGGTAGGATACAAGATTAACATACAAAAATCAGTTAGATTCCTCTACACCAGCAAAGAAGTCTCTGAAAAAGGAATTAAGGAAATCAATACTATTTAAAATAGCTACCAAAAAGATAACTGGGAATAAATTTTACCAGGAACACATAAGACCTATATAAAGAAAACTACAAAACACTACTTCAAGAAACTATAAGAGATCTACATAAATGGAAGAATGTAGCATGCTCATGGAATAAGAAGATTGAATATTGTGAAAATGTCAATACTACCCAAAGCAATCTATACATTCAATGCAATCCCAACCCAGGTGCCATCAACATTCTTTAAAGACATGGAAAAACCAATCACTAATTGTATATGGAAAGGAAACAGACCTCAGATAAGCAAAGCACTATTGAAGAAGAGGAACAAAGTAGAAGGGCACATGTTCCCAGATCTCAAAACCTACTACATAGCCACAGTTGTCAGAATGGCCTGGTATTAGTACAATGACAGACACAGAGAGCAGTGAGGCAGAATTGAGAACCCAGAAATTGATTCACTGACCTATGGTCAGCTGATCTTTGACAAAGGGCCAAAATCTATTCAATGGGGAAGAGACAGTCTCTTTCACAAATGGTGCTAGCAACATTGGATATCCATTTGCAGAAAAATAAAATAAGATT
>NW_006921596.1:7168314-7169963 GCF_000298275.1 Orycteropus afer afer
GACCAGAAATTAATGAAAGAGAAAATAGGAGGGCAATAGAAAAAAATCAACAAGACCAGAAGTTGGTTTTTTGAAAAGATCAATAAAATTGAAAAACCACTGGCAAATTTAACAAAGGAAAAGAGGGAGAGAAAACAAGTAACACGAATAAAAAATGAAATGGGTGGCATTACAACAGAACCAACTGAAATAAAAAGGATAATATCAGGATACTATGAAGAACTGTACTCCAACAAATTTGAAAATCTGGAATACATGGACAGATTTGTAGAAATATACCACTTACCAAAACTAACACACACTGATGTGGAAAAGTTGAACAGGTGAATCACAAAAGAAGAAATTGAACAGCTCATCAAAAAATTACTAACAAAAAAAAGTCTCAGCCCAGACAGTTTCACTGGAGAATTCTATCAAACACTCAGAGAAAAGCTAACACCAATGCTACTCAAACTATTCCAAAACATAGAAAAGGATGGAATCCTCCTTAACTCATTTTATGAAGCAAGGATAACCCTGATACCAAAACCAGGCAAAGACATCACTCAAAATGAAAACTACAGACCAAATATCCCTCATGAATATAGATGCAAAAATCTTCAACAAAGTCCTAGTCAACAGACTCCAATAGCATATCAAGAAAATCATTCATTATGACCAAGTGGGGTTTATAGCAGGTATGCAAGGATGGTTCAACATTAGTAAAACAATCAACATCATCTACCACATAAATACAACAAAGGAGAAGAACCATATGATCATATCAATTGATGCAGAAAAGGCATTTGGTAAAATCCAACACCCATCCCTGATCAAAATTCTCAGCAAAATAGGAATAGAAGGGACATTCCTCACCATAATAAACAGAATCTATGCAAAACCAACAGCCAACATTAGGAGAGAGACTGAAGCCATTCCTCTTGCAAACAGAAACTAGACAAGGGTGCCCTCTTTCACCACTTCTATACAACACTGTACTTGAAGTCCTAGCCAGGGCCATAAGGCAAGAAAGGGAAATCAAAGGCATCCAAATTAGTAAGCTAGAAGTCAAAATATACCTATTTGCTGATGATATATGATCCTATACCTAGAAAACCCAAGAGACTCACTCAAAAATCTACTGGAACTAATTGAGATATTTAACACCATGGCAGGACATAGGATCAACATCCAAAAATCAGTTGGATTGTTCTATAGCAGCAAAGAGGTTGCTGAAAAAGAAATAAGAAAATCAATACCATTTACAATAGCTACTAAAAATATAAAATATTTGGGAATAAATCTTACCAGGGACACAAAAGACCTGTGCAAAGAAAACTATAATACACTACTTCAAGAAACCATAAGAGACGTACATAAATGGAAGAACATACCACGCTCGTGGATAGGAAGATTGAACATTGTGAAAATACCAATTCTACCCAAAGCAATCTGTACATTCTATGCAATCCTAATCCAGATCCCATCAACATTTTTTAAGGATATGGAAAAACCAATCACTAACTTTATATGGATGGGAAAGAGACCTCACATAAGCAAAGCACTATTGAAGAAGAACAACAAAGTAGGAGGTCTCACACTGACAGATCTCAAAACCTACTATACAGCCACAGTAGTCAAAACTGCCTGGTTGTGGTGTAGTAAATTAC
>NW_006921596.1:7171404-7173801 GCF_000298275.1 Orycteropus afer afer
AATACCATTTGACCCAGCCATTCCATTACTAGGTATATATCCTAAAGAAGTGAGAGCCATGACAAGAACAGACATATGCACACCCATGTTCATCGCAGCCCTGTTTGCAATAGCCAACCGATGGAAACAACCTAGGTGTCCATCAACTGAGGAATGGATAACCAAACTATAGTACATACACACAATGGAATATTATGCAACCCTAAAGAATAACCTAGAATCTGCAAATCATCATATAACGTGGATCAACTTGGAGGATATTATGCTAAGTGAAATAAGTCAATCACAGAAGGACAAATACTGTATTAGTCCATTATTGTAAAAGTCAAGGCAAGGTTTAGATATGGAAGGTAATTTTCTTTGTTGGTTACGAGGGGTCACAGGGGAGGGGAGGGAACATTGTTAAGATAGACAGACAAGTATCGATTTGGGTGAAGAGAAGGGCAATACACCAAATGTGAGTGACCAACATGGTGGCATTGAGGAAGAGGAAGATGTAGAGTGGTCCGTGGGAGGTATAGAAGACAAAGATGAACCCTTTTGCACATACAGTACTGTGTTGTCAGTGAAAGTAAACATGGGTATACAAGTGGATAGATGGGTGACCAGGCTGAACTATTAGGTATGTCTATGAAGTGGGCTGTGTACCCAAGACCATATATAGGGTTGGCAAACAATGGTCCTGTAAGTGCATTTGCATGTTCTTTAAGAATTCCCAGGTGTATAGTAGAGCTGACAAGGGACGAGGTTGTAGTCACTTCTTGGTCACAGGCAACTACCCAGTGTGACCGAGTAATTGAACCTGTGGGCTCGAACCAGTTGCAGGGGACATCAAGATCAATTGGCATAACATACTACACAAAACATTGTTCCACTTCCTACTTTGGTGAGTAGCAACTGGGATCTTAAAAGCTTGCAAGCAGCCATCTAGATGCAATGATGGGTCTCTCCTTGTCCAGCACAAAGAAGAATGAAGAAAATCAAAGATTCATGGAAATAATTAGTCCTCGCAACTGGTACACCCTGCGATTCGCAGCCTATACAACTATGAGACCAGAAGAACAAATGGTGCCCAGCTACCACTGTCAACCACTCGGAGGCGGATCTAGGTAGGAGACCCCATGTAGAGAGGGAGAACAATGTGCAACAAAACTCAAAATCATTTGGGAAAAAAAAAAAGAGAGAGAGGGACCAGGTTTTCTGGTCTGACAGAGCTTGGTGGAACCACTGAGACTATGGCCCCTAGCTGCCCTTCAGGTATGGAATTGAACCCACACTTGTGGCTTCCAGCCAAATAAAAGATAGGCACATGAGTTGAACATTTACCTGAGGTAGATACACTCCTTGGAAAGTACAATCACAGGAGAAAGAAGGGCTGTTTATGCACAGGAAGACAGCTCAGGGGGCAGGAATGTATGAAGGGATGGACACAGGGAAGAGGTAACTATTGGGAGGAAGTGGGAGGGGAGCTGTTGTATTGTGGTGAATTGTGGTCAATGTCATGAGACAAAGTTTATGTGATAATATAATTCACTTTATGGAAAGTGTATTTGCTCTGTGAATTTTTACCCAAAGCACAAGTAAAATAAAACTAACTCCGGATGGATCAAAGACTTAAGTGTGAAATCTAAAGCTATAAAGATCATCAAAGGAAAAATAGGGGCAAACTTAATAATAATAAAAAAACAACCTCACTGCTGTGTAGTTGATTTGACTCATAGTTACTTGACTTCCACTTGGCTTTCTGAGTTGGTATCACTTCAGAAGTAGATTGCCCAACCTTCCTTCGGAGGAATGGCTGCTGGGTTTGAACTGCCACCCCTCTGGTTAGCAGTCAAATGCCTGAGGCAGTACGCCACCAGAGCTCCCTAGAGGCAAACTTAAAAAACCAAACTACCAAACATACTCCTGTCCAGTTGGATCCAACTCATAGTGACCCCTCTTTGGGTTTCTGAGGCGCTATCACTGCAGAAATAGATTGCCCAATCTTCTTTATGAGGAGCAGCTGGTAGGTTTGAACTACCAGCCTTCTAGTTAACAGTCAAATGCCTTAGGCACTACACTACCAGAGCTCCCAGGGGCAAACTTAAGGGCCCTAACTTATAGCATAAATAGACTATCAAGCACAAGCCGAGATGCACAAACAGCAGAACATAAACTAGAAATTAAATTCTAAAAATTAAATTAGTATGTGCATTAAAAGACTTCCCCAAGAGTAAAAAGAAAGCCTACAGAATGGGAAAAATATTTGGCAATGGTATATCAGACAAACGACTCATCTCTAAAATTTGCATAAAATTTCAACACCTCAGAATCAAAAAGACAAACAATCTAATTGAAAAATAGGCAGAGACATGAACAGGCATTTCACCAGAGAAGACATTCAGGCAACAAACA
>NW_006921596.1:7174343-7180426 GCF_000298275.1 Orycteropus afer afer
GTAGGCCCTGACTCATAGCGACCCCTTCTTGGGTTTCCGAGGCAGTATCACTATGGAAGTAGATTGCCCCATCTTCCTTCAGAGGAGTGCTAGTGGGACTGCAAAATGACAACCACTTTAGAAATCGGTAAGGCGATTCCTCAAAAAGCTGGAATTAGAATGCCATTTGATCCAGCAATCCCATGACCAGGTATATATCCTAAAGAAGTGAGAGCCAGGACAAGAACAGATATATGGACACCCATGTTCATCACAGCACTATTCACAATAGCAAAGAGATGGAAACAACCTAAGTGCCCATCAACTGACAAATGGATAAACAAACTGTGGTACAAACACACAATGGAATACTATGCAACCCTAAAGAATAATGTAGAATCTGCAAAACACTGCATAACATGGATGAACTTGGAGGACATTATGCTGAGTGAAATAAGTCAATCACAGAAGGGTAAATATTGTATTAGTCCACTATTGTAAAAAGTCAAGGAAAAGTATATATAAGGAAGGAAACTTTCTTTGTTGGTTACCAGGGATGGGGGGGGGAGGGGAAAGGAGTTTCAATTCCTAGATAGGTTGAAAATAGATAGAAACCAAAGATTATTATAGGTAGGAAGGTGTGGCGGTTAAGTTTGTGTGTCAATTTGGCTGGGCCTGGTTGACTGGCTGGGCAGCTGGTGTAGTATTTCCCATGATGAGAATGTTAATCAACTCCATGGTAGAATCTACTATAAGCAGCTGAGTAGCTTCCCTAGGCATGTGGTCTGCTTTCCGTATATAAGAAACAGCTTTAGGAATGGTCTCTAGCTGATGGCATATTTGAATCCTGCATGTAGCCGTGTCATTGTTCAGCAGTCTGCCATGCTCTCCTGATCTTGGGACTTCTAATTGACTTGAATTAATGGCCTGCCATGTGGTTTGGTAACATCAGGACTGTGCCTTTTCACTTGTCGATCTTGGGTTTGTCAGCCTCAGCAGCCAGCAGCTGAGTGAAGAAAAGCCTTCAGCTTCAGTGGGCTGGGAGCAGGAGGCAGACCTAAAGCCCAAGGTTGAGGGGCTTTCACCCAGCCCCTAGAGCCTGGCACTTTGAACTTGGACTTAACGCCTCCAAACAGTAAGAGAATAAACTCCTGTTTGTTCAACCCATCTCATTTGTAGTATATTCCTGTCAGAGCAGCACTAGGTAACTGAAACAGAGGGGTACCAAGAGTAGGAGGGAGGGAGAAAGGGGAAGCTTTTGTTTCTGGGGCACAGAATTTATGCTAATGGTAGTGGAATATTGAAAAGTTTAGCAATAATGGTGGCACATCATGAAAAATAGCAATATTCCTGAGCTGTAAATGGGGAAGTTATGTTGGTAAATGTCTTGCTGTATATGTCTTCACAACAATAAAAGTAAAAAAAAAAAAAAAAAAGAAGTTGACACTGACTTGTAATGACTAGCAAAGGTAAAGCACTCAGTGCTGAGGATTCATTGGGAAAAATAAAAATGCATGAAAGGTATATGAGAGATATGATGGAACATCTGCAAAGAAATTAGGAATATATACATAGAAACTTATGCAATTTATTTTTTACAAAGCAATCATTTGCATTAATCAAAGAAAAAGAAATTATTTTGTTAAGTTAGCAAAATGTAAGCCCATTATAGCCCATAAATTTCCTTAAATTTTAATCTTCCAAGAAAAATCACAGTGTAGGCAGTTAGTTCATTTCTTGTATATAACATTTATCAACTTCTGTTCCCTCCCTACTCCATGCATGCTGACATACAGTACCCATGTACATTTCTCAAGTGAAATAAATGACTGTTTATCCATTTATACCATTCCTCTGAATGTTCTAACTCAAGGCAATTTTTTTTACATCTGTCTGAGTTTAAATTAAATATTATAGAGTCCAAACATTCATCACTCCATAAAGGCACTTCTACAACAGCTTACTAAGCAGTCTCTCATCTTTCCCCGTGGCATTTCATCCTACACAGAGTTAACAAGTGTATCAATCTAACATACTATTTTCACTATCTCTTTCTTGCACAAGAACCTGTAATGATTTCTCACTGCCTGTGGGGTCAAGTTCAAACTCCCATCTAAGAAGTGCACTAGTCAGCCTGATTCCATCTTCCCATGCTAAAATTCTCCAAAGCATACCCTGTTCTTCTGACAGGAAATCTTCAGGCCCCCTTTTTACAACATGCTGTTTTTTTACAGCTATCCCGTATAAATGCTTTGTTCCCAGCCTTGAACACCCCAATCTAAAAATTATATTCATCCTAAAACTGACTCAATGGCAACTAACAAATAACAACAAACCAAAACCAAACCCATTGCCATCAAGTCGATTTCAACTTGTAGCAACCCTCATTGGGTTTCTAAGGCTTTAATTCTTCATGATAGTAGATTGTCTCATCTTCCTCCCATGGAGCAACTGGTGAGTTTAAATCACCAACCTTCTGGTTAATAGCCAAATGCCTAACCCACTGCACTACCAGAGCTTTTTCACACTAACAACAAAGTCATGCTCAAATCCCATGACTTTCTGGCAGCTGCCACACTAGCCTACATCGACCCATGTGTTCTTTCTTCAACTCTGACAGCAATCAATCTCACTTCTTGTCATTTCAGAGCTGTGTTGGCTCACTATTGCTGAGAGTCACTGTGTTTTTCATGCAATGCAGCCATATAAAAAGAAAAATAAGAGCTATTTTTTGAACAGTTATTTTTTAAATTCAGATTTCAAAACTTTAAATTTGAATTCCTTAAAAAGCAAACTTAAAAAAGGTCACCATCTTTGCTGGTCTGATAGAGCCTGGTGGAACCCCTGAGACTACGGCCCTTAGCTGCCCTTCAGGTCTGGAATTGAACCCACTCCTATGGCTTCCAGCCAAACAAAAGACAGGCATATGAGCTGAATTATTTACATTAGGTAGATATACTCCTTGGAGAGATCAATCATGGGAGAATAGAAGTGCTGTGTATGCACAGGAAGACAGCTTGCGGGGCAGAAGCACTTGGGAGGGAAGGACACAGGCAAGCAGTGGCTATGGGGAGGAAGCAGGAGGAGAGCTGTTGCATTGTGGGAGATTGCAGTCAATGTCATGAGATAAAGTATATATGAACTGCTGTACAGAAGATGAATTTGTGCCACAAACTTTCACCCAAATCACAATAAATATTTAAAAAAAAAAAAAAACAGGTACCATCTACTTACAGAGAAACAACTGACCTTTTCTTCACTGCACTCTACCCGCTCCTTGCCAAAGGATGGTGCAGCTGATGAGCCTGAGAGCCTGCCCTTCCACAAGTGCACTCAGGGAGAGGTATAATTCCCCACACATTAAAGAAAGTGTGTTAGATTGCAAGAGGATGAAGGGTGTTTCTACAGAACAGGCTAGAATCCACTCAAGAGTATTTATTTTTTAAAAGTAAATCATTTTTAAGCTTTGGTACTTACAGTATTTTTCTAACAAATTACTTGCTACTCATAACTAAGTGGTTTTGTGTTACTATACCACTGTTGAGTAAGAGTGATTTCAAAACCAATCCAACCAGCATATGCATTATTATACTAGCAAGTTATATTTCACAGAAACAAATCTATTATTTGTACTTACTTCAAGGATAGGTTTACTTTGGGTTTAAAATAGGGTGCGTTCTGGTCTGCCAAAAAGACAATTAAATCATTTCCTGAAAGAAGACAATATATGACATTAGAGAAATCTTTCCTGTTAAGAAATCCAATCAGTGGTTACAACAAACTTTTCAGGCACTGTTCTCAACAAGGAAACTTTTATTCTATTCCTGTTTATTTGTCTTCTCTAGAAGAGTTCTACTAGTCTAACAGAAAGGGTGTGTTGCAACAACAGAGTGTGCTGTTGCAAACAGTGCAATGTTCAAAGCAACAGAGAAATAGGCAGTGTAAGCACCAAACAACTTGGTGGATCCCGAGAAACAGAAGTCAATGGCTTCTGCTAGGCATCAGATCAGATGACTGAAAAGAACTAAACAGGAACATGCTTTCTAGCTTTATCTTCTCCAAATCTAACAACAGCCCTGTTAAGGTTGGTTAGTATATCACACAGATGTATCATACCAAGGACATAAGGATTCCCACTGTAGGTATCTCCCTAGTGACAAGGGCATGATTAAACATGCAAACAGAAAAAGTTGGACCCTCCAAGGACGCGCAGCATCTATGGAACCATTCCTCATGGTGATGCATTCTTGGACCTCACTGAGCACTCACTGGGACAGACTTTTGAAATTGTTTAACCAAAACACAGGCTATCATTAAAGTTAAGAGTCTCTGTGCTTAGTTTGGATGGAGACTGGCATTGCCTCATACAAAGAAAGAGAAAATACCCAGTGTCCACAAGAGACTCTGAAGTCCTAATAAGGGACCCCAGAAGCCTGGGCCAGGATCCTGCCAATCAGGATATCTGTCAGTTCTTCACTTACTTCCTTTGTGGCCTTAACCTTGAGCAGCACCTGATTTTATGGGTACTCAACAACATTAAGATTTACAAAAAGTTTGTTTAGTGATAGTTAAAGCAAACAACTTCCAAGAACACTAAGTTGGCAAAGAAAGCAAGAATTTGGGAGACTACAGGGTGATAAAGGTGAGATGGAGTCAGCTGTACACAAAAGACAAGACAGCTCAGGAGGGAGGAGTCTGCTCTTTGGGAATGTTTCCCAAAGAGACACTGGTATCAATGGTCTCTGCAAAAGGCCTGGATGAGCTGTGGAATAGTTAGGGCCTTGGAAGGACACAATAACTTTAGAAAAAAATTGGGATTCGGATAAAAGGAGGGTGGTAAAGATATTCTGATGTAAGTGGGTGAGTTAGGTTAAGTGGGGAGGCAAGAAGTCTCCTATAAGAAACTCAAGTGGAATCTTTTCCTGTTCACCAAAGGGCTCAGGGGCAGCAAAGCAAAATGGAAGGAAGGGGCCTTGGGAGCGAATATACATACAGGCAAGCTACTTAAGAGTCCTGGGAATCAGGAAGGACTTTGCAAGGCAAGTAATTCTATGGAAAGAAGGTGGTGCGTAGGTGAATGTCGCAGGCTTCTCAAGTAAAAAAAAAAAAAAAAAAAAAACTCTGGGGCGTTGCTGGGGCTTCGGGAGTACGTTAAACTGCAGTGTGACTGGATCAGGCCCCTGGGGTTGGAAAAGAGAATAAAGGGCAAAACTACCAAGGATGCTGGAGATGAGGGGAGGGAGACAGGGCCAGGAGAGAAGGGGCTGGGAAATACAGGAGGACCGGCCTTCGGGCCAAGGGATGTGGGGAGTACCAGGGCGGGGCACACGGACGGTGGGCAGAGGAAGGACCAAGCAAGCACTGACTTTCCCGTAGCACGAAGAGGTCCGTCTGCTTGTCGGAGTTGAGGTCTCCGAAGGCCGCTACCGTGCCCCAGGCCTCTGCTCCAAAGAGCTCGGCCGTGACGTTGTGCAGCGCCCGCGCCGGGGCCGGCCCGACTAATAGCAGCGCGAGCCCCACAAGCAGCGGCACCAGGAGCGCCCAGGTGCTGGGGAGCCGACTCGCCGCCGCCATGGCAGCCACTCGGCCCCGCCCGCTGGCCTAGCTCCGCACTTGACGGTAGCCGTAAAGCGCCGCGCAGCCGGCCGAGTGAGAATCTGCAGACCCCGGGCGCGTACAAGCCGCCGCCGGGTTCTTCCTCTCTCTCCTCTTGTGCCGCTTCTGGGACCCTTTGAAGCCCGTGGAGCAAGACTGAAGCTAGCGCTCGTGCTCACTTCCGGCCGGCACGCCTCTCGACAGTGTCGCGAGGAGGGGTGGGGCCTAGGAGCCGGGCCCGGCGAGTGGTGTTGACAAGTGGCCGGGGGGGCGGTGGCGGCCAAAGCTTCCGCCTGAGCGTAATGGCTGGGACTGCGGGACTCAAGGCTGAAGTGACCTGGAAGGTCCTGGAGCGAAGAGCCCGGACCAAGCGCTCAGGTTTGGCTGATTGGGGCACCGCCCCCTACTTCCGCACTGTGGGTGGTCTTCCCTTTCAAGCGCCCTAGGCTGGAGGCAGATGGAGTCCCGGAAATAAAACTGTGCCTAGTGTTTCCCTTCAGAAAGCAGGC
>NW_006921596.1:7180526-7187103 GCF_000298275.1 Orycteropus afer afer
AATACCTGCCCCTCCCCCCCCCCCCAACACCACCACCTGTAGAATTAAGTGGTGGCCTCCACTCCAGTCCGTGTTTGTTCCCTTCAGAAAGTAGTCAAGACATCTCCCGGCGCCCTTCCCTTAGAAATCAGGCGGCGGCCACATTTCTGGGAAAGAGAGTGTGGTGTTCTTATGAGTGTTCCTCAGCAAAAATCAGATAACTTGATTCTTAGATAATGACTATGATCTGGCTCTAGAAAAGTGGTAGTTGATCGTTACTTTCTTTTATAGTCAACACAAATTCTCAGCCCTAGCGGAAATTGAAGGGCATTAAGACCTCAGGCCACGGAGAGGGTCACGTTGAACATACTTAGGGTTCAGAAGGAAGCGGGCACTTTCTCTGGGCAAGTGATCCCAGGACGTGTAGTTCCTAGTTGTAGCTTCCTAACTCCAGGCCCCAGAAGTTGGAAAATGCTGTGCAGGCAGTTCAAGTGTCCTGAACTGACTTGTTCAAATTGCAAAGTCACGACTTTGAAGTTAGCACTTGTGGCTGAAATCTCCTCCAAGAGCTAGGATTGAAACTTCCCTTATTCCTGGCTAGCTGGAAATAAACTTGAGCTAAAAATGCGCCTGTAAAAAGGAAAGATGACTGAATGACAAGTCTTAAACTAAGGACCTTTTAAAAGATTGGTATACTATTTATCAATATTAGGAAATGCTGGTGCAAATTTAAGACCACCAAAAGAACATTAAGCTAGGAAAATTAACTTTGTATTTCTATGGATATTAAGAGATTTTTTTTTTTCCCCTTATATTTTGGGCCTTGGTCATTTATTACGGTTTTAGTTGTCTGTTGTGCACACTTTCTTCATCCTTTTTTTTAATTTGGAGAAAATATCTCATAAATTATACAGAAGAATTTCACCCAATGTTCATTGTCAGTTTCATTTTTTTTTAATTCCATTTATTTACTGAATGTAAAGTCCCCTACAAAATATGAGAGACTATTTCATAAAGTAGTCCTTAGTACGTTTTAGAATCAATTCAATTACTTGGAATAGTGACATGTTTTTTGTTTGTTTTTGCATTTTTCTAAAATGTCAAACTTATAAAAAATATGTGATTGTCTGGGCTACAAAAATGTGATACTAGATTGATGATATCTACATAAAGAATAACGAGAGTTTTCTTACAGAAAACGGAGCTCTTTCTGCCCTCAACACACATTTTTGCTGAATTTCTCATTTTCTTTAATAACCACAGAGTTTATTTTCTTTAGTGTTTCCTCTGTTTCTTCTGAAATGCATGTCATAGCTATACATTTTGAAAATCTTACTTTTTTTTTAATTGAGAAAAAAATTTCAAATTTAACTGTTGAATGTATTCACTTAAGTGCACTGCAAAGTAGTTAAGGGTATAATACTAGTGTTGGGTGTTTTAATATGTTTATATCTAGTAGCAAAAGATCTACCACTTGAACTCAGTCCTCCAAATTGTTGTTTGAGATTTTAGATTCTCCTGATAACTCTATATAGACTTACAAAGTTTCTTGAATGAATCAATAATTTCCTGTGTTATTACAGTCAATGTGATTCTGTTTGCTCCTTTTAGAATATAAACAGTTTTGTTTGAAAAGTATGCTAACCTGACTCTGGTATAGGCTTCAGGGCAGAATTCTGAGCATTGTTACATAGTAGCCTAATCATTTCACTGAAGAGTAGAGGTTGCTACTCTTAAGTAACATTTAAGAAGTGAGTATTATGTATTTCCTGCCTCATCTATATAATCAAATGTAATTTATCAAACAAAAGAAATCAAATTTTTAAGTCATTGAAGAGAAAATAAAATTATAATAATTATAATATTGTCTTTGTTATGCACTGCATCGTGTTAATAACTACTCACATTGCATTCAATTAATCTAATGCTGATTGCTTCTAACCTTCACTAAACAGTTTTGAAAATTGCTGTAGTTTAGCCTGGGATGCTTATGATTAGAGTCAACAATTTGAAATGGCCAGCTCATCTGATGCGGTTGTCTCCTCACCGCCTGCTTTCTTAAGGTCTGGTAAGTGTGTAGACCCCAAAAGGGTCACTTGGTATTTTAAAACAACCTTTTCTTCTCAAAGTTTATGTCATCTTATGATATGATTTTAGATTTACTTCTTCATTGGTGGGTCCAATCCTGAGCACCATTTCTGCTATTGTTAGGCTTAGGTTTGCACTGTATTTCAAGTGTGGCCTATCATGTTATTGTGGTGCAAAGCCTGAGAAGGGGTCAAGAGTGGAGTCCTTGCCATGACACACTGTTTGACCAGAGGCAGCTCAGTTCTGTTTCTGGGAACTTTATTTGTCAAATGAGTATCATAAGGTCTAGCTCCTTAAACCATTTTTGTTCTCTGGCAAAATGGAAATGAAACTGAGTAATGTGTTCCCCAAGATTGTGGAACAGTATCTGTTCTAAGGGGAAATTGAAACCGAGTAAAGTCAAAACTATTTCCCCCACCCTGGTTAAAACAGATAATTGGAACAGATAGGACCCCGGATGGGAATAGATAAGTGAACTTAATTGCCCTCAACTATTTTCCCACTCCAGTTAAGACTAATAGGACCCCAGCTGGAGACATATGAGTAAATATAATAAGTTCAGTTCCTTAAGAACTGAATAGAACAGAAAACATTCTTTCCTGCTATTTCCTTAGGCACAGGTGATAAACGTTAATGCATCTTAGAAAAAAACTTGAAAATTAACTCTGGCTCACGAACATGCCAAAGACAAAGAGGAACAAAGTTACTGGGAACTAACACTCTCCCTTCTGCCTAAGCCCCAATCAGCTGATAACAGGAAGTCGGTGTGACTCATCCAGTATCCACCACTGGATCAAAACACTATTGTCCCTTTAAACTGAGGTGAAGGAAATAGCAGCCAATTCTCAACCATCTCATACCCAAATTCCTCAAATTTTTATGAATATGCATCACCCTCTCTTCTGAAACTTACAAAACTGTGATTTGATGGAGTTTCAGGGAGTCAGATCTGGGTACGGGTACCCCTGGCTCCGTGCATTGCTGCTTTGCAATAAATAATTTTGTCTCCTCTTAATCACCTGGTGTGTAAACTGTTTTGACCTGACTGCACACCAGGCAGGGACCCGCATTTGGTCCTATATCAGAAACAACTTTTATAAATTAGTAATTTTTGGTCAATGCCTCATAGCCCTAACTTTTCATCAACTTCCAAGGAAGTGGATATTATCATAAACATTTTCATGGACAGGAAACAGAAGGTCACAGAGGTAGAGCCACTTGCACCAGGTTGTGAGACTTTACTGTTTCAAGGCCAAATGCTGTGGTGGTTGATGAGCCCTTTGGATTACTGCATGAAAACTGTGTAATTGCTTCCCAAATGAGTACATACTGTCTTGAAAAAAATTTCTAGGAGGTTCATGAACCCAGAAAAATCCACATACGAATTTCCATTAGAAACACATGCCTTTAAATGTATCCATCTCTACAGAAGAAGAAAGAGTCTTTGTTAAATGGCCACAGTGATAAAAATTAAGACAGAAGCTCTAGGGCACTTTCCTGTAGGTCATGGCCTAACTTGGGCCATTTCACAAACTGTTATGTGTCAGAACACTCTGGAAGAAACCTGTTGGCAAGATATTACATTGTTTCTAATTGTGCCTAAAGCAAATTATTTAATTCTCAAGACCCATTAACAGGTAAATGTGAGATGAACCAACCCTAACAGTGACTGAGGAACTCTTTCTTTTGGACACTCCATTCAGGAGTGAGCCCCTCCCTTATTTCCATCTTTACTTCAGTTCCTTTGTTGTCAAAATGGAGGAAGAAAATTGCAAAGGAACAAAATAGGAAATAGCTAAGGGAAGAATCATAATCAAACCGGAGAAAACAAAGCTTGTATTTTAAGGAATAAGAAAATGATCCTTGTCTTCAGTTGTCATCTGCTAAATTAAAGTAATAACATATTATATATAACAGTATTCAATTTATTTCTGATTTAATATTTGAACTAAAAGATTGGGAGAATATATATCCCTTTAGACACCTAGATATATTCTTTCTTTTTAAGCATCAGATTCAGTTTTCTGTCTTGGCTTTCCTAATAAGGGCTTGGTGGGTTTGCAGCACTAGCAAAGTCATTTGGTAGTAATGGGGAAGTACAATATGAAAGATAATGCTTTTATGCATCAGTAGTCCCCAGAATTTCAAAACCCAGGAACTGTGCTTAACATTAAATAGAGTGTACGAAAGCATATACAACTAAATTTTCCAGTATCAAAATACTTCAAAGTAAAATACAACAAGAAACAAAACAAAATACCAAGCTTCAGTGTTATAAACCATTTTAAGGATAGATTATTTATAATTTACTTTAACTGTTTATACTTCTTTTTGATTCCTCTAACCAAAATTTAGTAAGGTTATAAAGAAATATCAAAAAATTTAATCTGTTAAAATGAGAAATACTCAGTTTGCATTTATAGTTTATTTACTAATTGAAATACTCCATTTATGTTGGAAATAATTTGTTTTCCCCTGTTATAGTTCCTTGAATGTTATTACTGTGGAAGAATGTTTCATTGCATGATTTAATTAACAGTCAGTTTATAGCATGCCCTGGGTTCACAGCTGTGCCTTTCAGTGGCACTTCTGACCAGAAACTAGCCAGTGGTACAAAAAATGAAAGGTAACATCTTGATTTTGGAAAACGAATTTCCTATATACCTGGATTGTTGTGTACATTTTAGCCCTCCTTAATCCTCCTGAATATGTGCCCCTGCTATAATTTCTTTGTTTCTATCCTTTATTAAATATAATGTGAGTCCTGCATTTCTACAGGTATGTACTGGAATTGTGCTGCAACTGCTGATATGTCTGTATGTGCTGTGGTTGAATGTACTTTATTTTCTTTTGACTGCTTAAATCCAGAGAGAGATCTAGATATCCAACTTTTTCTTTAAATAACCTTGGAGTAAAGTGAAAGACACTGAATTTATAATGAAATTCAAGAACCAAAATAAATTATATTTCATTTATGTAGTAAAGGAGTACAGTATGCCTTCTATTGCTTCCATTTCTCATTGGGCCACTGTAGTTAATGATATACTAGGTTAGAAGAGTTGGTCAGCTATAGCTGTCACATTGGTAATACAGTTCAATTATTTGCATAATTGTATGAAAAGTATCTAAGCATTTGTGCTTTTGTTCTTAGTTGACAAGAAAATTTTAAAAATCATTCCTTCTTAAATAAAAGTAAAGGAGCTGTGGTGCCACAGTGCCTTACGCATTTGACTGCTAACCAGAAGGTTGGCAGTTCAAACCCACCAGCTGCTCCAGGGAAGGAAGACAGGGCAATCTACTTCCGTAAAGATTTACTGCCTTGGAAACCCAATGGGGGTCGCTATGAGTTGGAATCCACACGATGGCAGTGAGTTTTTTTTTTTTTGGTTAAATGAAGGTAATCATCATTATCTCTATTTTGACTTCCAGGTTTATCAGCATCTGATAAGTGAGTTTATCAGTCTCTGACTTGAATTTTTCCTATTACACATTCTCACTTCTCTTTAGATTCTTTTATTAATTTCCTCTTATTAATTTGATCTGCTTACTTGGTAATTTTGTGGTATATTCTGGGAAGAACTCAACTTTTTATTTTACACGTCTGAAATGCTCTGCTTTTGATGCTTTTATGCAGCAGCTTTGTTTTTAGTCTAATTTGTTGTTGTTACACGCGGTGGAGTCTGGAGATGGACCCAACTCATAGCGAGCGACCCCTCCTTGGGTTTCCGAGGCGGTATCACTGCAGAAGTAGATTGCCCAACCTTCCTTCCGAGGAGTGGTCTAATTTAGCAGTCAACTAATCAAAAATGTTCCTGTGGCTTGAAGAGACCGTTGGCCTCAAAGCTCTTGGACTATTGTGGGTTGTGGCCCCCTTTAAAAGCCTGAGGGAAGAGTACTTTGTAGTCAGCCAGACCTGGATCTAATCCCGGCACTGTCGTTTTGTTGCTGTTAGTGCTATAGAGTGGGCTCTCAACCATGGCGATTTTATGAATAACGATGAAATGTTACTAGATCCTGTGCCTTCCTCATGATCGTTGGTATTGTTGTGTCTCTTGTTGTGACCATGTGTCAGTCCATCTCACTGAGGGTTTCCCATGTTTCCGCTGAGCTTTTGATGAGCTTTTCACTGAACTTTTCTAGAGCCTGGTCTTCCTGATAATGTATGTGTCCAACATAAGTGAGCCAAAGTTATTACCATCTTTGATACTAAGGAACATTCTGGTTGTGTTTCTTCTGAGATAGATTTGTTCTTGACAGCTCTTTTGTGTACCCCCTGTTTTATCTTGGACAAGTTACTTTGTACCTCTGAGACTCAACTTCTTTCCCTGTAAAATACAATGAAGATAAAAAATTTACCTGGAGGGGCTATTGTGAGAATTAAATTACATGCTACGCACTTGATTTTGTTGTTGTTGTGTTGTTATGTGCTGTCGAGTCGGCCCCGACTCATAGCGACCCCTCCTTGGGTTTCTGAGGCAGTATCACTACGGAAGTAGGATTGCCCAACCTT
>NW_006921596.1:7188143-7195269 GCF_000298275.1 Orycteropus afer afer
GGGTTTGAACTGCCAGCCTTCTGGTTAGCAGTCAAGTGCCTTAGGCACAGAACTAGTATGTACAAATTCAGGCAGAGCCACTGCGTTCCTCCTCTTCATCTTCATACTGCCGAGTACATGCATAGACTCCGTAAATGGCAGTGGTGGTTGTTTGCATCTTGGTGATGCTTACTGCAATTCTTGTGTTCATTTCAAACTAACCAATGTTTTGGATGTCCTAGAAATTTTGTAGTACATAATACTGGTCTCAGAGAGCTCATAGTTTGGTGGGCCTTTATGCAGAGCTAAAGGGGACTTCAGTGCTTTTGCTGGTAACCTGCTCTTTCCCTGGACTCTTGCAGTTGTCTCCTACTTAACGTCTATAGCCTTCCCTTCCCACTGCGCCATCTCCCCAGACAATCCATCCTTTATGTTGCTGTCTGAGTGATTTTTCTTAAATGAAGACTTGGCCTTGCTTAGCAATATTGATCAGCTCTCCATCTCCTGCAAGATTGTGGGTAAGGCTTTGGGGAAGGCCTCGCTGGAAGTGACATTTCACCTAAAGGAGGAAATGGGAGTAAAGTGAAAAGTTGGGTGAGGAAGTTTCTAGGCTAAGATCCTAGAGCTAGATAGAGCTGGGTATTTGAGGTCATATAGCCAGAGCTTTGCTAACGGTAACAGTAGGTGAGAGAGGAGGGCCTGAGATGGCAGGACTTGGGGACCTTGAAACTATTTGGATTTTATTTTAAATGGAAAGGAAAGCCATTGAAAGATTTGAAATAATGGAATGATAAGACTTGGTTAATGTTTTATAAGTATCCTTTGGCAATTTTGTAAAAAATGGATTGAAGTAGCCTGATGGCAGAAGCTATAGATTATATGGCTCTATGTTTAAAACCTAGCATAGTGCACAGTACTGGGTACATGGTAGGCACTCAGTCCACATTTGGTAATTAGTGGCTATGAAAGCACAGATGTTGAGTGTGTCATCAGTCTGGATTCACAAAATGTTATCACCTTGACAATGCATTAGAACTTTGTTATTTGTTGTAAATTCCGACTCATGGTGACCCTGTGTGTTACCGAGTAGAATTGGTCCATAGGTTTTCTTGGCTGTAACCTTAATGGAAGTAGATTGCCAGGCCTTTTCTTTCACAGTTCTGCTGGATAGCTTGATCAGCCAACCTTTAGATGGTTTGTACCACTTAGGTGCTGTAACACAAATACAGAACCTATCCATCATTTACAATGTATCTTTCACTTAAGAAACTAACTTTCAGAACGTGGCCCTATTTAACAATAGAAAATGTACTGCATGTACGTACGTGTAGTGAAATCTTATGTACAATCATTTTTATATCATGATAATCTCTACCCATATTTTAAAATGGCTTATGGACCATTCTGTTTCCAAGGAGTGATCTGCTAAACTGTCCAAGGTGCTACCCAGTCTTTCCTTGGCTCAGATTGAAACATACATCTAGATACTATTTGATTTGCTGGTAAAAAACTTTGGGTTTGTGGTATGTAATTTATATATATGCCTGTATATATATTGTTTTTATTTATTGGTAAACGCTTATACAATAAGGACATGTCTTTTATGGTTTTTTAAGTTCTATTTGCAAACTTCTGGTCAGAAAAGAAATAATAGAAAATTTTAACTACAGATGTTTTATACTTAGTCTTAAAAAATTAGTAGATGCCTTCTGATTGTTCATTGTAGCTTTCTATGTTGTGTTTTTAATAAAGTCACACTTGTTCTCATTTTTGTCTTACTAGGCTTTGGCAGTCTTGATTAGAAGTAGTTTTTAAAAGATGAAAAAATTATTCCTGATTTTTATTTTGCTGTTCTTTTTTTATAGAGACTTTTTTTCTTTTTACTAACAATGATATGACTATATCTTAGTGCTTAAAAATTATTCATTTCTTCATTTTATAGCTTTTTTCTCTTTCAGTTTATACTTACCAGTTTTCTTGAGGAAATTGCTTTAAAGGTATACAGATGTGATACTTAGACATTAAGTGACATTGAAAATCTACAGTGAGAATTTTCTTAAGTATATAATCTAAATTGATCATTTTTATAGGTTCTGATGTGGTACACTGGTAAGGTATTTGGCTGCTACCCAGAAGGTTAGTGGTTCAAACCCACCAGCTGCTCTGTGGAAGAAAGATGAGGCTGTCTGCTTCCATAAAGATTTACCACCTTAGAAATCCAATGAGCATCTCTATGAGTCAGAATTGACTCAATGGCAGTGAATTTAATTTTTTAAAATTTTTTTATTGGTTGATATTCACTGTATGCTTTTTTTTTAATCTTTCAACATTTATACCATGAGTTTCGATTTAGTATTTAAAAATTGAGTCTTGTAGGTCAGGACTGAATTATTGGAAATATACCAGCCCTCATTATGGTGAAGAAACCCTGATGACGCAGTGGTTAAAGCACTTAACTGCAAACCAGAAGATCGGCAGTTCATACCCGCTAACTGCTCTATTGGGAGCTCTGGTAGCATAGTGGCTAAGACACTTGCCTGCTAACCAGATGGCTGGTGGTTCAAACCCACCAGCCACTCCTCGGAAGGAAGGTTGGGCAATCCTACTTCCGTAGTGATACTGCCTTGGAAACCCAAGGAGGGGTCGCTATGAGTCGGGGCCGACTCGACGGCACATAACAACAACAGCAACAACAACTGCTCTGTGGGAGAAAGATGTGGCAGTTTGCTTCTGTGAAAAGATTTACAGCTTTGGAAACCCTATGGGGGCAGTTGTCCTCTGTCTAACAGGGTCATTATGAATTGGAATCAACTTGATGGCAGTGGGTTTCATTTTTGGTTTTAGTCATGGTGATTAGCCAGACTAAAAAACTGAACCATTGCCATCACGTTGATTCTGACACATAGCGACCCTGTGGGGCAGAGTAGAACTGCCCATTGGGTTTCCAAGACTGTAATTTTTACGGAAGCAAACTGCCACATCTTTATCCCATGGAGCTTCTGGTGGGTTCAAACCTTTTGGTTAGCAGCTGAGCTCTTTAACAACTGGGCTGCCATGGCTCTTTGGTGAATAGCAGTCATGCTGTCATGGATTGTGGATTGAGTCTTATTGCTAAAGCTGTGAATGGTGACTGGGAAGAACAGGTGTGGGGTCTCGGATTAGGCAGTTGAGCCGTGGCCAGTCCTTAGTCATATATATATTAAGTTTCCTGGTATATTGTGAAAACATACTCTTATGGGGTGCTTAACTTGTCTTCCTTGTTCTATTTCTATCTTCTTTCAGCATATGAACCAGTAAGGAATTTCCTCTGTATTTAAATTAGTTCTTCCAGGTTGTTACATTAACCTTTTAAACTTGGTTATAAATATCTATTGGTTGACTAGTTTTAGAAATGATCAGTATGTGAAAAAGAATGACTTTGGCTTGCTGTGGCTAATGGTGAACTATTGTGTTTCCAAAGAATATTCAGCTCTGCCAAAGAGGCAGGGAGGCCACATTTCCTGACCGCCTCTAACTGCACAAGAGGAAGACAGAATCACCATCAATAGCCCAAGGCCTATTCCTGTGAGGCCAGACATGCTGCCTCCCTCCAGCCCTTTCATCAACCCTGACACCACCTGTTCCTCCTGCAGCACCCACCACCTCTCTGTTGGGTTTGAGAATTCACTGCAGTGGCCACACAGAATTCACAGATCATGGGGTTTATTAGGGAAGCAACAAGCTACAATTCAAGTTCAGGAACATGCTCAGTCTTTCTCAGTCTGCTGTCTCTCAGCTGACAGTCTCTCTCAGTCTCTCTCCCAGCAGTGCATGTCTCTCATTCTCTCTCTTAGCAATGTGTGTCTCTCGCCTCTTCCAGCTGTGAGTGAGAGATTCCTTCTGCCTCTAGGAGGGCTCCTTTTGAGCCTGGCAGAATGACCAAACTAACCAATCCCAACTTCAGAATTCTATACACCAGGGAGAGTGAACTTCCCGTGAGATTGCTTTGTGCTGCTCCCAGCAGAAATACCCCTGGTGGATAACTTTAACAATCAGGAGCTACTCAGTTGCTCACAGCAAATTCCACCACAGAGTTTACAAAGACTTATGGCTAGAAAAGCCATACTATGTAATTTACTATACCACAAGCTCATAGTGGAGTTATTATTTATTTTTTATAATTCACATCTAAACTTTTCATATAACCTTTGATTTAGGATCCTCCCTCTTCTGATTATGTTTCTGTCATGGATTTTCATTTGTGTAACTAAATGGCAATTTGTGCAAATCTAATCTTACTGTGTTCTTTGATTTTAAATGCTTTGATGTAAGTGCCTGGATGATGCTAATGGTTTCCAGTCAGCTGCTAAACTAAAGGTTGGCGGTTCAAACCCACCTACCTGATCTTGGAAGAAAGGTTTGGTGAACTGCTTTTGAAAAGATTATAGCTGAAAAAAACCCTATGGAGCAGTTCTGTTCTGTAATACACGGAGTCACCATGGGTTGGAATTGATTAAATGATATATTTAACGATATATTTTGAAGATGGAAAATTCGATAGATATCACAAGTAGTAGCTCACTTGAATTATTAATATATAAAATTTGACTATAAATCTTGAGTACTTAAATGTAAATAGCCTTACTATTTCTTCTCTTCTTAAGCAAAAACAATATATTTCATGATTTTTTAACAGCATAGCATCCTATGATTCCAAGTGGGTAGCCCTGTTACGTTTTGACCAGTTCAGTGCCATAGATTTGATTAGGTGACTTCATATGGAAATTTGTAGGGAGAATGCTGGAGCTCCAGAGAAAATGCACTGTGTATCATGTGACTTTGCTGAGTGTAAGAAACAGAGCCATGCCCCATGGATGACATTTATTTTAACTCAGCAAACGTTCATGTTACCAAATACATTTTTTAAATGTATCTTATTTAAAACTAATCGTTTTAAAAATAAATTTTATTTAAAAATAATTTTATTTGCTGCTGTGCTAAGCATTGATAGAGAGCATTAATCATTTCTATTGATGACTTTTTGTGCTCGGTCAGGAACTTTTTCCATTCTACTTAAGCCCCTTTGAAATACAGCTTATGTAAGCCCTTGATTTTAAAATGTAATGCCTTTACCTTTCATTTGCATTAAATAGCTTTTAAATGTCTGCCCATAGCAAAGAACTTTTCCTTGTTAAGTATCTTTAATATAGAGCTTATTTTCTTGATTTACATATTTCTGAAAGTAGTTACCTTTGCTTTGTGGAGTCTTTCTCTTTTTTTTTTTTTTTTTTTCATTTTTTAAAAATTTTTATTGTGCTTTGGGTGCAAATTTACATAGCAAACTTGTTTTACATTCAACAGTTCACGTGCCTCTGATCTCCTGGCCCCCCATTACTGTCCCTAACCATAAAAAACTCTCCTCCCCTCTTCCCCCTGTGACCACTCCCTCTCTCATGGCCCCTCTCACCCATGCATCCCTGCCTGTCCAGCTTTTCCTCTGTGTGGATGCTACCCCTCTGTTGTCTCATGGCTGATTGCTCTAAGGGGTGCATCTCCTTAGAATAGGTGGGTGCATTGCCTTGGGGTGGGTCTTTCTACTGTTGGGTTGAGAGCTAATCCATGTGAGTGAGTCTGTTTCTAGGCCCAAAGGGCAGCCCGGGACCGTAGTCTCAGGGATCCCACCAGTCTCTCTCCGACCAGCAATTCTGGTCATTTTTGTGTTTTTGAATTTTCTTCCACATTTTCACTCCCACTCTCTCTAGGATCTCCAGTTTTGATCCCTTTCCGAGCAGTTGGCATTCGTAGCCACCACCTAGTTCTTCTGATCTCAGGTCGTGGAGGCTGAGGTCCTTGTGGTCCCTCTTATCTTTGGACTAATAGCTTCTAGATGACTTTGATCTTCTTCACTCTTATTTGCTCCCTATGAGAAGAGACCAGTAGTTGCATCTTAGATGGCTACTCATAAACTTTTAAGACCCCAGTCATTACTCACCAAATTAGGTTGTAAAACAAAATTTTTATAAACTATGTGTGCCAGTTGAGTATGATTTTCCCTGACACTATGGTCCTCAGCCCCCAGGCCTGTTGATTTTCTCTCACAAGATGTTTGGTTGTCTCTGAGAAGTCACTCCAACCCTGTCTTCTGTTGCTTCTGTAATGTATGGAGCTAATTTTGTAGCACAAGTGCATATGTAAGATTATCTTCACCTGAATCTATCCTTGGTCTAGGGTTTATTCCTATTCACTTATCCCCACCTACTCTTTTCAGCTGTCTATGGATTAATTCATAGCCTGGTATTTGGTGCTAGTGATACTGCAGTGTTACGCATGTAATAGTAGTTGCCTCTGTTGTCTATATCTTTTGTGTACATTCTAGTGTCTCTCCATTCCCTAGTGTCACTATGCTGGTCCCAGACTGTTTCCATACCATTCCTCCCCTCACCCAAATCAACACATGACCCCCAAATAGTCTGAGATTTCCCCTCCTCTTCCCTCCCATCCCTGGTAACAACAAAGTGAATTTCCTTCCCTGAATAAACTTTCCTTGACTTTTTACAATAGTGGGTTCATGCAATATTTGTCCTTCTGTGATTGACGTATTTCACTCAGCATAGTGTCGTCTAAACTCATCCATGTCTCAAGATGATATGTGTATTCTTCATTGTTCTTTAATGTTGCACAGTATTCTATTGTGTGAATGTGCCATAGTTTCGTTATCCAATCATATGTTGATGGGCATTTGCTATAGTGAATTGTGCTGCAGTGGACATGGATATGCATATGCCTGTTTATGTCCTGTCTCTCACCTCTTTAGAATATATTCCTAGTAATGGAATTGCTGGATCAAATGGTATTTCTATTTTCACTTTTTAAAGGAAATCCCATACCATTTTCCTCAATATTTGTACCATTTTGCAGTCCCACTGGCAGTGTATGAGAGTTCCAATCTCTCCGCAGCCTCGCCAGCATTTGTTTTTGTGTCTTGTTGAAGTTTATTATTATTTCTGGGGTGAGATGATATTTCATTGTTGTTTTGATTTGTATGTCTCCATCAGCCCCAGGGACAACTCAGGGATGCCCAAAGCAGCAGACCAGAAGAGCAGGAGAAAGGGGATTAAAAGCCAGGAAGCCAGACAGAGGTACAGTCAGCCACAGGGACCCTGGTGGG
>NW_006921596.1:7198320-7200383 GCF_000298275.1 Orycteropus afer afer
TAATGATTGTGAGCATTTCCTCATGTGTTTGTTGGCCGCCTGTATATCCTCTTTAGTGAAGTGTATGTTCATTTCCTTTGCCCATTTTTGAATTGGGTTGTTTGTCTTTTTGGTGTTGAGGTGCTAAAGTTTTCTATCAATTTTGGAGATAAGTCCCTTATCTGATATGTCATAGCCAAATATTTTTTCTCAGTCTATAGGTTTTGTTTTTACTCTTTAGGAAAAGTTCTTAGATGCGTGTAAGAATTTAATTTTTTAAAGTTCCCAGTCATCTAGTTTCTCTTCCACAGCCTGTGCATTTTGGGTTATGCTTGATAGTCTGTTTATGCCATGAATTAGGATCCCTACATTTGCCCCTATTTTATCTTTGATTGGCTTTATACTTTTGGGTTTTACATTTAAGTGTTTGGTCTAACTTGAGTGCAATTTTAATATGGGGTGAGATATGGGTCTTGTTTCATTTTTCTACAAGTGGATATCCAAATTTCCCAGCACCATTTGTTAAAGAGGTTATCTCTCCCCCATTTAATGAGTTTTGGTCCTTTGTCAAAGATCAACTGTCCATAGATGGATGGGTCTGTTTCTGAGTTTTTTATTCTGTTCCATTGGTCTGTCTCTCTGTCATTGTACCAGTACCAAGCTGTTTTGACTACTGTGACTATAAAGTAGGTTTTGAGGTCTGGGAGTGTGAGACTTCCTACTTAGTTTTTCTTCTTCAGCAGTGCTTTGCTTATCTGAGGTCTCTTTCCTTTCCATATGAAATTAGTGATTTTTTTTTTTGTGTGTGTAATCTTTCTGTTTGAATTTTTATCTGTATCAATTCAGAAATCTTCTTATTTGGTTATGTTATCTTGTTTTCACGGAAATACACAAAACTCAGTGCAGTTCTACATCCGTTTAATCCCAAATCTCAATAGGCTTGTAGCTTTGATCATAATCATTTGCCCAATAACCACAAGAGTATAGTGCCTAAGGCACTTGACTGCTCACCAGAAGGCTGGTGGTTCAAACCCACCAGCCACTCCTCGGAAGGAAGGTTGGGCAATCCCACTTCCGTAGTGATACTGCCTCGGAAACCCAAGGAGGGGTCGCTATGAGTCGGGGCCGACTCGATGGCAAACAACAACAACAACAACAAAACAATACCAGCAGGATTAAGAGTTCATTATTATCACGTGAAAGTGAAGAAGCTAACTATTTGAAGACTAGAAATTATCACTAGATTCTTTTTTCCTGCTGTGTTATGATATATGATTTTGATATTTGTATCCAAGACCACTACCAAATTTAAGTCTTTCCTAAGACTTATGTATTCTACTTATAAAATATTTCTTGAATATCTCCTCCTCTCTTCATTCCTGCTACTAACACTGCTTTAATTCCATGTGCTGGAATGATTGTTCTAACCAAAACTGGATTCTTATAAGTAGGGTTCTTGGGACTAGGGCTCAGCCCTTTGCAGTTCTTTACGCCGCCAACAGAGTTTATTCAAATTTGTATGAATCGTATGACTGACTCCCTTACCTAACCCTCCTCAGTGGCTTTCAGTTATCCAAAGGATAAAACAGAAACCAGAGATCTGTTCGGCAGTCTCCACTATTAAATTTTTGGGTACCTTTCTAGCCTTCTCACCCGCTTACCTTCTCTGCTGTTGCTATACAGTTCTTTGCTAATCTGCCTGCTGCTTGTAGATGAGTTAACTCTTTCTGACTTCTTCACCTTTATCATGTTGTTCCTTCTGTATTAAATAGTCTTTCTCTGTAACTTGGTACACTTTCATAATCTTTTATTTTGCTCCAATAATCTCTTGTTTTTACATATCTTCTGACAGACCCCCTTCTCTCCATCATGAGTTTCAGTTAATTGCTCTGCTGGTTCCCGTGGTACTTTATGTATTTTTTTTTTTTTTTTTTAAACTCCCATGTGTCTGCATTGCTATTAGATAATTATATATCTTCCTCTACTAACAGGAGCTCTGGTAGCATAGCGCCTAAGGCACTTGACTGCTAACCAGAAGGCTGGCAGTTCAAACCCACCAGCCACTCCTCGGAAGGAAGGTTGGG
>NW_006921596.1:7200483-7227560 GCF_000298275.1 Orycteropus afer afer
CCACCAGCCACTCCTCGGAAGGAAGGTTGGGCATTCCTACTTCCATAGTGATACTGCCTCGGAAACCCAAGGAGGGGTCGTTATGAGTCGGGGCCGACTCGATGGCAAATAACAACAACAACAACAACCTCTACTAACAGCCTATGAAATACTTAGAGTCAGGGACTATGTCTGTTGCAGCTTTCCATTAGTTGCCCCTCATGAAGGACTTGGTGCTGGGGACTCAAAGTTGAGTAAGAATGAAAGTTGACTGAATTCCTGAATCATGCCAGAAAAGATCTAGGGCTATTTTCATGCAGAATGAGCTTCCGAGCACTCTTTTTGTTATCTGATCATTTTACCTTTGTATTTGGTGAGTAAATTTTCTTGTTTGAATCGGAACATATTTTCATACTAAAAATACTGGTCAAGTCCAAAATGTTCACAGCTCAAGTTCAAAAGCAGAATGCAATGAATGAAGGAAAATAGTGACCAAAGTGTATAATTACCTTATGATTCGGTGAGGACATGCTTGATTCTTTGCTTAAACTGTAGACAGTATCTCCAGGATCAAACTGCATGGCCCTGATGGCCTTTGCCCCTTGCAAAAAACCTTGAGCACTCCCTGTATATTGATTTTTACTTTCTATGAAGAGAAAATGAACAAAAAATATCCTGTAGATTATTCATCTCCATGCACATTATCAGTAACGTTTCCTCTGTTACACATAGACATGGTCAACACTGTTGAATATACCTTATCTATCACAGTATGGACTTTACCTATGAAGATACCAAAAAAATTTGAACTTACCTGTTGCTATTGAGTTAATTCTGACCCTAAAGAACAGAGTGGAACTGCCTCATAGGGTTTCTAAAGGTGTAATCTTTACAGAAACGGATTGCCACATCTTTCTTCTGTGGAGTGGCTAGTGGGTTCAAACTGCCAATCTTTTGGTTAGCAGCTAAGCACCTAATCACTACACCAGCAAGGCTCTGAAATTTGAACTTAGCATTTATAGCTCAGGAATATGTAATGAGGAAAGAGTAAAATTATGCTTTTAAATGAAGGAGGAAACGATTAGCTTCCTAAATCTTGCCATCTAGAGTAAATTCAAGTTTTTTCCAGAATAAGAAATGAATTTTTTTTTTTTTCCAGAAATCTATTTCTGGAAAAGTTCTAAATGTAATGCTAAAGAATTCACTACAGAAAACTCTCTGTGTTTTTACCTTAGACTTCTTTATATCAGAGCCTAGTAGCTCTTATATTTAATTTATAGGTGAGAGTTCTTTTTGTTCCTGTGCATTATGGTCATCCTGCGCTAATATATTATTGAAATGGAATTTAAAGGGAGTGAAATGTAGAAAGAGAGCGAGTGCATCAAATGTAGGATGGCTGAAGCAGCTCATTTATTTACATGGCTGACATGGATATAGTGAGGTGATCTATACTAGAATAAATTAGAAAGCAATGTAATGTTTTTGGGGAAATTGTCATTGAAACCGTATTTCTGATTTAAATGCTAACCTGTAGGCAGATTACATATTGGTATGACCTTGTATTCTTTTCATATAAGAAATGAAATTAAGGGATGACCTGAAATAATAACTATATGCTGTATTCATCTTTAACCTGAAACAAAAATCAAAGCATACTGTTTTTAATTATGGCTCTTCTACTTAATAACAGTGTGACCATGCATAAGTCACTTGACCTTGTTTTTTTTATCTGTAGGAAAAGGATAGTAATATAACCTACTTAATAGGATTATTAATCTATTAATAGGCTCATTAATAACCTGCGATACACAGATGACACAACTTGCTTGCTGAAAGTGAGGAAGACGTGGAGCACTTACTGATGAAGATTGAAGACTACAGTCTGCAGTATGGATTACACCTCAATATAAAGAAAACAAAAATCCTCACAACTGGACCAATAAGCAACATTACGATAACTGGACAAAAGATTGAGGTTGTTAAAGACTTCATATTACTTGATTCTATAATCGATACTAATGGAAGCAGCAGTCAGGACATCAGAAGACATACTGCATTGGGCAAATCTGCTGCAAAAGCCCTTTTCAATTTCTGAAGAGCAAAGATGTTTCCTTGAAGACTGAGGTGCTCCTAACACAAGCCATGGTATTTTCAGTCACCACATATGCATGTGAAAGCTGGACAATGAATAAGGAAGACCGAAGAAGAGTCAATGGTTTTGAGTTGTAGTGTTAGCAAAGAGTACTGAAAGTGCCATGGACTGCTAAAAGAACAAATCTATCCTGGAAGAAATGCAGCCAGAATGCTCCTTGGAAGCAAGAGTGGCCAAACTTCACGTCACCTACTTTGGTCATGTTGTCAGAAGGGACCATTCTCTGGGGAAGGATATGATGCTTGGTAAAGTGGAGGGTCAATGAAGAAGGGGAAGGCCCTCAACAAGATGGATTGGCACAGTGGCTGCGATGATGGGTTCAGGTGTAGCAGGGATCGTGAGGCTGGCACAGGACCAGGCAGTGTTTCATTCTGTTGTGGATAAAGTCACTATGAGTCAGAGATGACTCAACGGCACCTAACAACAAGAACAACAGGGTAGTTGTGAGGATTACACAACATTATGCGTAGGAACCTTTCACCAAAATGCTTTGCACATAGTAAGCATTTCAATAATGTTAGCCATTTTTTAAAAATAAATGATAATGAGATTATTATATTATTATTTACCTTTTTCAGCTGTTGTTGTTGTTATTATGTGCTGTCGAGTCGGCCCTGACTCATAGCGACCCATCCTTGGGTTTCCGAGGCAGTATCACTACGGAAGTAGTTTATACATTTATAAAGTCACACTAGATGAGCACATAAATTTATTTTCAGCCAACTAGCTCAAAAAGATACTAATATGATCTCATTATTATCACCCTCGTAATAAAACAGCTAACAACCAGGCAGCAGCATTTCATTCTGTTGCACGCAGGGTCACTGTGAGTCAGAACTAACTCAATGGTACCTAATAACAGCATCCAGTATGACATGTTGCATATTGACAAATCCCACTAACTGTGGTGTGTGGCGTAGGGTAGTGAGGTAAGATAGCATAAAGCAGTGTCTGTGTCCAGAATGAAGAGATCAAAACAATAAACGATTTTTTTTTTTAAATGTCAGATTCCTGAAGAGGAAGTCAGGAATGTTAATGTTCTTTCCTGCTTCAGAATATTATGGCACTCAATCATTGACTGTTTACAAAACCCAGAAGGATAAAAAAAAAAAGTCCACTGCCTCAATTCTGACTCATAGTGACCCTAGAGGACAGAGTAGAACTGGGTTTTCAAGGCTATAGATCTTTGCCGAAATAGACTGCCTCATCTTTCTCCCACAGAGCAACTGGTCATTTCAAACCATGGACTTTTTGGTTAGCCACCAAATGCTTTAACCACTGTGCCACCAGAGCTCCTTGACTGTTTATAGAAGAGACCAGAAAAACCTGTGGATCACTGCCATAGTTACCTGCTGCTGCTGTAACACAAATATCACATTGGGGGCTTAAAGAACAAAAATTTATTTTCTCACAATTTTGGAGGCTAAAAGTCCAAATCTGTGTCTGCTGTGTCCATTCTTTGTATAAGTCTCTTTTCTAGTTTCTGGTTTGTGCCAGCAATCCTTGGTGTTCCTTTCCTTGTAGACGATATTCACATGTTGTCTGTCTTCTCCTGTGTGTGTGTCTTTATCTGTTTTGGTCCTTTTAGAATTCAGAACTGATTAAGTTTGGGATCCACTGTATACTGGTATAAGCTCAACTGATTCATTGCTTATGTTACATTAAATTGCATTATGGATGGTAATTATATTACTTTAAATGTTAGGTCATTACATTGTATTACATGACATTACATTATGGGACATAATCTGCTCTACCCAATGGAAACTCCATGATAGCAACTGGACTAATGTTTGGCCAAACAGCTAAGCCCCATAGCCTATACAATTTTATACATAAAATTAAGCATCATCATCAAGCAACACTAAGTTTATAAGACATTGTAGTTGGGGAGACTGTCACCTTGATAGAGTCTTACTAGGGTCTCAGCAAAAGTGTCAGGGGAAAATATTGATAAGTTTCAGGGCCTGAGTTGGGTGATTTTAAGCTAAATATTGCAAGATGGTTGGGACTGGGCAGAGTTGGTGACATGATAACCTTGGATTGTTGGCCAAAGTGATGCAAAGTTCTTGAAGCAAGCCTTGATAAACAAATATTAGTCTTCATATTTAAGTATTTTGGTTATTTCAAGTTCTTACTTTCTGTGAACAAATATTTCCCCAAGTAAATATTGAGGTTTTTTTTTTTTTCCTTTCAATAGCTAAGTTCTTTTTGTTTGATCTCAGCTTGTTTAATTTAGGGAAAGGAAAGCATGCCCAATATTCTTTAACTGGAACCGGAAATTATGTTGGTTTCCATTCTCACTCATTATGAATGACACATAGTTGAGGAAACTGTATGGTAGAAAATGTAAGGCTCATAGGAGCTGGAAGAATGGGTGAGATTGTCTTGCCACCTTCCCTTCTATCATCTCTTCCTTCTCTCTGCCCAGTACAATCCTACAACTTCCTGGGAAATTCTGGTTCGTATCTTTTACTTGTTTAGGACCATAGTCCACACAAGTTGAGAAACCTGATGCTTGTGGGATAAATGGTTGGTTAATGGGAAGCAAATGTTATAAACAACAGTGAGATGTCAGACTCCATTCATCTTATAGCCATGCTTAGACTGAGGTGTATTTGTGTATTTACTGTTGAGAGGTCTTCAGTGGGTGCTGTCACAAACGACCCTTCTTGTTGTTATATGCCGTCAAGTTGGACCCCTCCCTTATAGTTTGAAAATGAAAATCAGATTAGTGAATGATTTTGAAATAGTGAAATTAGGTGATTTGCTTCATAAAAAGTAATGGCTTTCAAAGGGTCCTTTTTGTTTTCCAAGGATCATAGTTTGCATTTTCCTAAGAGAACAAAACTGCTGTTTGATATCTCTCTCTCTCCTTCCCTCCCTCCCATATACCCTCCCCTGTCTCTCTCCATCTCCCCTTCCTCTTCTCTATATCCTCCCTTTCCTCTCTGCTCCCTTCCCTCCTTCCCTTTCTTTCTTTTTTAACACCATGGAAGGTCTACCTCTGTGGAGTCCTTCCAACTGTCACTGGTGTTAAATACCTATGGATATGTTGAGTGTGATGGATGGATGAATGTGGATGAATAGGAAATTCAGTAGAGTTAATATAGTAATTAATGCAACCATCTCTTCCAAAGGATTTGGTGAAAGTGAGTTTCTCTTGGACTTTTTTTAAAGGATCTGGTGGCACAGTAGTAAACCACTCAGCTGCTAACCAAAAGGTCTATGATTTGAACCCACCAGCCGCTCTGCCAGTGAAACTATGTGGCATTCTGCTTCCATAATGATTTCAGCCTAGGAAATCTTACTTTGTCGTACAAGGTTGCTATGAGTCGGTATCAACTCAGCTGCAGCTGGTAGATAGAAGTCCATGGTTGTCACAGACAGTTAAGCCTCCACTTCTTAACTGGTTGACAGTTTGAACCCACCCAGAGCTGCCTCAGAAAAAAGGGCTGGAAATCTGATTCCAAAGGGTCACAGTCATGAAAACCTTATGGAATGCCATTTGATTCTACAACACTTGGGGTCTCCCTGAGCTGGAATCAGATTGATGGCAATTTTTTTTTTTGTGGTATTTTTAAGATAGTGGCAATATTGAGAGAAATGTTCTAACATAACATGGTCCCATTGGTACTCCTTATAATCATGTAAATCTTTTTTTTTTTTTTTACCCTTGTTTAGGTGAAATTCACATAATATGAAATCACTATTTTAAATTGTACAATTTAGTGCATTCATGTTAAGCATCTACTGCGAATCTTGAAAAGAGTGTTTTATTTTGACTTTTAAATTTGTTAATATGAATGATATTTGAAGTAAAATTTTTTTACTCTTTATCCAAAATCTACCTTATCTTTACTTTTTCACTTTTTTTTCCTTGTTGACTCTCTGAATCAAAGTTACCCTTCAACTGCTGTCTTACCTGTATCCCTGCTGGCTTTTCCAACATTTCAGACCCAAAGGAGTAGTGGAACATTTTTCAGTCTTACTCTGTTATTAGAAGTGATAAAAAATCATTTGTCTAGGGTCACAGAGGTATTAATGACAGTTGTTGTGTTATGTGCTGTCGAGTCTGCCCCAACTCATAGTGACCCCTCCTTGGGTTGCCAAGGCAGTATCACTACAGAAGTAGATTGCCCAACCTTCCTTCCGAGGAGTGGCTGGTGAGTTTGAACTGCCAGCCTTCTGATTAGCAGTCAAGTGCCTTAGGCACTATGCTACCAGAGCTCCTATTAATGACAGAGCAGAAGCCAAAGCCCAGGTCTTCCAAGATTTTCTGATATTCACCCTCTTAAGAAGCCATCCATTTCTGGATTAGGAAACTGAAGTCTTTGGCAAACCTGAACGTTCATACAAATTACCATGCATCTCTTTAAAATGCAGATACTGATTCTGAAGGGATGGGGCCTAAGATTCTGCAGTTCTAGCAAGCTCCCAGGAGCACTGATGGCATACTGCCTAAGGCATTTGACTGCTAACCAGAAGGCTGGCAGTTCAAATTCACCAGCCACTCCTCGGAAGGGAGGTTGGGCAATCTACTTATGTAGTGATACCACCTCAAAAACCCAAGGAGGGGTCGCTATGAGTCGGATCTGATTTGACGGCAGTGAGTTTTTGAGTTTGAGCAAGTTCCCAGGGAAACCTTTACCTTGCAGTTTGAGGAGCAAAAGTCCACTTAAGCACTGTACTTATTGCGCAGCAGTCCCCTGTGACATCTTCTCTGTGTCATAAATCGGACTCCAGATTTTGGACTCTGAGTTAGGTATCTTCATGTTCCCAATCTCCTAGTCTTTGAATAGAGGTCACCATCTGCATCCCTCATTCTCATTAGGCACAGCCCCACAATTCCTAGGTGTGACTGACTGCTTTTGGGTTGTCAGTTCAGGGCTTTCATTTTGAAACCATTGTTGTATATTAATAGCATAAGTTAAAATTTCCAAAAGATGCTACATTGATAACGACTGGATATTGACACTCTGACTGCTAACCAGAAGGCTAGCGGTTCAAACCCACCAGCCTCTCCTCAGAAGGAAGACTGAGGAATCTACTTCTGTAGAGATACCACCTTGGAAACCCAAGGAGGGGTCGCTATGTATCAGATTCAACTCGACGACAGTGAGTTTGGTTTTTTGATTTATAGTCTCTTGATGGTATTTGATTACAGTAATTATATTAGACATCTTTTTTTATGTCTAGGGGATCTTGTAGTCTTCATTTCAACAGGCAGCTCTGCTTCTGTATGTAATGACAGCCTGCATTTTCAGGGAGTTGCCTAGTGAAGTGAATGGAAGTGAGAGGCATAAGTAGAAGTCAGCAGTAGAAGTTAAGCTGATTTTTTCCCCAGTCCAATTTATTTCCCACAGTATTTGTTTGAAAAATGAAGTGCTGATTTCTTAAAGGACTTCGTGGAGACTCTTGGTGGTGTTGGGGTTACTTCCTGCCTCTTTTTATATCCCATACAGTTTAATGTTTGAAGCACAATGATACCAAGTAAGTACTGGCTTTAGAAGCCCTTCCCACCCCCCACGCCCTGCCCCGGCATCCTTGTATAATACAATCAACCATCTTACTGAAGAAATATAAAAATAAGGAATAAGGATAGGTGTTTCAAATAATAGAATGTAGTTTTCTTTGAAAAGTGGAGGAAACAATAAGCAGCCTTCAAATTAACCACAAAAACAAGGAAGCTCGAGGCTGATTTCCGTTATGGTTTCACGTTACAGAGATAGTGTAGCTTCATTTGCTGCAGTATAAGCTGAGTAGCTTACATCTCCATTGCCATGACTCCGGTTTACATTTCAATTTTCACTACAATAAAATCCTTGTAAGTAAATTGTATTAATTATATGCAAATTAAAATAAGCAAAATTGTATTAGTCTTAGCATTTACCCATAGTCAAATTTAGTTTTGTATTACATAAAAAAGTAATAGTCCATAAAAATATGTTCAAGTTAAACTAAGTCAGAAAATAGTCATGAAGATTTTAAGCTAAACTGGATAGTTTGAATGGTGTATTGTTTAATTAATTAGAACTTTAGGAATGCTTATTAAAGCTATTATAGTATTCCAATTCTATAATTTTAAATATATGTTTTAGAAAGGTAGGCTAATTTCCATGTTAATACATTATCTTCATTATACTGTAGGTGTGGGTACCCTAATATTCATTCTACACGTCTTAATGTGAGATTTGATTTTGTTCCCAAGTGTTTTGAGTTTACTTAATCTTCCCGCAGAATGCCCTTCAAGGATGTTTGATAATTGGCCCTTGTTCAGCTTAGAGGAAAAGCCCTGGTGGCACAGTGCTTAAGGCATCTGACTGCTAACCAGAAGGCTGAAGGTTCAAGCCCACCAGCCACTCCTCAGAAGGAAGACTGGGCAGTCTACTTCCATAGAGATACCACCTCAGAAACCCAAGGAGGGGTCGCTATGAGTTGGATTGGCTCAACAGTAGTGAGTTTGTTTTTTTTTTCTAGGCTTAGAGATTGGTAGTGACTTTTTAGTGAAATTAGTTCTGAATAGTCATGCTTCAGAAATAATAATTCATTTTGGTTATAAAATTTTTGTGGAAGACCTGTTTGCATCATTCCTGTGTAGTGCAGGGTCGTATTTTAGTGGCGCTTTTCTCCCTTGCCCACCCTAAGTAATGCTCCTTTATCTGGCATAGTTGGAGAGAATGGTAACTTGATCATCTACAGCTTCTTCACTTAAACTCTAAGCTGCTTGTAGCAACCTGAGGGTGCTTTCGTATTATATTAACACCTCAAATTCCATTCACTTATATTTTCCTATTTCCTAAAAATTACTGATTATTTAAATTGCTAGTTTAGAAATCACTATGTAGGGCATCCATCCGTGCATTGATGTGAGGATTCTGATATTAACCTGGCAAAGCCAAATTAAGAATTTCTAGATTTATTATTTTGCATTCAGTGCTGTGCTCGGTGCTAGAAGAGATTCAAAACTTTAGCAGTGAGGAAGGAAAGACAAGTACTATTTAATGAACACTGCGCAAACTGCTTTACTTAGAATACTTCATTTAAGTCTGACAAACCAAAGTCACTGCCACTGAGTTGATTCCAATTCATAGTGACCCTATAGGACACAGTAGAACTGTTCGCCCCATGGGGTTTCTAAAGGCTGTAAATGTTTGCAGAAGCAGACTGCCTCATCTTTTCCACAAGGAGTGGCTGGCGGGTTTGAACCACCAACGTTTTGGTTAGTAGGTGAATACTTTCACCACTGTGCCCCAGAATTCCTTAAGTCTCACAACACCCCTGCATTTACCTAATTTTCCTCACTTTACAGTTGTGAGAAGACCAGGCCTAGAGAGAGTCTTGAAAGTTACATAGTGATAAACCCATGTTCTTTCCATAGCCTCATAGGCGTTAAGGCAAACGCCCTCTGTGAGTTTTATACTATGGATGAGGAAATCTGTCTTTTGCTTTACTTAATCATGGGTTTAACTTAATTCACTAAAGAGTGAAACTTGACTTGCAAAAGATCTGGTTTGGGTTTCATATAAGTAGGTTTGGTCATTTAATGATTTTATTGTAGATGACTTTTTACAGAAGGCAGATCCTCAATGTAGAACTTTGGGACAGCATTGGAGCAAATTACCAAAGACTAAGGGTTGTATCAAAATGACATGTAGGAAAGGGCAGTGTCATCTCTGCTGTTTCACTTAGCCACTGATCTAAATGTAATTGCATTTTGATGGGAAAAAAAAGTAACTAGCATTCATTACCTACAAACACCATACACTCAGAATTATTTCCAGTTTTATTCTGGTAATGAATATTTTTATGTCTATAGGGTCAGCTTACTTCATTAATTCATAGTTCATTGGTGATCTTTTAGATTAACATTCAAGACTGCCCCTCTATTCATTCCTAATACAAAAAGTGATATTAGGGCAATTTTTAATTAGTATTAATAACGTTTGTTTTAATTTCATTTCTGCACTTTACCAAGACAGGAATATAAACCTCAAAAAAACTCACATCTGTCAAGTCATATATGACTTATAGCTACCCTCCTTGGGTTTCCTAGGCAGTATCACTATGGAAGTAGATTGCGCAACTTTCCTTCTGAGGAGTGGCTGTTGGGTTTGAACCACCAGCCGTCTGATTAGCAGTGAAATGCCTTAGGCACTATGCCACCAGAGCTCTGGGAATATAAACCAGGCCTCATCAAAATGTAAAACACAACTAGAAACTTTTCAGGTACATTTTCAAAGTGTTGAATGGCTTGAGATCATTACTTCTCTAAAACTTGTATACAATAACATATAGCACAGCAAAATGCCTACTCTCACATGTCTTTATTACTGAAATAACAGAAGATATAATAAAATAAAATATTTCCTTGGAGAATTAGGAATGGTGTATAGTAAGGTTCTTTTTTTTTTTTTTTTCCTCCCTTCCATGTAATTCAATTAGTATTGAACTATGACACTATTATTTGAGTTTGGAATTTAATTTTTTTAAATTAAGTAAGTATCAGATAGTGACTCTGGGTTTCTTTTGACAAATCTTATGGGTTCAGATAAGTATTGTCATTTGTAAAGTGATCCATCTGTAAGGCTATATATGTTTATTCTATTAGTGTTCTCATTGCTCATATCATACTTCAATCCTCACCTTTTTATGATTTCATTCAGAACCCCCTTTATAAAGAAGAGAAGAGAAGAGATTAGATAAATAGAATAAGTTAAATGACTTATTGATGCATTGCAGTCTTACTTCATCTGCCCTTCTGGATCTCCAACATTGTTCATTGCAGCTGATTCCTAGTGACTTTTAGAAAATTTTAAACAGAAGATATTGATTTCACTTATTCAATGAATATTATTAAGCATTCGCTATGGGTCGGCCCTGTTGACACTAAGAATATAGAAGTGAATAAAACAAAAATGTTGAGAACATTTAAAAATTTGTGCCACTTCTAGATGCACTTTTTTTCTAAACGAGTTCTGAAAACTTTTTAAAATTATTGGAATTATAACAATATGACTCTGACCTCACAGAAATCATACAAAATTAAGGTATATTACGGCCAAGTACCCCATTAGACTATAAATAAAAAAGGGAAATGAAATAGCTAATTGAGTGATTGGTATTCGTAAGGTCAACACATGAAACATCAACAGGATCTACTATCCTTAAATAGATTTTATAGGCCATGCTCCTTCCATAAAGGTCACTGTAAGAACTTAATACCTTTTTATTAAAAATAAAATGGGAATGGTGGAATGGCCTTTTCACATCTTTTCTGGATAAGTAGAATAGGCAAATTTTACTTCCATTTTTATGAAATTGTATTATTTCATATTTTATATTTAAAATATGTCTTTTACCTAGCTTGCCATCTACCATTGAGAAACTTACACAGTTAAAATGTTGAAGGTTAAAATGAACTGTGATGTTGAATGGTGTTAGTTAAGTAAATAAAAAGTATATGTGTTTATATAGATATAAGTTTAGAGCAATCTGCTGTTTTAAGGCAGAAATGAAAGCAAGAATTAAAGATTTTTAATTCTCCTCAACCAAGCATTTTTGTGAGGTATCATGGGATACAATATGTCTTCAGAGACCCTGTGTTAAAGTTTAGACTGCTGCTTCATAACTTATCTGTACCTCAAGTAACAAACTTACAACTTTCTTAGGATAATGAAATGGGATAATGTGTATACAGTATACATTTCACAGTAGTAGGCACATAAATGTCTCTATTCTCATTTAAAAACTACACAAGTTATAAATTAATATCACTTGTAAAGTTATATATATATATATATATATATATATATATACACATATAAAATGTTTAGAAAAAAATCAGAATTACATAAAATAAAAATTTCCCTTCGCCTAGTAAAAGATGTAACCATTTTTAGCAATGTAGTGTATATCCTTCTAGCCTTTTCTAATTACTGGTTATCTATGTATACATATACATTTGCAAACACCACACATGTATAGTTATTTTTGCACACATAGGATCATGCTGCATATGCATTCTGTCATGTTACTGTTACTTTTCTCACATTATGTTTTTGTCACCTCCCATGATACTACAAATAGTGCTACCTCATTTCTTTAACTATTTCAAGGTACATTGGTGAGCAGAAGTATCAAAATTTATACATTCATTCCCATACTGAGTATATATTTATTCCTTAGTATTTGTAATTTCTGTGCATGGTAGAACTGAATGGAAAAGAAGATCATGGTTCTATGTTTTATTTCTTTGCTTCACAATAAGGTATCAATAATCTTGAAGATGCTGAAAGTGCTGAGCCGTATATGGTTGTCTTATAGCAAAATGGCAGAGTCTGGTTGAAATGAAAAGTGAAGAGCTTTTATTGAGGAGTAAGGCAGTTTGCAAGTGGAGAATCACAAAGTCCAGAGGATTTTTAACTTAAGTGATCCAAGGAGACAGTTCAGAGAGTTTTTATAAGAAAATACAAGGAACTTCAGTAAAAACTTAGTGATTAGTTGACATTTAGGTAGTGGTTACAGAATTGGGTGATGGTACATCTGATTGGTAGGCGATTGCATACATTTCTAAGGTTGTTTTTTAAAGTTACAAAGTAATTATTAAATCAGGTACATCTGGCCTCAAAACAACCAGGAGTCCCTCCTTACTGACTACAGGGAGGAAGGGTGTAATTCTAAAGTCTGTCTTGAGTAAGCATCTGTTCAGAGAATTGTTTGGGACCAAACTTCCTAAGCAGCAAACAAAACTTTTAAGAAAGTAAAATATACATTGTTTTCTGAAGTTTTTACCAAGTAATTTTCTCAGAGTACAGTGGAGAGATGGAAGAATAGCAGGCCACAGTCCTGATGGAGAGGTTACTTTTGATTCAAAACAGAGTTTTAGCCTCAGGTCTTAGCCTAGCCACCATTTCATCTAGGGAGTCCTACGTTAATTTGGGGTTCTTTTACTCAATGGTTTATTCATATCTTTTAACTATTAACATGTATCCATTCTGAAGTAATTTTGATAAGTTTTACAACTTGGCTAATCATGGAACTCTTTCTAGAAGAGATGGGCCTTGATCTCGTAAATCAGAGGGTGTGGATGGGTCCGAAGCAGGAGTAGGGTAGCCTGTGAGGATACATTTGTAAACTGGTCTCAAATGTTTCCTGAAGTATATTTTTGTCAGCTTTTCTACTTTTTTTTCCTTCCTACCAAAAATTTACTGTCATCTACTGTGTACTAAAAAATATGGTCTCTGTTATTAACTACCAATGTAGTATGAGAGATGATAACGAAAATATAATTATTGTGATGAGCTGTTATTAAGGTATTTACAAAGTTCTATAAGAATACAGAAGGTGTAACAATTAACTGTCTGTAGGATTTCAAGAAGACCTCCTGCAATCATATGGATCACCTAAGTCAATTTAATAAACATTTTTTGAGAAACTCTTATGTGCCAGCATTAGGAATACGAACTTGAGACTATATTGAAGTACCATATCCCTCATCTAGTAGTATCCTTCTAGTATGTATCAGTGGAGGGCTAAAAGGTATTTTTTAAATGAAGAAATTATTGTCTGAAGTTAAATTTTCAAGTTGCTTGAAAATACAATAAATACATCATATGTAGTTGGTAATTAGAATAAGCATATAGATTATTGTCCTATGGGAACTTTGGCTATCTCAGGAACTCAATAATTTAATAATTTACTGACAAACAACTGTGGTGTGCATGTATTTTGTATCTCCGTATCTCTTTCCTTGGCTTTCCAGTGCTTACGTGGGGTGCACTTTCTGCTTTCCCCACTTTGCTTATGTGCATGTGTGACTACAAGAAACATACAAACCTGTATATATACATAGATGTACAAAATTACTCTTCAAACCTGTATATATACATAGATATACAAAATTATGAGACTCTTTTTATCCTTTTCAACACAGAGTCTTCAGTTTCTTCTTAGTTCTCAATTAGTTTGTTAGAAAACATGTTAGACTAGGGATTTTGGCTATTCACTGCTTCTTTGTACATACTTTCTCTTTTGTTTATTAGCCACTACACGTCAGAATATTCAAAAAAATTCAGAGTTTTGCTTCTGACTCTGAAAAATCAACTCTGTCATATCTGTAAAATTAGCTGCTCACCATTAGTTAAGGCAGAAGAAAATTCTAATGTTACAATCGTTAGAACATTTATGAACTTTAACTTTCTCTATTCCCAGAGTTAGAGAATCATTCATAAAATTCGGATGAGAGATACTGATTTAATCTTTCCTTGGGCTAAGATTATATTTCTACAAGTTTTGTTTATTTTCCTGCTAGAATCCAAACCCCCAGAAAAATAAAAGTATGTTACTCATTTTGAATAACTTTGAAAGGTAAGGTGCAACTGCCCCAAGCCATAGCATTTTCTGTAGCCTCATGTGCATGTGAGAGCTGGACAGTGACTAAGGAACGCTGCCGAAGAATTGATGCATTTGAATTGTGGTGTTAGCGAAGAGTATGGAATGTACTGTGGGCTGCTAGAAGCAGGAACAAATCTGTCTTGGAGGAAGTACAGCCAGAATCCTCCTGAGAAGCAAGAATGGCCAGACTTCATCTCTCATACTTTGGACATGTTGTCGTAATGGAGAAGGATATCATGTTGACTGGGGTAGATGGTCAGCAAAGAAGGGGAAGACCTTCAACGAGATGGATTGGCACAGTGGCTGGATGATGGCCTCAAGCTTGGCAACAATTGTGAGAATGGTGCTAGACTGGGCAGTGTTCATTCTGTTGTACGTGGAGTCACTGTGAGTTGAAACCGACTTTACAGCACCTGACAACAACACCACCTTTTATTTTATGTTTCAAATTTTAAGTATTAATGGTCAGTATTGAGTATTCCATTAAAAATGTTTTTTATTTTTCTAATCAATATTTAAAAAAAAATTTGCTTCAGTGCTTCAAGCAGTGAGGATTTTTAGAGACATTAACCACACACAAAGCTTTGATCATTTTTTAAGCTATTTGTGAACATCATATACCCTGTGATAGATTTGAAATCTTGCCTAAAATTGCTGAATCTGTGAGAAGATGTAAGTAGGCCAAATGCCACATTCTTAGATACTAGAGTTTGTATATAGCTTTTGAAAATTAAGTTTCATTATCACAAAAGGAAATTGTCTATTTGAATCTGTAACATGGATGTTCTCTTGCTTATGATGTAGGATGAATGGATGTTTCCACTCCATGTTTTGTAACCTTAAAAAAAAAAATGTTAGGCCAATGTGATCTTTCAAAAAATAACTTAATACTATAATTACTTTAAAAGCAGCATCAGAATTTTTGTACCATATTTAAAAAACAAATTCCCAATGGATCAAACACCTAAATGCAAAAAATAAAACAATAAAAAACATACAGAAAATTGAGGCGACTCTTAGATAGAAACTACCAGTTACTAATTGTTGTGGAATTGGTGCCAACTCATGTGGCATAGTGGTTAAGGCATTTGACTGCTAAACAGAAGGCTGGTGGCTCAAACCCACCAGCCACTCCTCAGAAGGAAGATTGGGCAATCTACTTCCATAGAGATACTGCCGATACTGCCTCAGGAACCCAAGGAGGGATCGCTGTGAGTCAAATTGACTCGATGGCAATGAATTTGTTTTTTTGCTTCATGGTGACCCCGAATATCAGAGCAGAACTCTGCTCCATCGGGTTTTCAATGACTGATTTTTTGGAAGTATGTCACCAAGCCTCTCTTCTGAGGACCCATCATGTGAATTTGAACTTCCAACCTTTCAATAAGCAGCCAAATCCATTAACTATTTATACCACCCAGGGTCTTCATGTATCAACTAGGGCTTGCCAGAACTAATTTCATTAGACATAGAGAAACCAGAACTAAATGAGATGACATAGATACATGCAGTTAATTATATATTTTTTTCTATTGTAGCTACAGTGGAAAAGTTAGATAAATAGAAAATATGTACAGGTTCTCCTCAATTTACCATGTGTTTGAGTTAGGATTAACCATACTTGCAACTGTTTTTTTTTTTTTTTTTTTGTACATCTTATTGTTAGTAATATGTACTATGTGCGATATTTTAGCAATTCATTTGCCGACCTCTTCGTATCTGTAAAGTTTCTATTGGATCCAACTCATAGCATCCCCTCCTTGGGTTTCCAGGGAGATACCACTGTGGAAGTAGATTGCCCCATCTTCCTTCTGAGGAGTAACTGGTGGGTTTGAACCACCAGCCTTCTGGTTAGCAGTCAAGTACCTGAGGCACTACGCTACCAGAGCTCCCACAGTATTTTAGCAAGTAATTTGCTGACACCTTCATATCTGTAAGTTTATATGTAATGTTTCCAGTCCCTAAAGACAAATAAAGTTCCAATTTATAAAGATCCTGCTAATGAAAGGCAATAAAATGAAATCTTAAAAAAAAAAAAAAAAAAGAGGTACTCAACTTTGTCAGAATTGACTTACGTCAGAATCAACTTACATTAGAGTCATCAGAACAGCACCCTGTCATAAGTTGGCAACTACCTGTAATATACAAAGTGCTCTTAAAATTAGTGAGAAAAAGACAAAACCAAAGTAATAAAAAATGGAAGATGCATGTAGAGAATTCCCAAAAAGCAAATCCAAATGACAAATTTAGCATTTAGAAAGATTCTCAAGCTCACTAAAAGTTGTTACTGGTTGCCCTTGAGTTCACTCTGAGCTTGGTGACACCATGTGTGTAGACTAGAACTACTCTGTAGGATTTGCAAGGCTGTGACCTTTTAGAAGGAGCTCTGGTGGCATGGTGCCTAAGGCATTTGACTGCTAACCAGAAGGCTGGCGGTTCAAACCCACCAGCCACTCCTCAGAAGGAAGGTTGGGCAATTTACTTCCGTAGAGATACTGACTGGGAAACCCAAGGAGGGGTCGCTATGAGTTGGGTCCAACTTGATGGTACATAACAACAACAAACAACAACCACCTTGTAGAAGCAGATTGCCAGGCCTGCCTTCTGAAGCCCCTCTGGGTGGGTTTAAACTACCACTCTTTGGGCCAGCAGTTGAGCCCTTAACCGTTTATCACCAAGGGATGCTCACCAATGGTAAAGGAAATGAGAATTATGTAATAGCTGACATCACTTTACTCTTGTCAGATTGGAAACCATTGAAAAGAATGGAACACTTAAACATTTCTTGTAGGAGTATGAATTATTTTAGCCTTTTTGAAAAATTCAATTTGCCATTATTTTGTGAAAAAAGAACATTTACCATTTAAATCAATACTGCTGCTGGGAATTTAGAGGAGGGAAAACTTTTTCTCTAAAGGACCAGATAGTAAATATTCCAGGCCTTGGAGACCTTTGTAACTGTTGTTTGTCGCAGTTGTTCAGCTCTGCCAACGTGACATCAATGAAGGCAGAGTTGGAAAAGATTTGTTATAAATTGTTATTTTGTGGCATTTCTACCTTGCAGATGTAATAGGTATAAATAAATTCAAGAAGAGAGACAGTAGTAGCTACTGTTATCCTTAATAGTAAAATAATTAGGAAGTAGTGTGTTTTGAATATTCCCTTTGTTTTTAATACTACTTATTTGTAAGCTTATGTAATTTAATTTTCAGTAATGGCTATGCTTTACAGTAACTCCCAAAATTCCTGAAAATTTGACCCTTGACTCTCACTAGTTAGTATTAAATAACTTCATCATGCCACAGGGTATACCTGTGTATAAGGATGTTATTATGTAGAATGGCAAAAACAAGAAACAAAATATATACCTATTGATAGGGGAAGTTAACTAACTTGTGCTGTGTCTAAACTATGAAATATAAAGCAACCATTTGAAAGAATCACTACCTCTGAGTGATTTCCAGGTGTGTTGGTAAATGAGAGGAACAAGATGCAAGGATGTGTCTGTAGCATGATCCCATTTTTATAAAATCAATGATATTCTCTCAACTCATTTATGCTTATATGTGTTTGATTATAACTATATACTCAAAACAAACCCACTGCCATAAAGTTGATTCTGACTCAAAGCTGCATAGGACAGAGTAGAAATGCCCTGAGTTTCCAATGCTATAATCTTTACAGAAGCAGACTGCCTCATCTTTCTTCTGTGGAGTGGTTGGTGGGTTTGAACCACTGACCTTTTGGTTAGCCATCAAATGCCTTACCTACTACACCATCAGAGCCAGTGGGTTTGAACTGCTGCCCTTTTGGTTAGCAGCCAAATGCTTTAACCACTGAACCCACAGAGCTCCATAGACTGGGAAAAAAAAAAAAGTGGTATCCTGGGAAAGGAGGGTAGAAGAGACCAAGGAGTGAGGTAAGGTTAAAAAAAAAAATACAGGTTCATGATAAAAACAGCAGGTATGTTATGATTCCATGCGTAAGGAATTTTACATATGTTTGTACACATAGCTTAAAGAAATATTTTGAAAGGAATGCATCAGGCCATTTTTATTTTTCATCTAAAAATTTTCTTTTCCTTAATTAAAGGACAAAATCAGAATTCTGTAGACCTCTGAGGGAGCTCTGGTGGCATAGTGCCTAAGGCATTTGACTGCTAACCAGAAGGCTTGTGGTTCAAACCCACCAGCCACTTCTCAGAAGGAAGACTGGGCAATCTACTACCATAGAGACACCACCTCAGAAACCCAAGGATGGGTTACTATGAGTCTAATCAACTCGACAGAAGTGAGTTTGGTTTGATTTTTTTGTACAGACCTCTGTAGAGATTTAGATTTATAATAAAATTCTCTACCCAGTTGTGCTATAAAAGACATCTTTAAAGTGTCAAGAAGCAAAGATATCACTTGGAAGACTAAGGTGCCCATAACCCAAGCTATGGTATTTTCAGTTGCCTCATATACATGTGAAAGCTGGACAGTGAATAAGGAAGACCAAAGAAGAGTTGATGCCTTTCAATTACAGTATTGGTGAAAAATACTGAAAATGCCATGGAGTGCCAAAAGAACAAACAAATCTGCCCTGGACGAAGTACAGCCAGAATGCTCCTTGGAAGTGAGGGTGGCCAGACTTCATCTTACCTGTTTTGGTCATGTTGTCAGAAGGTACCATTCCTTGGAGATGGATATCATGCTTGGTAAAGTGGAGGGTCAGCAAAAAAGTCTGCAAAAAAGAGCCTCAACAAGATGGATTGACAACAGTGGCTGCTGCAAAGATGGGCTCAGGTATATCAAATTTTATAAGGATGGTTCAGGACCAGACAGTGTTTCTTTCTGTTGTACATAGGGTTGCTATGAGTCAGAGTCAACTCAACAACAAGCACCCAAGAACAGCAGCAATCCTTTGAAAGTGCACACTTAAGTTGGTTTTTAAATTAAAGTTAACCTGTTAGTGACATAGTTTCTTTACCTGAACATTTCCATGTTTAGAACGTATTATTTTGTGTCTTATCACATTTATATATTTGTAAAGGCATTTTTTCTAAATTTTAGAAGTATATTACATTATGTGTGCATGTGTATGTATAATTTCGACTCATGCCTTCCTAGATTTCAACTGTTATCTTCGTATTTAGATGGCAGTCCATTACTTAAAATTGTTACTGTTTTCAGAGTCAGTGCAGGTGTTCCCTGTTCTCTGAGCCCCACTGTGGAACTGCCTTTTCTTATTTTTTGTCTTTCAAGATATTAACCACTCTCTACCTTGTATTATTCTTATTTAAGACCTTATTTTACTTTTCCTCCTGAACTGTAAATCTTAGTAGCCTGCTAGAAGAATAAATTAATGAATATGATGATTTTTATATCATTAGGAAGAATCTCTTGAGAGTTTGAGTCGTGAATATTTTTAGTACCTCTTTTCCTTTTGAAAATTTTATTGTGAAATATATATCTATATAGCAAGACTTTTGCCATTTCAACCTTTTCCTTTGTTTTTGTGGAATAAATAGAATGCATGTAGTCCATCCCCATATTTGGAGCAATGATAAAGTCACTTCAAGGCTCATCAAAGTCATGATTAATAACATTTTTTTTTTATATTTATGAAAGAGTTTTAAATCATATAATGATAAATTCTGTGCCAAAATAATCCAGACTATTGATGTTGTATTGGCTTGCTGATCAATTTCACTCATCTGTTACCTTGAATTTTCTCTTAGATCATGTTTTTTATGCCTTGAATGGTTGCTATTTGAATTCCCAGGATTGTAATATCTTAAGAGCCACCCCGTAACACTCAGGAACCTTCTAAATGTTTCATAGTGCAAAATTCAGAAAGTTTATACCTTTCTTAAGTTTTTATTCTTTCTTAATATAATTTTTGGCTCATCAAAATTTCTTATGAAACTTTTACTTCGTTAGTTGTATTGTTAGTAAATAGCCCTATCCTCCTTCATGAAAAGCTGTAACATTTCTCTTCAAAAAACAAGTCCTGGTCTTTATTCCCTTGTATTGCTCTTTGTTAGGAGCTCTGGTAGCATAGTGCCTAAGGCACTTGACTGCTAACCAGAAAGCTGGTGGTTCAAATCACCAGCCACTTGTAGGAAGGAAGATAGGGCAGTCTACTTCTGTAGTGATACCTCCTCGAAGGGGTCGTTATGAATCGGATCTGACTCGACGGCACATAACAACAACATTGCTCTTTGGTAGTGTGTCTCTTTGACAATAATGTGTTCTGAAATGAAGGTGTAGATTATATTTCTCTAGTGTGAAGAAGTTGCCAAACCTTTCTCATCCACTTTAGTTTGGAAGCAACTCTAAAAGCTGTTCAGCATCGTAGCAACGCACCCTCCACTGCATATGAAGTGCCCTGGCTGGAGATTGAACCAGGGTCTCCTACGTGGACGGCTAGAATTGTACTGCTCCGCTATCATTGCCTCACCTGGTTGTAATAAAGCTATGCAGCTTTTGGTGGTTTTATTTTTGTTATATAAATCAAAATAATAGCTCCATTAATAGAACTCTTAAGTAAAAAGCAGAAATATCATAGTGCTGCTATAAAAGAAGTAATCACAAGTGGATGGCTTTAACAAAGAGAAATTAATTTTCTTACAGTTTTGGAAGCTAGAGTCTGAAATCAGGGTGCCAACTCCAGGGGAAAGCTTTCTTTCTCCTTGTCAGCTCTGGGGAAAGGTCCTTGTCTTTTTAGCTCCTGCTTCCTCCTGCCTTGAAGATCTCCATGTGCCTTGGCATCTATCTTCCCCTATCTCAGTTTACCTAACCTTCTCCTTTTATAACTTGTAAGAGATTAATGAAAAATATACCCTACACCAAACTTGCCTCATTAGCATAACAAAATCAACCCGTTCGCAAACAGGATTATAACCACAGGCATAGAAGTTGAAAACACATATTTCGGGGAACACCTTTCAGTCCATGTTGTTGTTGTTGTTATGTGCCATCGAGTCGGCCCCGACTCATAGCGACCCCTCCTTGGGTTTCCGAGGCAGTATCACTACGGAAGTAGGATTGCCCAACCTTCCTTCCGAGGAGTGGCTGGTGGGTTTGAACCGCCAGCCTTCTGGTTAGCAGTCAAGTGCTTTAGCCACTATGCTACCAGAGCTCCATAGCAACCCACAATCTTTCTACCTCAGCAAAGGTGTCTGCTGTTTTTTAAGGTATCTTCTTTAGCTTTTGTATATACATACACATAATTTGTAAAGTGATTATGTGTACCTGATTTTATTTTCTTAGTTAATGAACTTCATTGGGAGGGTGTAGACTCCCAGAACTTGGGTGACCATATATTTAAACCTGCTCAGAGCTGGATGAATTCAGGGAAGAAGAGAGCATGGCTGGGTCTTTGCCTCCTGGGCAGGAGTCCTGATAATGCTGGTGTGTCTCACCATTCTTCACTGTGAAGCCGTTCTACTTGGTATTATTGTGAAAACTCTGAGAAAATCTTCTGTTCACTCAGAGCAAATCATTTCCTGGTTCCTGTTTCCATCCTCAAATCTTCTCTCTTTCTGGCAGAAGATAATAATAGGATTGTTGACTGAATGTATAGGTCTTTTCTTTACTCCCTTCAGAATGTTTACCATCTGCCGAGATATAAAGGTATTTCCATTACCCTGACTTTAAGCTAGTGTACTGGAAATAGTAATTTTATGAATACACATGCTTTCATTTTCTTTAAAAACAGAATCTTAATGCATCTCAACAAAATCCCCCCCAATCTCCCCCAGGTAAATTATAGGTTCACTTTTGTGCTGTGAGTATATGGCATGCATTACCTGAATCCAGAGGTGGATTGATTGTGACCCTGAGATATTTATGATTTCTCAGTGCTTTTAACAAAAATGAGAGCCAGTACTTAGTCTGATGGCTGAAGGTTCAGATGTCTGCCTTTCAGTCAGCGCTTGAGAAAGTACACCAGTCAAGTGCACAATTTTCTGTATCTATTTTGTGACCGATTATCATGATTATTGTGTATTCTGTAGCACTTGAGCAGCATGGTTTTGCTAACACCTTGTACTAGTTTTGATGGCTGAAAAGTAGAATTTGTCTTTGCTTATAGTCCAAATAATAAGGCAAGAATATTATCTACCTAGGAGAAAGTGGAGGCTTAAGAATTTTGTTGTGAAGAGTAGGTGAATATTAATAGAGTGGATACCTTTGGATATTTGAGCATTATCTTTTTTCTTGGGGTTTTTTTGGGTATGATTGTTTGATACAGGATGGCCTGATGAAGCACCACCATCAGGAATAGGATTTGGATTTCAGGGCATGTAAGTAGATACATTTCTCAAAGGAAAATGGAATTACTGAGCTGGTCACTTCTACATGATACTTGAGTTGTTTGGACCAGTATACATACACATCAGTTAGTTAGCTTTCCTGCCAAGGTGAAGGTGAGGGTGTGAAACCATCTATTCTTGTTGACAAAGATGCTTTCTTTTCTATACTCATCAAAAATTTTACCAGTAGTAAAATAGGATAATTCACATATAAACATAAAAATTAGATTGTTAGTGTTTTTTCATTTGTTTAAAAGTTTTCTTCTTATGTCTGGGTGGAAATAATTGAATTTGATGAGCTTTTCTTTTTCTTTTAGGCTCAGTTTATGAACCTCTTAAAAGCATTAATCTTCCAAGACCTGATAATGAAACTCTGTGGAATAAATTGGATCGTTATTACAGAATTGGTAAGGAAAGCATGGCCTTAGTTATGGTTAGCATTTACTCTGCCCTGTTTATATTGCATATACTGTGTGGATGGTGATGTTCTGGCATTTGGATGTTGGAGTAGTTTCAGTGCTCAGGCAGCTAGGTATTTCATTTGCACATTGATAAAAACCAAACAAACCTAGTGCCATTGAGTCAATGCTGACTCATAGCAACCCTGTAGGACAGAGTAGAACTACCCCATAGTGTTTCCATGGCTGTAAATCTTTATAGAAGCAGACTGCCTCCTCTTTCTCTTGTGGAGCAGCCAGTGGATTAGAACCAACCAACCTTTTGGTTAGCAGCTGAGCACTTTAACTACTGTGCCGCTAGGGGTCCTTGCACATTGATAGCAGGGCTGTAAAAGGAATCCAGCAAGTCATTTGTGGCTCATGCATAATTTAAAACTGTCAGCAATATCTTCTGTGACCTTTGCCTTTCCTAAACATTACCAGATCTGAGAACAAAGATTTTATATTAAGTATTCCTTGCTCATAGTTTCCAGGGTATCCTGAGCTTTTTGTATTCATTTGTAATTTATTGAGATACAGAAAGGTAATATAAAGTTACTTAGTATTAGCTGCTCCCACTTTTCTTTGTTTTTCTGTTTTTTTTTTTTTTTTTGCCAGAATCAGTCTGGCAAATTTGGGTTTTCAATATGAGTAAGCAATTTTGAGATATGTTTGTATGGGGGTCCTCTTTGTTCATTATAAACTTTATATTACATTTTTGTGAGTTTGCTTCTTGTGCCATTTACTTGGGCTCCTATAGCAAATAATATAAAATTTGGTTTATTTGTCTCTCCCTAATATAGGGACTTTTTGTTTGTTTAAACCTTGAGTAAAACTTTAATTGACTCAAGATTGTAGTATGTTGCCCTTTATCTTTTCTTTTTTAATCCTTGTAACAGTAGCTTGTTGTTGTTGTTGTTATGTGCTGTCAAGTCGGCCCCGACTCATAGCGACCCCTCCTTGGGTTTCCGAGGCAGTATCACTACGGAAGTAGGATAGCCCAGCTAGTTAAAGAAAATTAATGACAATTTTTAACAAAATGTAAATTGTTTATTTTAGACTGTGAGAGCCAATTCTTTATTCTGGGAGAAAGTCGTGATAACAGTGGTATTCTGAAAGAAATTATACTTTCTTTATATGAGCAAAAGGTGTAATGATAGGTTCAGTTTAGTCTGAGAAAAAGAAAACCTAATTCTTTTATCTCTGTGAAGGACCAGAGTATTTTAGAGCTTTGAAAAATTATCCTAAAAAGTAGTTAGAATATACCAATCTAGATTAGATTAATTAGTGTAATTTGGGGAAAAGCATAACTCATCCATTTATAGTTAGATAGCAGTAAAATAGCTTTTTTAAAAAAACAACTCACTGCCATCAAATTGATGCCGACTCATAGCAACTCCCTTTGGGTTTCCAAGGCTGCAAATCTTTATGGAAGCAGACTGTTTGATCTTCTGCAGAGCAGCTGGTGGGTTCAAACCACGGACCTTTTGGTTAGCAGCCAAATGCCTTAACCACTACACCACCAGAGCTCCTAATATAGTTTTTAGGAAGTGGAATTTTAGTGTCTATTTTCCAGTGTTGTTGTGTGCCATCCTGTTGACTCAGACTCCTAGCTGCCCCTCCCTATATGACAGAGAAGCACTGCCCCCTGCAGATTTCCTCGGCTGAAATCTATGGGAGCAGATGACCCGGTCTCTTCTCCTGTGGGGCCACTGGTAGATTCAGATAGCTGACTTTTGGTTAGCAGCCAAGTGCTTAACCATTGTGCCACCAAGACTTCTCTTTCCAGTATTAAGACTCTTTTATAAAATCTTAATTTCAGACTTCTTTTAGTTAAGTAAAATGTTCCCAAAGCTTTTTCCTTGCTAGTTTTCATGTCATGTAAGGATGGGATTCAGTTTTGAAATGTTAAACATAATCTTAACCTTTACGGTATAATAAGTGCAATGAATATGCTTCTCTGAATACCAGGCACAAATTAGTCATCAGTGAAATACGAGAATCCAGACTGTTCTGTGGTCTGCTGATAATTATTTATCTTCCTTCTGAGTTAATGCTCATCCTTCCTAAATTTCTGATAATTTACTTTACACCTAGAAATTAATTGGTTTTGGAGTTAGAAAATAAATACTACTCAACTATACATTTATTCCCTATTGAATTGACTTGTTAAAAATACTGGGTTTTTTTTTTTTCCCTCTGAACCTGCTGTTATCTTATAAGTCTTAAAATACATGTTCACATTAACTAGATTATGCTAAAGGCTTTTTAAGTGCTAAGTAGTTGAACCTATCCTCAAAACCCGGAAAACCCCTTTATGCAGGGTGGATTTCCACTTAGGCTAGAGTAACTTACATGAAATTGTTTCTATGTCTGCAAAAATCTTACATTACAGTTAAGTTTAGAAACAACAACAAAACTATTAGAAGTGAGATGAGGAAACCAAAGAGTACGGAAACATTCATTCCAAGGAAAATGAATGATTGTATAATTTATTCTTTGTCTTGTCTTTAATTGCAGTCAAGTCAACATTGTTGGTATATCAGAGTCCAACCACAGGTCTCTTTCCCACTAAAACGTGTGGGAATGATAAGAAAGCTAAGATCCAGGACAGCCTGTATTGTGCTGCTGGGGCCTGGGCTTTGGCTCTTGCATACAGGTATGTTGGTGTGTGTGTGCTTTGCTAGCAACTCCAAGTCTAGGTAATAGGGATTATGTAGGCCCAATCCAAATAGAACAGCTGTCTTTTGATTCTGCTGCTGATTCATTTCTAACGTTTTATGACATAGTTTTGAAATCAGTGTCTAAGTTTCTAAATCAGTACTAATCTTTGGCAGAGTGAATTAGCCATTCTCATTGAGTTGATTAGTTTCAATTATAGAAAGATTCATGGTGATTGAAATTTTTAGATGAAAAACTGAGGCCCAGAGTAGTTAACAGGTTTTTATTGTTGTTTACATCTATTTAGTATTTTACCTGCTTCATTTCTTTGGGGTATCAATTTCAAGTCAAATAACTATTTTATAAAGTAAAAAAGAAAATCCTTTCGTAATACCACATTTCTCTTTATTTCATTTTATTTATACAAATACCCAATGTGGGCCTGGCACATAGTCAGTTGTTGTTGTTGTTGTTGTTATGTGCCGTCGAGTCAGCCCTGACTCATAGTGACCCCTCCTTGGGTTTCCGAGGCAGTATCACTACGGAAGTAGGATTGCCCAAACTTCCTTCCAAGGAGTGGCTGGTGGGTTTGAACCGCCAGCCTTCTGGTGAGCAGGCAAGTGTCTTAGCCACTATGCTACCAGAGCTCCCGCACATAGTCAGTAGTAATACATTTTTACCGTTATTATTAAGATTAGGTTTCTGAATACTGAAGTTTTTTGAAGGTGATAACAAGTATACATGCATGTACTTCTTACTTGAAAGTTGTATGTTCCATATGAACATGATTTCTCTAATGTCTTGCATTTTTAAAAAGATAATTAAATACAGTTGACTCTTAAACAGTGCAGGAGTTAGGGGTGCCAGCCCCCATGTGGTCAAAAATCCATGTGTAACTTTTGACTTCCTCCAACCTTAACTAATAGCCTACTATTGACCGGAGGCCTTACTGACAGTGTAAATAATTGATTAACACAGTCCTTGCTGTGTACAGTTCATAAATTTTCATATGAAGACCCACATACACAGAAGATAAGTTTAGTACCTCTATAGCATGATGATCATTTACTATTGATTAAATGGTTCAGCATAAAGATTTTATCCTCCTCATCTTCACGATGAGTAGGTTGAGGAAGAGGGCAACGAGGGGGGG
>NW_006921596.1:7228355-7241328 GCF_000298275.1 Orycteropus afer afer
TGCATCTAGATGGCAGCTTGCTAGCTTTTAAGATCCCAGTCGCTACTCGCCAAAGTAGGAGGTGGAACAATGTTTTGTGTAGTAATACATACATCATCATTTCTGTCTGACTTTTTGCTTTTTCATTTCACTAAAAAATATTTCTTTACAGTACCAATCCTTCCTTCACCGTTTACTTTAGTTTCAGTGCCCTTATCATAGAAGAGTCCATATCATAAAAGATACTTCTTTTATGATTAAAAAAAAAAACCAGTGTTGAATAATCAGAACACTTCTGCCAGATTACCTAATGTCAGTTTGTTTTCTGGTACTGCTGCTTCTACGTCTTCTTCCTCACTGTGTGGCACTGGTTCAGAAGCATTCATCTCCATGAAGATGTCTTCTGTTCATTCCTCTCGTGTGGTGTCTGTTACCTCTTGAATTTCTCCAAGATCCATATCTTGAAAAAACTCTGTGTGTAAGTGGACCCACACAGTTCAAACCCATGTTGTTCAAGTGTCAGCTGTACAAGATTCCACCACTATTCAAAAGTTTACTTTGGCCACTTTACTTTTACAAAAGACCTAAATCAGTACTTGTTTTTGCTAACTGAAAGAAATCTGAAGAGGATTTTTGCTTTAATTAAAAAAAAAAAAGATAAAAAGTGAAACTAGTGTTTAGCATTTGTTTTGCAACAAGCTGTTAAAGGGGCAGTGGTGCATCCCAGGCAGCGAGAGCTAAGCTCCTTCCGTGGAAACTACACTCAGCATCTCGCTGCCATAGGTTTTTTTTTTTTTTTTTTTCTAAGCTCCTTCCGTGGAAACTACACTCAGCATCTCGCTGCCATAGGTTTTTTTTTTTTTTTTTTTCCTTTAAATTTTGCTTATTTTGTTGTTGTTGTTGTTGTTGAGGATATACATAGCAAAAACCAGAACTCAAACTTACTGCCATTGAGTTGATTCTGATTCATAGCGACCCCTCCTTGGGTTTCCAAGGTGGTTTCTCTATAGAAGTAGATTTCTCAGTCTTCCTTCCATGGAGTGGCTGGTGGTACTCCTTTTGATCAAGGTTTTTCTATGGAATCTTTGACCACCAGCCACTCCTCACAAGGAGGGTTGGGCATTCTGCTTCTGTAGTGATACTGCCTTGGAAACTCAAGGAGGGGTCACTCTCAATCAGGTCTTGACTTGATGGCACATAACAACAACAACAACAACTTTGACCACAATGTTCAATAATGGTAGTCAGGCACCATCTACTTCTCTAGTCTCATGGCAAAAGAGGCAATTTTTCATGGAGGCTATTAGCCACACATTCTACATCCTCCTCCTATGCCTGACTCACCTTCTTTCTCTGTTATTCCAGGTGAATAGAGATCAGTTGTTGTGACATGGATGGCTGCTTCCAAATTTTTAAGGCCCCAGGCCCCAGGCACTGTGCAAGCCATAATAGCCTGGAACTGAGTCTGTGAACACTGGGTATTAGTGTTATTTTAGGTTTTATGTGTTATTTGGTATGATTTGGTAGGTTATATTTTGGGTCTGGCAATGTTTAAAATTCTTTTCCAAATAAATTAATAATTGCTTCTTCACTTTATACCAAACCAAAAACCCACTGCCATTGAGTCAGTTCTGACTCATAGCAACCCACATTGGGTTTCTGAGGTGGTCAATCTTCATGGAAATGGATTGCCAGGTCTTCCTTCCATGGAGTGGCTGGTGGGTTTGTACCGCCAGCCTTCTGGCTACCAGTCAGATGTCTTAGGCACTGTACCCCCATAGCTCCTTTATACCATTTTGACTTATAAAAGGTTTTGTAGCAATGCTCTACTTTGAGATACTCACTGAGTTAATTCTGACTCATAGCGACCTCCCATCGGGTTTCTGAGACGGTAAATCTTTACAGAAGTAGATTGCTCAGTCTTCCTTCCACAGAGTAGCTGGTGGGTTTGAACCACCAATCTTCTGGTTAGCAGTCAAATGCCTTAGGTGCTACGCCACCAGAGCTCCTTCTATTTTGGGATAGTGGGGGGAAAACCTGGTAAAATAATATAGTCACCGTTAGCACACTGTTGCAGTTATGTCACTAAAAACATTTCTTTACGTATTGTACGTAAGTGCATTATGTTGTTGTTGTTGTTGTTATTTGCCATCGAGTCGGCCCCGACTCATAGTGACCCCTGCCTTGGTTTCCGAGGCAGTATCACTACGGAAGTAGGATTGCCCAACCTTCCTTCCGAGGAGTGGCTGGTGGGTTTGAACCGCCAGCCTTCTGGTGAGCAGTCAAGTGCCTTAGGCACTAAGTGCATTATAGCTTCACTAAATGTAAAGCTGCTATTTGGTCATTGTAGTCTTAGGAGTACACAGAACATCAACAGCACCTAAACCAAGTGATCAAGCCAATAATGGAATAAACCCACATTGTGTACCTCGTGATATGAAACAGTGGAAAGTCCATCACCCATGCAGACTTTTTACCGGTATGTCAGACATGAGTCTGTCATGAATAATCAATTAACAATGCCAGATTGTGGCTTCTTTCAAGATAACTGGACTGGACTCTTGAAAAATGACAGTATAGAAGACTTAAAAAAAAAAAAGTCTAAGGATGACTAGATGAAAAAAGACTAAAGAAATATGACAATTGAATGCCATTCATGATCCTTATGAGGATCATCCATATTCAGTGAAAGTACATTTTGGGATAATTGGATAAATTTGAATATTGACTGTATGTCAGATGATGATACTATAATATCATTAAATCCCTTGGGTATGATAGTGATATTATAGTTATGTAGAGGAATGTCCTTATTTTTAGGAGATAGTTCTGAAGTTTTTAGGGATGAAGAGTAATGATATTTGCAGCTTGTTTTTAAATAGAGAGAAAAATAAAATTGTAGATAGAGAAAGCCAGCTTCTGTTAACTGTTGATGAATCCAGGTGAAAAGTATAAAGGTTTATTTATTGTAGCATCTTTTCAGCTTCTATATAGATTAGAAATTTCTCTGAATAAACTATTGGTAGAAAATTGCTGTGAAAGAAAATACTGCATTACAGGCAGCATATGGACAAAAGTCAGAGATTGACTTTTTTCCCAGAAGGCTTCAAATACCTAACAGAGAATTTACTTCATTGCTCTGCTAGGCACATTATCTGTCATCTGACTCTCTCAATCATTTACCTGCTTATGCAGGAAAAGTAGCAGAGTTTTTTGGTAGGAAAATGTCTCTCATTTGGAAAAATGCTGGAATACTTACAGAAATATTATGAAACCCTTTTTATGTTCACAATTTTAAATTCTGATGACTTGTTTAGAGAATTCCAATGTAAAATTAATTGAATTTTTGTTTTAAAGTCTACTTGTAAATGCTGATGAAATCACATAAATTATTTATAAGAATTCCTCAAAAATTAGTTAATTTTTCTCTCTGGAATTTACATCTATCTCTTTTTGATAATTAATTGTCAAATTTTATACAAATTAATTATATAACTAATTGTCAAATTTTTAATACAAGTTTATGAATTTAAACAATTATGAGTTCTTTGCATTTTCTAATTGTTTTTCCATCAGGTTTGCCAACAATCCATGAAACCTCACATCCATTTGAATTTGCGTACACGTGTATGTGAACTGAAGATTTTAAAAGACTGAGAGTCTTTTTATTCTGTGCACATTTAGGAGAATACTTTGGTGTTATTTGATTTAGGAATATGTAGTCAATATTTTATTGTTGGAGACAAGGCAGTTCTTCATTTGCATAAAAATATTTTGAAATAGTTTTTGTTTTTCTTAAATGTGATATTACAGGTATATTTTATCATTTTTGTTTTATTTTAGTGGCAGAAAGAAAAGCTTATTAATATATTTGAATTTTTAAAATGTGAATTTTATATTGAATTGTAGGTCTGTCTGTATCATATTTGTATAGATTTAAGCTTTTGAACCTATTCAGTTATACCAAGTCTTATAAAAAAGCTGAGCCTATACCTTATATCATGTTAAAATTGTATCATGTAGGGGTTTTGACATTTTTTGTTTGTTTCTAGAGGGAAAAGCTTGATTCTTCAGAGTTTGCTTGTGAAATATAGCTTTCTTTACTTTTTTATTTTTGAGAAGAGTAAGGGGTTTTCTAAAAGAATATTGACTTGAAAGAATATTTTTGGACTGTTTCAATGTGTATATTTATTGGACAAGGGAAAACTCCAGGCGGGCATTGACTTGATACCCCCAGCACTCTCCAGGGGCTAGAGAGGGTGTCTTGCTGTTCCCTCCCAGGTAGATTTATTGCTGTTTTAGGAGTTGAATATAATAGGTGGCTGCAGCTTAATTTTTTAAAACAATCAAATTGTGTAACTGATTCTACCAATTTACTTAATGCTTTTCTCTGGGGAAGTGATAAAACTCAAGTATCTAGTTTCCTCACTACTTATATATTTATGAATATGAAATTCTGGTTTAGTTATAAAATCAACAATTCATATTATAGAAATATAAACGTTTGCACATAGCCTGTGATAAATATTCATCGAATAGGAGTAAATTTGAAGTTTTTTCCTTTATTATTAATTTAAATTTGCGTGTACCCAGCTTGCTCAAGAGAACAGAATCTCGCCAGTCTCTGGTGGAAAATAGACGATTTACTTTGGGTCTTCAGATTTACTTTGGGTCTTCAGATTCACTTAAATCTTCCCAAAACCAAAACCAAACTCACTGCCATCGAGTTGCTTCTGGCTCGTAGTGAGGCCTGTTGTGTCTGAGGCGGTAACTATTTATGGAAGTAGATTGCCCTATCCTCCTTCCACAGAGCTCCTGGTGGGCTTGAACCACCAGCTTTCTAGTCAGCAGTCAAATGCCTTAGACACTTGACCACCAGAGCACCTTCCAGAAAGGTAATAAATACATCCCAATGGCCCAAATGTTTTTACTGAAATGTAGCTGCTCTTTTTATTTCTCAGTCAGAAGAAAAATAGTCTTCTTAAAGTTTTCAAATTTAATTTCAGAAGAAACAATAACTAGGAAAACTTTATTAAAATGAAAGAGTACTTTATTGTGGTTGAATTACCTTGGAATAATTTAGTCTTGGTTTAATATTTGTTGAAATTAGGAACAGTGAGACTTATTTTAAAGGCAGTTTTATAAAAACCTGACTTGATTTTGGTTTTTTCTGAATTATTTTTTCAGTTTTTGGATGAAGTAGGGATGATATGCAGAATACTTCATTGAGTTCATTATATTCTAACTACATTATATATGTTCTGTTTCCTCCATATCAATGCCTGGTCCAGTGTTATTTATGCCAGGGTTTGCCTCTGTTGATACACTTGTGCCTGACATCAGAGAGAAACTAGAATATTTCACAAACTCATGATAGTTTTATTGCAGTGCCCACATAAGGAGGAATGATGTGCTAATGATGAATAATTTAGTTTTTACTGTCATTCACCATGTTAAAATGATAATCATTATTCCTAGTAGTGTCTATGAGATACGCAACTGGAGGAGGTTAATTATAGTATACTTTTTAAGGAGAGAGGTTATACTTATCAAGAAGTACAATCTCTAGATGCATTAGTTAAGATTGAGTAAAATAATGAGTGAGCCACTTTTGTTTCTCAATAGAAACCTTTTTAAGGTCACTGATCCATAATAAAAAAAAGAAGAATTTACAGATAGAAGAGCATATTAACCCAGTTTAACAGCTATAGTTTAGCTATTCTGTTTTTTTCTTCTTTTTTGCCAAGCAAGAGGTGTAACCTGTGGTGAATTGATTTTAAATTAAACCTGAGAATATAAAACTTTATGCTCAAGTAGATCATGTATTTTAGAGACTACTTCCAGTTAATATTTTGGGCCATTAAAGAATTTAAAGAAGAAATTGCTTGGCAAAGAGAGAACTAAAATGATAGGAAAGACACAGAGAATATACACATGGAAGAGGAAACTTAAGGATACAGAGGTAGAGAAACAGAAAAAGGAATAAAGCAAGATACATATAGAGGCTTAGCATATTAGAAATATTAATTAGTTAATACATTTAAATTCTATTTTCTTATTGGATTATGAACCTCGAAATGTTCTCCAAATGTTTGTGTGTCTAATTATACCAAAAACAAAACTCACTGCCACTGAGTTGATTCCAACTCACAGCAACTCCCATTGGGTTTCCAAGGCAGTAGTTCTTTACAGAAGCAGGCTGTCTTGTCTTTCTTGTGTAGAATGGCAGGTGGGTTTGAACCACTGATCTTTTGGTTAGCAGCTGGATGTGAGATTTGAATTCTTCTTTCAATACAATGGTTCTTTATCATATGCCACCTCCTTAAATGGGTGAACATTGACCAATTCTTTTTGGTACAGTGACTCTTGTGTATTCCTTTCATCTTCTTTTGATGTTTCCTGCACCATTCAATATTTTGCCCATAGAATCTTTCAGTATTGGAACTCAAGGTTTGAATTTTTTTCTCTAGTTCTTTCAGCTTGAGAAATGCCTAGCATGTTCTTCCCTTTCGGTTTTCAGACTCCAGGTCTTTGCACATTTCAATATAATAACTGACTTTATCTTCTCAAGCTGCTCTTTGAAATCTTGTGTTCAGTTTTTTTTACCTTTTCATTTCTTCCATTTACTTTAGTTACTTTCCTTTCAAGAGCAAGTTTCAGAGTCTCTTCTGACATCCATTTTGGGCTTTCTTTCCTGTCTTTTTAATGACCTTTTGCATTCTTCATGGATGATGTTCTTGATGTCATCCCACAGTTCCTTCAGTTTTTGGTCATTGGTATTCAGTGCATCAAATCTTTTCTTTAGATGGTCTCTAAATTCAGGAAGGGTATAATCAAGGTCATATTTTTAGCTCTCGTGGACTAGTTTTAATTGTCTTCAGTTTCAACTTGAACTTGTATGTGAGCAATTGATGGTCTGTTCCACAGTCAGTTCGTGGCCTTGTTTTGGCTAAAGGCACTGAGCTTCTCCGTAGCCTCTTTCCACAGATGTATTTGACCTGATTCCTGTGTATTCCATTTGATGAAGTCCATATGTATAGCCACCTTTTATGTTGTTGGAAAAAGGTATTTGCAATGAATAAGTTGTTGGTCTTGCAAAATTCTATCATGTGATCTCCTCCAGCAACATTTCTATCAAAAATCAATAGTTCTCTCTGTAAACCATGCTTACCAATGACTTGTGCCTTTGTTCATGTTATTGTTTCTGTCTGGAATAATATTCCTACTCTTTCTCCATGGCTGTTTTATTTGTCTGTTAGCCATCAGCTCAAGCCTGGTATACTGGAAATTTTCTTGAACTTAGTGCTAAATTATGAACCTCTTCTCATTATGCCCTCATTCAAACCTCACCATTGACTCATCTTGTTATACTAATACCCATGTGTGCTTACCTCTAAACTCCCAGTTCTTGCATATAATACAACCTCAGATGTCTGTATTCTTTAATTTATTTAGAAAAGGGTGTTAAACATAGTTTCCAACTACTATGTGTATTTGTGTCTTTTTTCCTTTTAATTGTATCTATCATTTTTGCTTTGTGAGTTTCAATATCTGTTATTGGTTGCCTATGTATTTAGAATGGTATGTCTTCTTGATGAAACATTCCTTTTATTGCACTATCAGTTATCAAACGAAAACAACACCCAAACTCACTGCCATCAAGTAAATTCTACTCATAGCAACCCCTCCTTGGGTTTCTGAGGTGGTATCTCTATGAAAGTGGATTGCCCAGTCTTCCTTCTGAGGAGTGGCTGGTGGGTTTGAACTAGCAGTCAAATGCCTTAGGCACTATGCCACCAGAGCCCCCTTTGAATGGAGTGATTAATCTATTTACTTTTAATATAATTATTGATATATTTGGATTTAAGTCTGCCATCTTGCTATTTGTTTTCCATTTATCCCTTCTGTTTTGTTCATTTGTCTGTTTCTCTTTTGTTCCTTTCCTGCCAGTGTTTCAAATTAATAGAATATTTTTAAGCTTTCCATTTTATTTCACCATTGCTGCCTTAGATGTACCTCTTTTTATTATTGTTTAGTGTTTCTCAATGGGTAATGATATGCATCCTTAATCTACCAAAGTCCATTTAGAGTCAGTATTGTACCATATTATACTTCTCACTTGACATTTTACATTTCCTTCTTTCTATAGTTCATACTTGACACTTCCCATCTTACAATGTTTCTACTTTTGCTCTAAACCATAAGTGTCTTTTAAGGAAATGAAAAGGAGAAGAGAAAACATTGCTTTTAATTCCCACTTACGCAAAACATTTCTGGTACACTTCATTCTTTGTCATACATCTGAGTTTCTCTGTTGTCAATTTTCCTTCACCCTGAAGAATATCCCACAACATTCTGGTAGGGCTGTTCTTTGGATAACCAAATTTCCCCAATTTTGCTCATGTGAAATTTCATTCTTGTCTTCATTTTGTTCTTGTTTTTGAAGACTATTTTTGACATATAGAGAATTCTGTGGACAGGATTTTGTTTTTTCCTTTTGAATACTTTAAATACGTAATTCCTTTTGTCTTCTGACTTATTTTTCTTTTCTTTTTTCTGATGAATAATCAGCCATCTTTTGTATCATTCTTCTAACTGATCATATTTTTCTACAACTGATCATATTTTTCTACACAAATAATGCACACATTACATAAGTCTTGGCAAAACCTGCAACGCCCTCACATTTTAGCTTTCTACACATGCTATATGTGAAAAATATGGTATTTGTCTGGCTGCTTTCACCATTTTCTCTTTATGTTTGGTTTTCAGAATTTTGTGCTAAACATGCTCAATATATGATAGCTTAAGTGTGACTAATTATTTTTCACATTTATCTATCTTGTCTTGCACTGAGCTTCTTTAATCTATGTGCTTATAAAGTAATGTTTTTCACCATATTTGAGTAATGTTTGCCTTTTTTTTTTAAGTTTTTCTTCTCTCTTCATTCATACTCTTGTTGCTTCTTACTACTGAATTTATGTTTATATTGATTATATTGGCAACAGGTTTGTGAGGGTCTTAAAAAAAATCTTTTTCTCTCTCCCTTTTCTTCCAAGTGACTTTTTCATTTCCATTATTATTCTTTTAATTTCTAAAGTTTCTGTTTGGTCTCTGCTATAATTTCCAGTTCTCTGCTGACATTCCTTTTCAGTTCACTTATGAGACTATATTTGTTTTTTATTCTTTATCCATATTTTCCATAATGTTTTGAATATATTTACAGTAGCTTATTTAAAGTCCATCTGCTAAATCCAACATTGGAAGCATTTCAGAGTCAGTTTCTGTTGGCTTTTTTTTTTCCTCTTTTTTTTGCTAACAATCACGTTATCCTCTTTCTTTACATATCTTTTAAATTTTGATTGTATACTGGACCTTATGGATGATAATTATAAAGGCTTTGAATTTGTAATATTTCTCTGAAGCATGCTTATTTTTATTTTAGTAGGCAGTTCAATTGCTGGCTGATCACCTTGAACTTGTATAGGCTTGGTTTTATACTTTGTTAGTGTGGATCTTTCAAAAGCACAAGGTGTTTCATACGTCCCTGTAACTTGACACTGCACAATTCCAAACTTTGTCTGCTCTCCAGATCTTGTGAAGTCTTAGTTTTGGCCTTGTTCAGTTATGATCCTTATATCCTTTCTAGTCTCTTAACTGGATGCCTGAAGGTTAGCAAAGTGTTAGTTAAGGTCATGTCTCCACTCTGGCGGAGCAGGAACTCCAAATATCTCCAGCATTGTTCTTCTATATTTCTATTCTGTTTTTATCTGCATAGTAGGTGCTCCCTGATACGCCTCAGGTAGACTTGCCCTGTTTATATCCTAGCAAGCCTTCAACCAAGGGACTGATAGAGACTTCCATGTATACTTCTAGAGTTTCACTCTGGTTTCCTTCTCTGTGCATTCAGCTATTTCACATACCTGGATTCTGATACCTGCTTTAGCTCAGTGGGTAGACTATGATTTGCTTGAATTCCAGCTTGCTGTGGGAAGTTTTCCCCAGGCCAAGAGCCAGCACAATTTGTAGGACTCACTTTATAAATTTCCCTTTCTGCTCGTATACTAACTGTTCTCCAGTGCCCAAAGCAGTTGCCTCTTTTGTCCAATGTTATGGCTATTTCAATAGCAGTTTGGTTTTTTTTTTTTTTTTTTTCTTCTTTCCTAGCCAGAAGGCTAAATGCTATGTATTTATTTTGAATGTTTTTCTGGACACTTTGAATTTATATAGCTATTTTCATGGAGAACTATTAATTTTATAGGAATAGTCTTGTGATGATTTTTTTTCTTACCAAAAACTTTTTAATAGAGGATGAGATATTCTTAATTAAAAAAAATACCTTCTTTATATCTAATTTAAGCCTTCAACAGTGTATTCCCTGTTATTTTCTCTTATCTGTGTTAGTACAACTATCTACAACTGATCTTCAAAATTGAATTTCTCTGGTCTATTCTCTTCATTGGATCCAGGGTGATTTTTTTGCATAGTTTATCAATCACTTGTGCCCTCTCCATTTCAACTGAACTGCCCTGTCTACCCTGATCATAGCCCTTATCATTGATTATTTTTATTGATTTCTTTCTCTCTGCTGGATTGTACGTTCTTTGATGACAAGGACTATATTTTTCTTGCCCACTGTCTTGTCTCTAATACCTAGCTGTATTACTGCATGTAGTAGGAAATCAATAAATAAATGAATGAGCAGTATTTTGTGTTTAGTTACTTCCAGCAGTTATAAAAATTCAAAATGTAGATTTTTAGGTTGTTGTTATTGTTATGTGCCATTGAGTTGGCCTCAACTTATATGAAGGGCAGGCCTAATAATGATCCTGCATTTTCAAAGGATGCTTTTCTTTATTGTTTGTTTTTTGCTTTTAAGTAATTACAGATCATGAGACAAGTAAACTGACTAAAAACAGCAGCTCAGTTTTCAGCTCTATCAAACCAAACATACATGACATTATTAGAGCTATCAAATCAATCAGAATAGTTTGATTGGTTGCCCGTGAAGACGATGCACAATTCCTCACAATTCTTCGTCAGAACTTAGAACCATTTTAAATGCTTCTCTCCCCACCCCCATGTGTGTAAACTTGGGCTTTAGAATCTGGGACACTTATATTCATAGCCTTCTCCACAGCTAGCCCTTTTACCGTAAAAAACTAATTGCTATCTCGTTGTGTCAGTTTTAACGCAAAGTGACCCTATAGGGCAGAGTAGAACTGTCCCATAGGCTTTCCAAGGCAGTAATCTTTATGGAAGCAGACTGCCACATCTTTCTCCCGTGCTTCAGTCATAGATAAATTACCTTTCCTCTCTAACTTTCTACTTCCTCAGCAAAAAAATGGGATTATTGTAATGATTAAATGAGATAATATATGTAAATGAATGATCAAAATATCTGGTGTAAAGTAAGCTCTCAATAAATTGTCACCATTGTTATTATATGATGTTATATCTGCAGCAACATCACCAAATGACTAGTTAATTTTCTTTGACAAACTAATGCTACCATTATAATTGTTGTTGTTATTTGCCGTCGAGTCGGACCCGACTCATAGCGACCCCTCCTTGGGTTTCCGAGGCAGTATCACTACGGAAGTAGGATTGCTTGCCCAACCTTCCTTCCGAGGAGTGGCTGGTGGGTTTGAACCGCCAGCCGTCTGGTTAGCAGGCAAGTGTCTTAGCCACTATGCTACCAGAGCTCCCACCATTATAATAGTTGAAGCTATTAATACTTTATATCACATTTTCCCCCTCTAAAGGTTTATACCTTGAAGTTTCAAGCAGATAAAACCAGCTAGTTACTGGATGTATATCTAATGGAAGGCATTGTTGAATGAACTAAAATGCCACCCTAGCAGCATTAAATACATGGTCAAGCAAGGAAGGCATATGCCTTTTGAACTTGAGCTTCCTTGAATCCAAGTAACTGTTATATAACCTAAAGGAATTGGCAGTAAAAATTTCCTTAACTCTGTGAATTTTAAAAATCTGTTGATGAACTTTTCCATTATAGAAATATCCTTTAAAGTTTCATCCAAGACAATGTGGAAAACATTGTATGCTATTTTTAGAGTGACTGGCTTGCTTCCTTAAAAGAATTGATGTTTGGATGAGAAATCTGCACAAGTTTTATCTTGTAATTTTTTTTTTATTGCAAAGTTCTATATCTGCTGTAAAAATGGAGTTAGTAGACATCACCAGAACACAGGATTAGCCAGATAGTTAAATACTTAATTATCAAAAGCTCTGCTTCCTTTTCAAATGCCTTTCCAATTTGTTTCATGAGTTATCTCTCTCACCCAGGCACATTGATGATGACAAGGGAAGGACCCATGAGCTGGAGCATTCGGCTATAAAGTGTATGCGAGGAATTCTCTACTGCTATATGCGCCAGGCTGATAAGGTAAAACACTCTAATATGGACTAGAATCCTCATATCTTTCAGAAGGATTAATTTAACCAGTAGCAATAGCATCTTCTGAAGAAGAATGTACTTTAGAAAGGTAAAACCACATCTTAGGGCAGTCTATAAAAGTTAAAACAGCCTGCCTTCCAAGCGCAGGGCTCTGAAATCCTGAAATTGAAGGGACACCTTAAGCCAGAGACACTTGAGAATTGTTATATGGACTTGAATTTTTTTTGTGTTTTGCACCTGGCATTTGCTTGATAAATATCCTGTTTCCTGGGAGCCACACAAAAATCCCTAACTCTAACCAATATTATACTATTTAGGAAAAATTTTTTCCATATTACTTTTGGACATGTGAAATATTTTGGCTGACATGAACTTTAGTTTAAAAATATGGTCATGCACTGCATCATACCCATCTGTGGTCCCATATGGTTTTAAAATAGTTAAGAAATCCCAGTTGGAAAATAGGACATAGTGAGTGCAGCAGCTTCCTGCATGTGACACCTGGTGTGTCTCCTGTTTCTTGTATACAAAGGAATTACACGCTTTCAGGTGTACATATATCATATATATATA
>NW_006921596.1:7241578-7283207 GCF_000298275.1 Orycteropus afer afer
TATATATGTATATATACATATATATATATATGTATATATACATATATGTATATAATATATGTAATCTGTAATATGTGTGTATTGTCAAAATAAATGTTTGTTACTAGCTTAGGTATATACTATACTGTACTTCCTATCTGAAAAGTATACCATGTAACAGTATATGTTTCGACTTCTAGGCAACAGCATCCAGTCTTGGGTATCGCACATCCCTTGAGTGTTATAGCATTATTTCTCTGTTTAAATTTTTGAAAATATTACTGTGAACTGCATCATGGCTTCAAATGTAGCAAAACCAGTGTTAGTGATAGCAGCCACAAGAGGCAAAGGAAAAGTATCAGTTTGGAAATGAAACAATAGATGATTAAAGAAAACAAAGGTGGAACATTAGTGAAAGCCATTGCTAGCATTTTAGACAATCAGGACCTCAAAAACAAAGAAAAACTTCTCCAGGCTATTAAAAGATTGGCTCCACGAAAACCTACAAGGCTAACAAAATTGTGAAAGGGACCTATGTCAGATACAGAGAAATTGCTAATGATAGGGATTGAGGAACGTTCCTCTCATCATGTTGATGATCACTGATGAGACGTGAGGCTTGAAATGCTTAAAGAAAAAGCAGGACCAGACTACAATATGGTGTTTGCACACCATCCAAATCACATAACATCCTGTTTCACAGGACTGATCATGGACGTAAGTGACACAGGACTGTATACTTCACTTATTTATGTGCAAAGAAGTCAGGATTTGTAGGCTTAGAAAGCAGTAAAATTCACAGAGTTATTGTGAAGAATAAAATAATATATGTAATGACACCTTTTAAACTGTAAAACTCTATATAAATATACTACTTCTCCCTACTTGCCTACATTTCTGTGTCCGGGGTCTGAATACAGTAAGTGTCTATATATGCATATCAGTATGAGGGTCCCCAAGACCACTCCAGCTTTGATGATTCATTAGGAGGACTCACAAGACTCAGCATAGTCATACTCAGGGCTATAATTTATTACAGTGAAAGGACACAAAGCATAATCATCAAAGGGAAAAGGCCTCAGGGGCAAAGTTGGGAAGAAATCAGGTACAAGTTGTGAAGAAGCCTTTCCCAGTATAGTCACAGAATGTCCTTCAGTCCTCAGCATCCAATTACAACAACATGTATAAAATAATGTCTACCAAGAAAGCTCATTAGAAGCTTAGTGCTCAGATGTTTTGGAAGGCTGGTCATGTAGGTACCCTCTGCTTAGCACATGACCAAAATTTCAGACTCACAGGAAGAAAGAAAGTATTTAACATAAACTATGTCGTTTGTATAAACAGTTTTGGCAGTGAGCCACTCTTATCAGGGAATAGCAGGGAACACATTCCAAAATCCAAGCTCCCATATTCTAACCAAGGGCCAAACTTAAGAAGACCTGTCTAAGATTATAATTCTCAAGCCAGTTGTTGTTGTTGTTATGTGCCATCGAGTCAGATCCGACTCATAGCAACCCCTCCTTGGGTTTCCGAAGTGGTATCACTATGGAAGTAGATAGCCCAACCTTCCTTCCAAGTAGTGGCTGGTGGATATGAACCGCCAGCCTTCTGGTTAGCAGTCAAGTGCCTTAGGCAGTACACTACCAGAGCACTCTTTTCTACACAATCAGCAATAAATTAATATACTGTTTTGTAGATTGTTACTAGTTATGTGTTGTTGGGCAAATTGTATAATTTCTGTGTGTCTGAATCTTCCTCATCCGTAAAACATAGGGATTAGTAATAAGTCCCTCATAAGGTTCTTGGGAGGATAATGTGCAGAACGTACCTAGCACAGGTGACACACAGTACCTTTTTGTTACTGTTATTATCTGCATGTTTCCTGCTCCCTTCTAGACCACATGCTTCAGATGTGTTTCCATCTTCTGTATCCTGGCATAGATATATATCAGTAAATATGTCTGCAGTTTTGACTACTTAATAATTATGTATTTTTATCACATATTTATCTTTATATTAAGTTTTAATTTATGCTTGAAAAAACATTAAATTATGATAGCAAATTTTCTTCTAAAGACATATATTCAAAGTAAATTTTAAAAAAATAATAATACATTTTGTCACCAGAACATGGGAACAGGGAAATGTTAGTTGACAGAAATACTTAATTTATTCATAAGCTGATACTAGAGATATATGACTATATTAGGCTAGGTTCTCTAGAGAAGCAAAACCAGTGAAGCTGAGAGAGAGAGAGAGAAATTTATCTCAAGGAAATGGCTCATGCTGTTGTAGAGGCTGATAAGTCCCAAGTCCATGGGTCATACATTAGGCTGGTGGCTTCTTCTGACTCATGTAGCTTCAGGGGCTGAAAAATTCAAGTTTGGCAGGCAATACAGCAGACAGTGGGCTTACAGGCTGTGAAGGCAACAGTGCAATACTGCAGTACAGCAGGCCCCTGGTTAATGTCCAGGAACTGGAGTTGATGATGAGCTAGATGCAGGATCCAGATCCAGCAGAAAGCCAAGTGTCCATATATCTCTGACAGCTTTAGGAGTGTGTTCATGTATAATGGAAACAGGCTACATCCCTGAGGAAATTCCCTTTCAGCTGATTGGCTGCTCATAGCAAATCTTATCATGGAGGAATTACATTATTCAGATTTCATCATGGAGTATGACTACATTATAACTGCTAAACCAATGAGAATCATGGCCCATCCAAGATGACATACAACCTTAACTATCACAATGAAAAACCTATAATATGTCAGATTTAATGTTGCAAATCATTTTTACGGAGGTTTTTTGGGTGCTTGGAATAATGTATGACATAGATTGACATACTGGAATTAAACATTATGTTACATTGACATAATTGTGATTAATATTATTTTTTTCCTGTAAGAAGTTACTATTTATTTCACAAATATCATCTCGTAAACACCTAATCTCTTTATGAAATACAACTTTTTTTTTTCCAAAGCAAATATTGTGAAAGCCATGAATGTAATGTTTGCTAAACAATCTGGCAAGTAAACTATAATTATTTATTAGAAAGAAGAGACTCTGAAACTTGCCCTTGAATGGAGAGTAGCTAAAGCAAATGGAAGATATGACAAGCTAAAACAGCTAAACAGAAGATTTCAAAGAGCAGCTCAGGAAGACAAAGCCAGTTATTATAATGTAATGTGCAAAGACCTGAGTTAGAAAACCAAAAGGGAAGAACATGCTTGGCATTTCTCAAGCTGAAAGAACTGAAGAAAACATTTAAGCTTTGAGTTCCAATATTGATAGATTCTATGAGCAAAATATTGAATAATGAAGAAACATCAAAAGAAGATGGAAGGACTACACAAAGTCACTGTACCCAAAAGAATTGATAGATGTTCATCCATTTCAGGAGGTGGCATATGATTGAGAATCAATGGTATTGAAGAAGTTGAGGCTGCACGGAAGGAACTGGTGAAAAACAAAAACTCACTGCCGTTTGAGTTGATTCTGACTCATAGCGACCTCTTCTTGGGTTTTCAGAGGTGGCAGTATCTCTATGATAGTAGATTGCCCAATCTTCCTTCCAAGGAGTGGGTGGTGGTTTGAACCACCAGCCTTCTGGTTAGCAGTCAAATGCCTTAGGCACTATGTGAAAAAGAAGGCTTCAGGAATTGACTGAATACCCATTGAGATGTTTCAGCAAATGGATGCTGCGCTGGAGGCACTCACTTGGCTATTCCAAGAGATTTGGGAGACAGCTACCTGGCCAGCTGACTGGAAGAGATCTATATTTGTATCCATTCCAAAGAAAGGTCATCCCACAGAATGTGGAAATTATTAAACAATATCATTAATATCACATGCAAGTAAAATACTGCTGAAAATAATTCAAAAACGGCTACAGCAGTATATTGATAGAGAGCTTCCAGAAATGCCAGTGGGATTCAGAAGAGGATGTGGAATGAGGGATATCATTGCTGATGTCAGATGGATCTTGGCTGAAAACAAAGAATACCAGAAAGATGTTTACTTATGTTTTGTTGACTATGCAAAACCATTTGACTGTGTGGATCATAACAAATTATGGATAACGATAACATTGAGAAAAATGGGAATTCTCAAACACTTAATTGTGCTCATGAGGAACCTGTTCATAGACGAGGAGGCTGTCATTTGAATGGAACAAGTGGGTACTGAATGGTTTAACATCAGGAAGGGAGAGTGTCAGGGTTGTATCCTTTCACCATACTTATCCAATTTGTATGCTTAGCAAATAATCTGAGAAGCTGGATTATATGAAGAAGAACGTGGCATCAGGGGTGGAGGAAGACTTATTAACAACCCACAGTATGCGTGTGGCACAACTTTGCTTGATGAAAGTGAGGATGACTTGAAGTACTTACTGATGAAGTATGAAGAATGCAGTCTGCAGTTTGGCTTACACCTCAATATAAAGAAAACAAAAATCCTCACAACTGGACCAATAAACAGCATCACAATAAATGGAGAAAAGATTGAGGTTGTCAAGGAGTTCATATTACATGGTTCTACAATCAACACCAGTGGAAGCAGCAGTCAAGACATCAGATGACGTATTGCATTGGACAAATCTGCTGCAAAACGCCTCTTTCAATTGCTGAAGAGCAAAGATGTCTCCTTGAAGGCTAAACTCAACTCACTGGTGTTGAGTCAATTTCAACTCATAGCAACCCCTCCTTGGATTTCTGAGGTGGTATCACTACTAAGGTGCGCCTAACACAAGTCATGGTATTTTCAGTTGCCTCTTATGCATGTGAGAGCTGGACAGTGAATAAGGAAGACCAAAGAAGAGTTGATGCTTTTGAGTTGTGGTTTTTACTTGCCATATGCCAGACGCAGTGTAAAATACTGGTTAATGGCCTTTTGAGTTTGACTGTTTTCAAGAGTATTCTTTGTTTCTAATTGACATACAGCATGTCCCATTAGTCTTCATAGCTTACTGAGTTTGGGTCTTATTTTTTTCTGTTAGGGTCTTATTTTTTTTTTTTCTGGCGAAAAATGCTGAGAATACCATGGCCTGCTAAAAGAACTAACAGCTCTGTCCCGGAAGAAGTGCAGCTGGAATGCTCTTGGAAATGAGAATGGCCAAACTTCATCTTACCTACTTTGGTCATGTTGTCAGAAGGAACCACTCCCTGGAGATGGATATCATGCTTGGTAAAGTGGATTGTCAATGAAAAAGGGGAAGACCCTCCACAAGATGGCTTGATGCAGTGGCTGCACGTATGGGCTCAAGTATAGCAAAGATTGTGCGGATGCACAGGACCAGGCAGTGTTTTGTTCTTTTGTATGTAAGGTCGCTGTGAGTTGGAGATGACTTGATGGCACCTAACAGCAAAAACAGTGGATAGAAGATGATATAAGAGTTTTAAGCTTTTGCTTTCTCTTTGTGACTTATTTTTCCAGTTGTTAATGGCCTTTTCTAGATAATATTCAACCTTACTAACTTGTTGTTGTTGTTGTTATGTGCCGTCGAGTCGGCCCCGACTCATAGAGACCCCTCCTTGGGTTTCCGAGGCAGTATCACTACGGAAGTAGGATTGCCCAACCTTCCTTCCGAGGAGTGGCTGGTGGGTTTGAACCGCCAGCCTTCTGGTTAGCAGTCAAGTGCTTTAGCCACTATGCTACCAGAGCTCCTAAACAGGTTGTTGTTGTGTGCCGTCGAGTCGGCTTACTAACTAGTCTTCACAATTATGTGTCCTTTTAATTATACCTTGACCGTGACTTAAGCTGCCTTGAATTCCTTAAATTATAAAGGATTAACGTTTCCTTTCCCATGTAGGTATGATGGCAGTGATTAATGTAGGTGTGAGTTGTAAGAAAATATAGATCATACTCATTATACCAAAAAGACCAAACCCATGGCCACTGAGTCAATTCCAACTCATAGCAACCCTACAGGGCAGGGTAGAACAGTCCCATAGTGTTTCCAAGGCTGGAAATCTTTGTAAAAGCAGACTGCCTCATCTTTCTCCCATGGAGTGGCTGGTGCGTTCAAACCACTGACCTTCTCCTTAGCAGCCAAGTGTCTTGACCACTGGACCACCAGAACTCCTCCATACTGAGTATACATTACATAAAATATGTGGCTTTGATATTTTTATAAGTAAAAGATGTTTTATAAATACTAAAGCATTTTTATTGCCCATAATCCTTCTTGATCCCCATAACATTTTTGGAGTAAGAAAAGAGGATACTACTTTCATAATCACATATGACTGTAGGAAACTAACTCAAGGAGCCTGGGTCACTGCCTCCCACCATACCTTTACCTTTTAATGGTGCTCATCGTTTTGTTCCTTAGTCTTGGCTCTTCCATGATTCTATAACCGTAGGAAATGCTAACATTTTAAAAATGGGAAATATTTACCATTTTTTCTTTATTTAAAGAAAAATTGAAATATTTTGTATTGTTTACTTGCTGTTTGATCTCAAGCATCATGCTCTTTGTCTTCTAGAATAAAATCATGATCTCAAAAGTTTAAGGCATTTATCTGTTTTCTCTTCGTAAAACATGATTCCTGTTAGATTTTCTAAAATCACCAGCTAAAAGAGGTAGTTTTAATTTCTTGTAAATTTGAGAGAACAAATAGAGTTGTCCTTGGTTGCAGAATGTAAAGCAGCCTGATTTCTTTCTGTTATGGTCTCGCCACTGGTCTAATGCCTACTTACTAGTACTAGGTATATTTTACCTCTAAATGTTTGCATCCCAATTTTCTCATTATCTTTTCCCCTAATACTCCTTAAGAAGCATTCCCTTTTCCCAGTAGACTGCACATGCAGTTAGTAGCTCTCAACTGAGGTTTGCGTTACAGTGGGCTAGGAATGCTGTTATGCCTAAATCTCTGTTTTAAAAATTGCTTGTTCACGATATTAGAAAGTCGTTCCTAATTCATGAGGAATCATTAAAATTTTTTAAAGATTGTTTTTTTCAGGATTCTTTCTTGAGATTTTTTTTTTTAAGTGACTATTTCACATCTATAAATGAAGAATAAATGACAAAATATTGTTACTTTTGCCAAATGATAAGCATTTATTCACAATGACAAGCATTTTTAGGAAAAACTAACTGAAATATATGTGTGAATACATTAGTCTAGATTTAATTTAGTATGAAAAATTTTACTATAATCATTATTTTCATTTTTACTTGCCAGATGCCAGATGCAGTATAAAATACTGGTTAATGGCCTTTTGTTTTTGACTGTTTTCAAGAGTATTTTTTGTTTCTAATTGACATACAGCATGCCCCATTAGTCTTCAAAGCTTACCGAGTTTGGGTCTTATTTTTTTCTGAAAATTTAAATTGCTTGTCTTTTAACAGTTTTAAAACATAAAGCATAGTTATGTAATTTCTCATTTGAGTATCTTTAATCATCTACTAGTTGGTTTTTCCCTGGCACAGTGATTGAATATAAATTGTCACGCTGAGTTTTTCCTTGTCTTGAAGACAAATGACAAACACCATCTTCTCACTTGAAGCTATTGCCTTATTAAACTGATAAAACCTTATCCTTTTACATCTTTGTCAGGCAAAATGTTTGTTGGTTTAATTTAAGCCTGTTTTTCTATAGGCTCCCAAAATAATGTTCAGAATTTTGAGATAATAATCGTGATTGTGTGAAAGTGGAGTGACCACATAGATTTCTACTTGTGTAGTTTGAAGCTATTCCCAGCTGTTTCAGATACTGAAAAGGGATAGCCACCTTCTCTGAGTTAACACTGGATGTTGTGGCCACTTAATAAAGAGAATGAACATCACTACCTTCATGCTCTCAGTTATGACTACCTTGTGATAGGTCCTGACTTTTATTTTTGTTGATCAGGTACTTCAGACAGAAGTATGTTTGTGCAAGGCCCTGTAGAGATGCCAAGGTATATCAGTCCTCCAGAATAGTACCTTCCTATAGCGCTTTCTGTGCTGGTGGTAATGTCCTGCTTTACTGTTTCTGAACTCTGTCGTAGCCATAGTGTCTGTTGAGCACTTGAAATGTGTCTAATGTGACTGAGGAACTAAATTTTTTATTTTATTTTGATTGATTATAGTTTAATTAGCCATATGTAGTTATTAACCACCATATTCAATGGTGTAGCTTCCAGAAGCTTACAAGATAGTGGGAAGGTTGTTGTTAGGTGCCATTGAGTTTATTCCTACTCATAGTGACCCTGTGTAGAACAGAAAGAAACACTGGCCATTCATGTGCCATCCTCACAATCCTTGTTACACTTGGGCCCATCGTTGTAAGCACTGTGTCACTCCATCTTATTAAGGATCTTCCTCTTTTTCACTGACCTTCTACTTTACTAAGCAGAATATCCTTCTTCAGAGAATATTGGGAAATACAGGAGCCAATTCAAGTACAAGGCAGGAAAAGTAGTAATTGAGGGATAAGTACTCAGATGTGAGAGTCCAAAAGAAGGAATTTTGGTTGAAGTTCAAAAGGACTTTATAAGAGTGAAGGTGTTTTTGAAGATAGATTTTTAAGGATGAAAAGAATCTCGGGAAGTAGAGAAAAGTATATGTATTCATATCTAGCCAAATGAAACAAGGCAAGATCATGACCACTCAGATATTATCACATATCTTTTCAAAAACAGAAGAAAATCATTGCCTTTACGTAGAGTTGTATATATCTCCTATTCATTTTCTGGTTTTGTTTATCTTACCCTTTCAGGGACTAGCACAATACTTGGCACATAATTGATATCAGTATATGTTTGTCAGGTTGAATTGAATAGATGCTCAGAAAGTGGGTAGTGCTTTTTTTTTTTTTTTTTTCTGTCCTTGGAATTTGTCTGTCAGATTATGTAGTATTAATATTTTTAAATGGTTAAATTTTATATTAAATTAATACATGAATGTGTGACCTATGTTCCCTTGCATTTGGTGATTTAGTAATGAGAATATATTAGGAAGGGGAAATAAAAGCCTGTTGACAGAGCACAGGTTAAAATTTGTGATCCTTAGAGAAAGAAATAACATTTGAAATTTTGAACACTTACTGAAATAAAATATGGCCTGAATCACTTTTTTCTTCTGGGTGTCGTTTAAGGATTTATAAATAGTGGTACAGTGGGATGCAAATGACCTTCCCACATAGTTGACCATTGTTGTTGTTGTTGTTGTAAGAAAATGCAGAATATTGCAAAAGCTGTTGATGCATTATCATACCCCTTACTATACTTGAGTAGCTATGTTTGTGAAACATTAACTAAATATTTACCATTTATGTTAACTCTATTAAGCTAATACTTAGGAACTTTTTCTGTGTTTTGTTTCTTCAGATCAGGGAGCAGTTCTGCTTTGCTCCCTCATTGTTTACAATCGGTAGCTTTCTTCATAAAAAGATTTCATCAGAAACAATGTATAATTTCTAATCTTGGGTGAGTGTGTGAATTACTAGCATTATTTAAATTTTATATTCAATTCTAGGTACAACAGTTTAAACAGGATCCACGCCCAACAACATGTCTTCATTCTGTTTTCAATGTGCACACGGGAGATGAATTCTACTCCTATGAGGAATATGGTCATCTTCAGGTAAAGAGATGATAATTTTTTTTTCCTTCTCTATTTATACTTCGTGTCATAGAAAATTTGAGGCTATTTATAATTTTTAAAAAGTAATATTTCATAAATTGTTCAAAATAGAAGTAGAAAATCAGTGAGGAAATGGAGAAGAAAGTGAAATGTTAACCAGAAGGGCTGAGTTAGTCACTGGGATTGAACAGTAAATCCGACTGCAGGTTCTTGGTCCTCACTCAAGAAGGGCAACTAGATTATTGTGTCTAGAAGAAGGAAGTGTTAACTTTATTAGTATCTAGAAGGAAGCCCACAGTTCTTTCAGTACAAAAAGCTTTTACTTATTATCAAGTATAGAAGAATTTTCAGCACTTAGAAACTAGGGAAGAAGAGATAATTGACAGAGTGTAACAACCAATCACAAGTTTTCCTCTAATCATTGTTATTTATTTTAATCACTGTCCATTTAAAAATATCTTAGCCTTCAATAAAGCCAAAAGTATACCATTGAAATGTTATTCCAGAAGACATTTTGGGAGTCTTTAAATTTTGTGTTATATTATATGTTAAATTTTATACCTGTGGTAAGAATACAGTTTAGGCTTTTATGTCATTTCACCTTTTTTCCTTTCATATCTGTGTTTCAGTTTTAGCTAGTCATCCTGCTGCCTTGTTGTTAGAGTACAAATATGATATGTAATATGCATTGTTAATGCACATCCTTCCTGTTCATTATTTGGTTCTGCAATCTTTAGAACAAAATATTTATTATTCACACATTCCCTCCTAAAAGAAGAATACGTCCTTTTTACAGATCCTCTCTAGGGATCTGTAGTCTTATTTTAGTATGACTCCCCAGACACAGAAACTGCAGTGTCCCCATTTCATTGCAGAAGAAACTCTTGTACTCATTCCTTGGGGATTAGTGTTAAATGAATGTTTCTTGACCTTAACCTTGTAACTAACATAACTAGGTTTTATGTGTGTTTTGCTTGGACACAAATATCTTTACTCTCTAAAATAAAGTTTTTATAATGGCTCCTTTATCTTTGTATCCCAGAATTTAAGCTCAGTAACTGACAAATAAGACCAAAGAGAGCAAACCGGTTACTATCTAGCCTGTTCTGACTTACGGCAACCCAAGGTCTGTCAGAATAGAATTGTGCTTCATAGAATTTTCAGTGATTGATTTTTCAGAATTAGATCATCAGGCCCTTCTTCTGAAATACCTCCAGGTAGACTTGAACCATGAACGTTTATCCTTTTGGTTATCAGCTAAGCATGATAACTCTTTGCCCTGCACTGAAATTCTGACCTGACTTATACAAAAACCAAACTCACTGCCATCGAGTGAGATCCGACTCATAGAGACCCCTCTTTGGGTTTCCGAGGCAGTTTCACTATGGAAGTAGATTGCCCAGCCTTCCTTCCAAGGAGTGGCTGGTGGGTTTGAACCACCAGCCTTCTGGTTAGTAGTCACGTGCCTTAGGCACTACGCTACCAGTGCTCCCGACGTGACATATAGTAGGTGTTAAATAAATGTTGCCATGCCATTTACTGACATTTTCCTAAGAAGCAGCCCAAAAGTCAGGAGCAGAGAGCTTTTGGAGGTATAGCTGTACGTGGCTGTCCATCCAAATTAAATTCCTTACCAGTGATTTATGACAGACTTAGTGTCAGTTCTATAAGAAAATATTTGGGTGAACCTGGCAGATGGATGAGGCTGTTTTCCACCCTGTGCCAAGGGAAGTCACTTAAGAGTTTATGTCAGTTTGTTGTTGTTGTTGTTATGTGCCACCAAGTTGTCTCCAACTCACAGTGACCCCTCCTGGTGTTTCTGAGGCAGTATCTCTACAGAAGTAGATTGCCTGACCTTCCTTCCGAGGAGTAGCTGGTGGGTTTGAATCACCATCCTTCTGGTTAGCAGTCAAATGCCTTAGGCACTACGCCGTCAAAGTTCCTTGAAACCTTGAGCCTTGACAAGACATTGACACCCACTAACCTCTGAACCCTAAGAAGTCAGGAGACATCTGAGACAGGTCTGATTCCTGAGAGGGGTGCCAGCAGTGCAAGGCCCTGGATGGTATTCAGGCTGCTTTGTCCAAAATCTCCAGGGCAGCAGTAATTTTCTGCCCCAACTTTTTATCACCTACTCAGTAAGAGTTGGAGGAGAATGAAGGGGGACACCAGCCACCAAGGCTGTCAGAGGGTAATAATCTTCTGGGTTGGGATTGCATGGGAACAAAAGCACATCTCACTTTCCTTGTGTTTTTAATCCGTTTGTATTTTTCTGGTTAAATTCAATAATGCCTTTGCTTCTTTTCCCTGCTTATTTATTCATAACATAACAGCTTTATTGAGTTTTAGTATATAACTTATAATTCAGCTAATTAAAGTGTCCAATTCAATTGTGTTTTGTATATTCACCATTGAGCAACTATAACCACAATCAATTTTAGGACTTTTTCTATCACCCCAAAAAGGAAACTTCATACTCAATAGCATTTACATCCCATTTCCTCCCAACACCCTCAGCTCTAGGCAGCCATGAATATACTTTCTTACTCGTGGGATTTGCCTGTTGTGGACATTTCATATAAATGGAATCATACCCTATGTAGTCTTAGTGACCGGCTACTTTCACTTAATGTAAGGTTATCAAGATTCATCAGTGTTGTAGCATGTATTTTTCACTGCCGCTTTACTTGAGACAATTTTCATATACATTCAGTTTAGGATTCTGTAAGTCTTTTTATTCTGTGAGTCTTTTTATTTGTTAAAGTACATTTTATTTTCTTTATTATTTCATGATTAGATTGTATAATATCTATCTTTAAAAGAATGACAAAAAAGAAATCAATACATTTTGAATTATGTTATACCACTGATTAAAATTAATAGGTTCCCTGCAGGTGCTTATATTAATTCTGTATTCTCTGACAATAAGAGTGTTTTTAAGGTGCACTGCATCTTGTTTATGATGATTATGGTTGACTGACAGAGTTGTAATGTCTTACTTGCCAATACCTTTTGCATTTATAAACATTTGAGATGGTTTGACATTATATTACATAACTACCTGGGGGGCAAAACTATTCTAAAACACAACTATCAGAGTCTGAAAATAAATCTTAGAAACAAATGTTGTAGAAACAGTTGGTAAATTTTATGTGCAGCCATTTCCCTAATCAAGTGTTACCCATCACAATGAATTTGAAGATTTTAGAGTTTTATATATACATAGCTGATATTTTATTGTGAACTGAAGCCACAGCTCATTTATTTTGGAGTAAGATAAGCGGTATTTTTTTTTTTTTTTTATGTTATTGATAGAAAAAATTACTTCTAATTTTGGCTTTTCCTTTGAGTTTCATAATATTTTTATTGTTTCCTTTAACCTTTTAATATTGTTGTTTGTTTTCAGATAAATACAGTATCACTCTATCTTCTTTACCTTGTGGAAATGATTTCTTCAGGACTCCAGATTATCTACAACACTGATGAGGTACCATTTCCCCAAATTTTATAGTACTGAAATTCACTTTGTAGGTTTTCTTTTTACTTTTAAAATCTTAGTTTTGATTTAATAAAAACTGGATATCCTTAAATTCATATAACCAGATATTGGGTACATATAAAAAATATCTTTATATTTTCAGTATCAAACACTTCAATAATGAACAAAATATATAGTAGGTTATGAAACTTTAGTCCTGTGCAGGCTCTCTATTTCAGGTGATCTGAAATGGAAATTTGAAATTTTCAGAAAAATTTCAAAACAATGGTAGTGAAACAGCATTTGCATATTTTCTTACAGTTACATATTTTACTTCATTGCTTATTGTAGCCCATCTTTTTAAAAGTAAAAAGGAACTTGTATCATACTGTATTTCTCTTACTTGTAGGACCTCAGTAGGGGTTTGATGTTTTACTTTTTATTTCCATTATTTTTTTGTTGTAATTTGGTTGGAAGTTTACAGAGAAAATCAGTTTTCCATTCAACAATTCATGCACATTTTGTTTCATGCTACTGGTTACAATCCCCACAATGTAACGTCACTCATCTCAATTCCTGCCTATGTTTCTGTTTCCATTCCTTCATCTTTCCCATCCCTTACTGCCTTCTGAACTTTGCACTTGGGCAGATGCTATACCCGTCTGATGTGGATACATACTTCCCTGGTGGCGTAGTTCACCTTATACACCTCTTAATTTTTTGGTGGAAAGTTGAACCACAGGGATGAGATCAGTTCCAGGCTTGGAAGTGTGACTAAGGGGCCATAGCCTCAGAGGTACCATCAGTCTCTATGATTTTTCAGTTTTGTTCCACATTTTTCTCCCACTCTGTCCTGGATCTTCTAATGTGATTCCATTCCGAGTGGTCAGTAGTGGTAGTTGGGCAGCATCTAGTTTTTCTGGTCTCAGGGTCATGTAGGCTGAGCTTCTCCTGGTCCACTGGTCCCTGGGACTAATTGTTGCCATATGTCTTTGATTTTCTTTACTCTTCTCTGCTCCAGAAGGGGAAGATAGATGGCCACTCACAAGATTTTAAGACCCAACTTTGGTTGGATGTGGACATTGTCTTTGTGGACTGTGTTGACCCAGTTGACCATGTCCCCCAAGACTGTGTGTGGTTCTAAGCCCCCAGTCCCAGTGACTCGTTCTCTCAAGGTGTTTGTTTATAGCTAAAAAGTTTTCATACTTTTGCCCCCTGTATGTTCTCATGTGTTCAGGTATATATTTGTACCATATGTAAACAGATATGTAGAAGTATCCTCCATCAAACCTATATATGTTCATAGGTATAATCCCATTTGCTTCACAGGTGTTCATCTTGTGAGTCTATCTGTATATCTGCTCATAGATCATTGTTACTACTGTTACTGCAGGATTGTGTATGTAATAGTATTCACCTCTATTCCCTTTAACTCTTATGCTCCTCCTTGATCATTTTGTGTTGACCTCCCCCTTACTGTATTTTGCCTTCCCCTTTACCAAGTTAATATGCGTCTACCTCTAGCTAGTGATTTAGCCTTCTTTCCTCTCCCATCCCCAGTAACCATCAAAGAATATTTCTTTCTTGTGAAAAAATTTCCTTGACTTTTTATAATAGTGGCCTCATACAATATTTGTCCTTTTATGATTGACTAAGTGCCTAAGGCATCTAACTGCTAACTAGAAGGCTGGAGCTTCAAACCCACCAGCCACTCCTCAGAAGGAAGATTGGGCAATCTACTTCTGTAGGGATGCCGCCTCAGAAACCCAAGGAGGGGTCTCTCTGGATCAGATCCGACTCGACGGCAGTGAGAGTTTAATTCCACTCAGCATAATGTCCTCCAGGCTCATCCATGTCATGAGGTGTTTTGCAGATTCATCATTATTCTTTAATGTTGCATGTATGTACCATGAGCAGTTAGGTTGTTTCCATTTTATTGCTATTGTGAACAGTGCTGTGATAAACATGGGTATGCATATAGCCATTCTTATTCCATCTCATTTCTGTAGGAGATATACCTTGTAGTGGGATTGCTGGATCACATGATATTTTTATATCCAACTTTTTAAGCAAGTGCCATACTGTTTTCCAAAGTATACCATTTTATACTCCCACCAACAGTGTATGAGGGTTCCAGTCCCTCCACACCCTTGCCATTATTTGTTGTTTCTTTTTCTTTTTTTAAGAACTTTACGATTAATGCTTGGGTGAGATAATATATCATTGTTATTTTGATTTACATCTCTTTAATGTCTGATCTGATAATCTTGAGAGTTTCTGCATGTGTTTGTTGGCCACCTGAATGTCTTATTTGGTGAAGTGTCTGTTCATTTCCTTTGCCAGTTTTTAATTAGATTATTTGTCTTTTTATTGTTGAGCTATTGGAGTTTTCTTTAAATTTTAGGGATTGGTCCCTTGTCCCATATGTTTTTACCCAAATTTTTTTCTTAGTCTGTGGGTTCTCTTTTTGTTGAAATATTTTGTTGCAATCTTTTAATGTGCGTAAGTGTTTAATTTTTAGGAGGTCCCGGTGATCTAGTTTGTTTTCTGCTGTTTATGTATTTTTAGTTATGTTTGATACTGTATTTATGCCATGTGTTAGGGCCCCTAAGTTTGCCCCTACATACATCTGTAGATTACTTTGCTTAGTATTGATACTTTCACAGTGTTAAGTCTTCCTGTCCTTAAGCATGATAAAGTCTTCCAGTTATATAGGTCTCTTTTGAGTTCTTATACTTAGTGTTTTGTACTTTCCTTTGTATAGGTTATTTGTATCTCTGTTCAGATTTATTGTTAAGCATTTCATTTTTTGAGTAGCTCTTATAAATGATATTATTTTCTTGTGTCCCTCTTCTGAGTTCTCTTTGTCAGTATAAAGCAATTCTACTGATTTTTGTGTGTTGATCTTATACCCTGCCACTTTGATGAATCTTTCAATTAATTCTAGTAATTTTCTTGCTGAGTCTCTGGGATTTCCTATGTATAGGATCAGATCATCTGCAAATAGAGATAATTTTACTTCTTCTTTGCAATTTGGATGCCTTTATTTCCCTTTATTGCTTTTTGTTGTTGTTTGTTCTTGGTAGGCCTTCCAATATAATATTGAATGTTGTTGTTGTTGTTACGTGCCGTTAAGTCGGATCCGACTCCTAGTGACCCCTCCTTGGGTTTCCGAGGCAGTATCACTACGGAAATAGATTGCCTCATCTTCCTTCCGAGGAGTGGCTGGTGGGTTTGAATCGCCAGCCTTTTTGTTAGCAGTCAAGTGCCTTAGGCACTATGCTACCAGCGCTCCTATTGAATAGAAGTGGTGATAAAAGGCATCCTTGTCAGGTTCCCATTGGCAAGAAGAATGCTTTAAGTCTCTCTCCATTGAGACTAATGTGTATATGCTCTTAATTACATTGAGGAATTTTACTTCTGTTCCTATTTTGTTGAATGCTTTTATCAGAAATGGGTGTTAGATTGTGTCAGATGTCTTTTCTGCATCCAATGCTATGATCATGTAATTGTTTTCATTTATTTTATTTATATGGTGGATTATGTTGATTGTTTTTCTAATGTTGAACCATCCTTGCATACCTTGTATGAATCCCAGATAGTTATGACGTACTTTTTTTTTTTTTTTAATATATTGTTGGAGTCTGTTGACAAGAATTTTGCTGAGAATTTTTATGTGTATTTTCATGAAGGATATTGGTCTATAACTATCTCTTTTAGTGGTGTCTTTGCCTAGCTTTGTTATCAGGGTTACGCTCACTTCACCAAACAATTTTGGGAGTATTCCTCCTTTTATGTATTCTGGAATAGTGATAGTAGAATTGGTGTCAGCTCTTCTCTGAATGATTTCTGAAATTCACCAGTGAAACTGCCTGGGCCAGGACATTTTTTTATTGGAATATTTTAATGATCTGGTTTTTAAAAAGGGTCTATTCTCATTTTCCACCTTATTCCATATTAGTTTAGGTAGGTGGTGTGTTTCTAAAAATTTGTCCATTTCTTCTGTATTTTTATACCTGCACCTCCTACAGCCCCACCTACTGAGTGAGGGCCAACACTTGCTTTTGCATCAACTGACCGACAATAGACACCAGTCAATATCAGCCAGACTTACTCTTAACTGCCCTTTACAAACAGCTAACAGAGATTTGTGCACCCATTCTCATTCTCTATCACACCCACTAGGAGACAGGTGATGAGTGCCTAAGTGCTGCCAACTAGAAATTAAAGGAGCAAGGTACTTTGCTTATTCAGATATATCATAAAAAAACAAAGGAAAAAAAAACTTCAGTGAATCACACCAATATATAATCACCAATTAAATAAAAATACAACAATGTCACAATTTCTTGGGGATAACAACCATGTGCATGTAAGGACAGGGTTGGCACTGCTGACCATACCATCAATGAGAGGCAGGCATCCACTGTGTAGAATCAAAAAAAGAAGGGGCGGGGGGAGGTGGTAAGAGAAAAAGAAGATAAAATCTAAGTTGGAGGAAGTGAGAAGTGCTAATAAAGAAGAACAAAGATAAAGAAAAGCATAGTGCCAGTGCAAGTGACTGCCACCAAACAGGGCTGCAGCAGGAATACAGCACTTGCTCTGTGGGAATGTGTATCGCTTTGCGGGAAAGGGCAGGTGTGGACATTGCTGACTATGGCAGCTCCATTAGCAGGGCTCCTGCTCTGCGGGATCAGATAAAAGCATATATACATACATATTTTTTGAAAAGGGAAGGAGGGAAGAGAAAGAAAGAATAGAAAAGAAAAATGAGGGAGAGAATGAAGATGTAAGATGAAAGAAGGATAAAACAGAAAAAAAGCAGGCAGAGCACTGACAGTGAAGAGGGTGTTTAACCCATGGTCAGGTGGTTGGAGGTGGGTGGCTGCACTTCCGGTCATTGGCTGCTTGTGAAGGATAAGGGAGGAGCTCACACCATATCAGTGATCATAGATGTGGGTGTCGGTATAGCCTTGGGCCAGCAGAGGTAATTATCTGGTTCTTGCCCTGATTGGAAAGCCGACTACAGTAATTCATAATGGCTGCACTGTGCTGGTTGGCAGTTCACCACTGGTGTACCTCCTTGTTTTCTTTTCATTCAGTATCTTCCTCAGATCAACATTTCATCTACTACTTTATCCTTTCCTTAGAAGCTCTTGGTTCCAGGATTGTCATCCACATAACTTTCAATTGGTTTCTCAAGTCTTTGTTGTAGATAGTCTAGATTGTATATCTGACTAGTTTGCCATCTTGGATTCTTCCTTTTCTTTTTCAATTAATATGGAGTTTACAGCTATCAATTTTCCATGGCATGCCATAAGGTTTGGCATGTGGTTTCTAAGTATTTTCAAATTTCCCCTGTATTTGCTTCTGTGACTCATTGTTTGTTTAATTGTATGTTACTGAATCTCAACTTTTTGATAAAAACAAGCTTAATCTACCTCATTTTTGTGTGTGTTGTTCTTCTCATTTTGGTGGTGTCTTCCAATTGGTTAATGTCTCTTAAGCACAAGTATGTTTACATAAGAACAATTTTTTTAAAAAAGAGGATAGAAATAAAAGTAGTTTGAAGTTCTTAGAGGACTAGCCCTGTTACCATATTCATTGCCTAATCTTTGATATTTTTCTGTGTCCCAATGCATTCCCACTCCATTTCTATGTTTTGAGATTTTTACATCTTTGTAATATTTCCATAATGTTTTTGTTGTATTTCATCTTCTCTTATTCATGATTTTGTATATATAATTTATATTGTATTAAAATATACAATTTCTCATATGCAAGTTCAAGTTGAAGCTGAAGAAAATTAAATCCACTAGAGCCAAAATACAACCTTAACTGTATCCCACCTGAATTTAAAGGGTGACTCGAGAAGACAAAGTAAAATACTGTAATGAAATGTGCAAAGACCTGGGATTAAAAGACCAAAAGGGGAAGAACACACTCAGTATTTCCTCAAGCTGAAAGAACTAAAGAAAAAATTCAAGCCTCAACTTGCAATATTGAAGGATTCTTTGGGAAAAATATTGAACAATACAGGAATGATCAGAAGAAGATGGAAGGAGCATACAGAGCCCCTATACCAATCAGAATTGGTCAACAGTCAGCCATTTCAGGGGGTGATATATGATCAGGAATCAATGATATCGAAGAAAGAAGTCCAAACTGCACTGAAGGAACTGGCGAAAAACAAAGCTTCAGGAACTGACAGAATATCCATTGATATTCAGATACAGTGCTGCAGGTACTCACTCATTTATGCCAAGAAATTTGGAACTGAAAGAGATCCATATTTGTGCCATTCCAAAGAAAGGTTATCCAACAGAATGCAGAAATTATCAAACAATATCATTAATATGACACACAAGTAAAATTTTGCTCAAGATAGTTCAAAAACAGTTCCAGCATTACATCAACAAGGAACTACCAGAAATTCGAGTCAGATTCAGACGAGGGAGTACAAGGAGGGATATCACTACTCATGTCAGATGGATCTTGGCTGAAAGCAAAGAATAACAGAAATATGTTTACCTGTGTTTTATTGACTATGCAAAGATGTTCAATTGTGTGTGTAACAGATAACATTGTGAAAAATGGGAATTCCAGAACACTTAGTTGTCCTAATTAAGGAACCCATACATAAGCCAACAGGTGGTCATTAGAACAGAGCAAGGGGATACTGAATGGTTTAAAATCAGGAAGGGTGTGTGTCAGCGTTATATCCTTTCACCATACTTATTCAATCTGTATGCTGAGCTAATAATTCAAGAAACTGGACTGTATGAAGAAGAATGCAGCATCAGGATTGGGGGAAGACTCATTAGCAGCTTGCAATATGCAGATGATACACCTTGCTTGCTGAAAGTGAAGAGGACTTAAGTACTTACTGATGAAGATCAAAGACTACACCGTTCAGTATGGATTGTACCTCCACACGAAACAAAAATTCTTAGAACTGGACTAATAAACGACATCATGGCAAATGTAGAAAATATTGAAGTTGTTAGAAATTTCATTTTATTTGAATCCACAATCAACACCAATGGAAGCAACACTCAGGAAATTAGACAACATATTGCACTGAGGAAATCTGCTACAAAAGACCTCTTGAAAGTGTTAAAGACCACAGATGTCACTTTGAAGACTAATATGTGTCTGACCCGAACCATGGTATTTTCAATCGCCTCACATGCATTTGAAAACTGGACAATGAATAAGAAGATCACAGAGGAGTTCATGTATTTAAATTGTGGTGCTGGCAAAGAACACTGAAAATACCACGGACTGCTAGAAGAAATAACAGATCTGTTTGGAAGAAGTAAAATTAGAATGCTCCTTAGAAGCGAGAGTGCTAAGACTTCGTGTCACGTACTTTGATTATGGTGTCAGAAGGGATTAGTCCTTGAGTAAAGATTCCATGCTTGGTGAAGTCGAGAGTCAGTGAAAAAGGGCAGGACTATCAGGGAAATGATTGACACAGGAGCTGCGACTATGGGCGTAAGTGTAGCACAGATTGTGGGGTCGATGTGGGACCAGGCAGTGTTTCATTATTTTGTACACAGGGTTGCTGTGAGTTGGAGCCAACTGGACTGCATCTAACAGTAACATAACACAATGTTTTTTTTAAGTCATTATGTCTGTGATGTGTCTTTGAAGTAATTAACTGTCTATTACTGCTCAGCTTTGGTCAGATCTTTTTTGTAGTATTGCATCTAGTTTGGACTGCAACAGTCTAAGTGGAATTAACAGACGTTGGGTGGGATTCAGATTTTACAGAATTAGAAAAGTAGGGTCTTGAAGAGGGCTGTGTCAATTTAAATAATTGAGAATATATGTAGGAAATGGAACCACCCAGAAAGATACAGTTGGTACAGATTATTTCTTGAGCTCTTTTCCAGTTCAATCTGATTTTCTTAAATGTAAGAAGTTTTATTCTGTTTTTATTAACCAAACACAGATGTTTCTTACACATACAAATATGTCTCTCATTCTATATAGTTCTTTGGAAGTTTTCTGAATTGAATTTTTTTATTATTGTTTCTGGTACATATTTTTGTAGATAGTCATAAAAAAACATGGTGGAATATAAAGATTGTTAATCTTATTGTAATAGTTTCTGCGTTCATAACAATATGTAATTTTCAGATTTAAGAAAAATTTTTAAACTTACCACATATCTGTATAGTCATCATTAGGTAGTTAAAGAATATTGTCATGATCAGAAATATTATCAAATAGTAGTTGTTTTGAAATAAACTGATAGATAAAAATACTGATATTTTCATAAGGCAAGTGGTGACTTCTCTCACTACTGAAAGAAATTTTCTGGAATACATACAATAGTCATTAATCAGTAGAAATTGACCCTTATCTATGACATTTCAAAGGAAAATAATGTAGTATTTGTAATTGTTCATTATATTTATTTCCCAAATATATTTATATTTAGTAAAGAGGAAATTAGAACCATTAAAAGCTATAGACATTTTGCATATGCATATAGTCATATTTTTCAGTTTTATCAGGAAATTTTGACATTTTAGTTTAGTGAATGGCTTGATTACTAAGTCAATTGTCTAAACTTTTTAACCTGTTACCATGCAGTATGGTGGTTACTTTAGAACTTTATAGAAGGAATCTTTGTATAGAGGTATGTACTTGGAAAAGTGCCCCATTTCTCTTGGGACAGTAAAATGAGTTCTTGTGAAGTGGAATTTATTTGCATTGGTGAGAGTAAAGTGTACTGTTTGGATACAAAGTAAATTTACAGTGATTATTCTTAAATTATAGCATATAAATTAGCTTTCAGAATTATTCCAAATTATTGTAAAGGGAAAGTAGGAACTTCAACAAGCACCATATTTTTATGCCAATAATATGTACCTTTTGTGTTTGCTAATTTATTTTTTTACAGCAATATGTGGAAAAAAAAATTGGCATAGTGGCACTTGGGAAACTACCTCCTAGGGGAATGATGGAGCCGTTGGCAAATAAATGTAAAAGGCATGTGTTATTTGCATAAAAATACAGTATGAGAAATTTTGAATGATTTTCTTTCCATGTAATCAAATGATGTTTAAGATAAAATCTTTCTCTTCTTGTGGTTTTATATATTAAACGGAAAACCACTACTGATGCTCCGTAGTTATGGAACATTCCATGGCTGTTTCACCAATGATGAAAAACCATAATGAGCTAATTAATCTACTTTTAATCATTTCTCTGCAGCACCAGTGAATTTTAATTATGATATTAATCGCATGTTCTTAGCTCCCATAGTAATGAAGTCTGTGATCACAAGATTAGGTGATAAAGTTAGTGTTCAAATATTTGATCTGTTAATAATACTCTTTGAGGACATTGTTTTCCAGTTCAGAATTTCTTTTAGTATATTCATGGTCCCCATGTTGTCTGATGGGGAAGTCTTAAAGGAAAAATTTTTAGTATTTTTCTTTTTAGTATATCATGAAAATTCCACATGGGCTTGCTTAAAAATTTAAAAGACCTTTTAAAGGCATTTTCAATTGTGTTATGTTATATGTTATCCAATGGTATTGAAAAATGGCTATTCATTTTCTGTTGGTTACAGTATCCTTGATCTGGCAAAGTTTATGGGGTTTTTTTCAGTAAACTTTATTATATTATGTAAATAATTTTTGTCCTTCCTGAAATCGCTGTGTGAAAGTTTTTCTAGATTTGAATACACTTGAAGTCCCCTGTAGCAGTACAACAGAGTTTGAAGAATAACACTTCCCTAAGGACAAACTTTTTTAACATCTGAAAATAAAGCTGGGTGCAATTTAGCGACGAGAAGACTTTTATTAATTGATTTTAATATTCCTGGATTTTAAATACTCAAACTGTCACTGTTGTTACAAGGATAGAGATGGCTTCTAAATCATTCTCCTCAATGCAAAAGCATTGAGGAGATAATTGGCTTTACTTTCAATGTTGACAGATGTGTAAATATAGACAACAAATCTATTCAACAAACGTTTATCCAGCACCTGTTATTTGTGAGAAACTGGTAAATCCAGGTAGGCATGTCATTCAGATTTGGTCACCAGGATTTTTCCTCAGCCATGTAATTTTCTCACTCAGTTTGATATCTAATGTATATTTGTTAGCTAGGAAAAGGAGCACTGGTTGCATAGTGGTTGAGGCGCTTGACTGCTAACTGGAAGGTTACAATTCAAGCCTACCAGCTGTGCCACAGAAGGAAGCCTGGGCAATCTACTTCCATAAAGATTTACAGCCTCAGAAACCCAATGGGTATTGCTATGAGTCAGAAACGACTTGATGGCAGTGAGTTTGGTTTTTGGTTTTAGGTGAAGTGCTGGAATAAGTTTATATTAGGGAGAGACAAGGAGCACTGGTGACAGTGTTAGCTCAGCTGCTGATAGGTCAGCAGTTCAAACCTGCCAGCTGCTCCATGGGAGAAAGATGTGGCAATCTGCTCTGTAAAGATTTACAGGCTTGAAAACAGTGTGGGGTAGTTTTACAGGATCTCTGTGAATTGGAATCAACTCCACAGCAAAAGATTTTGATTTAGGGAGGTGCAATAATATTCAGAAATAGCTGTACTTGGGAGAAAGTATATATTATTCCAGGAGGTGCCTTCTGACTTTTTGGCAGCAACAGGAATACAACTAGGTGAGATACCTTTCATGGGAGAAATTTGGTCATTTATCTGTAAATGAGACGATATAACAGAATAGGCTGACTGTTGCTGCTTCTCTCACTCCAAAGATACATGGAATACTAATAATATATAACAATTTATTTAAAAAAAAAAAAAAAGTAGCCAAACACCAATAAAAGAAAATGAAATCCCTGGATGCCAGAAATGAAGAGAAAACTAACAACAGTAAGTATTTGATTTGGTGGTGTGATAAGCCAAGGATTCTGACACATTCAGATACATATTCTTAAAAGCTGCTCAAAAGTTAATTTATTAAAAACATCTCTTCTTTTCTCACCAGTCTACAGATGGTTCTGCTGATTATTGCCAGGTCAGCTAATCTTGGCTGCTCATGCAGTTGGTTAGTTGACAAGTTGCTTGGGGCTAGCTGATTTAGAATGGCATTGACTGACAATCTAGAACATCTCTACTTTAAAATGGTCCCTCAACCTTCACAAGAGAGCTAGAGCTACTCTCATGACAGAGATAGGGGTCTGAGAGAAAGAGAGAGAGGACAAGCAGAAACATAGCAGGTCTCTTGAATATGTTCAGAATTGGCACATTATCACTTCTGCCACAGTCTGGTGACTAAAGCACATCATCTGATCTTTTATTACTGTGAAGTCATAAGAGGTGCCAATATAGAGAAGAGTGGAGAATGACGACCATTATTGCTGTCAATCTACCATTGGCCTTATGGCCCAGTCTGCAGTTTTAATGGTCACATACGAGTAAAAGATGTGACCTAGGGCCCATCAAGATGGAATGCTACAAGTAAGACTTGTTCATGAAGTTATAAAGAACTCTTCCTCTGTGAAAGAAGAACTAGAATAACTCTGCCCTCTGGTACAGCAAATAGAAAGCTAAGCAAATAGAAACCTAAGACTCTAGGTTGAAGATAAAAATATTCCCTATGAAAATTAGTGCCTGACTACCACTACTGACCACTCTAACTGAGATCACAGCAGATGGTCTCAAACAGAGAAAAATGTAGAACAAAAAAAGTCAAATTCACCAAAAAGACCAGACTTACTAGTTTAACAGAGACTCGAGGAGCCCTCAAGACTATGGTCCTAAGACACCCTTCCAACCTGGAACTGAAACCATTCCCAGAGACCGCCTTTCAGCCAAACAATAGACAAGCACATAAAATAAACAATAGCATCCAAGAGGGACATGTTCCTTAGAACAATCAATTATATGAGATCAAAAAGACAACGTTTGCCCCAAAGCAAAGATGAGAAGGTAGGAAGGGGTAGAAAATCCAGGCAAAAGGAAACTGGGAACTGAAGGAAGGAATGAGGAGAGTGCTGACACATAATGGGGGATGCATGTCATGGAACACTTTATGTAGAAATTATCAAATGGGAAATTAATTTGCTCTGTAAACTTTCACCTAAAGCACAATTAAAAAAATTGAAATCCTAAGCCTGTGCCATAGTAATAGAGTTGTATTCTTCTCCAGCACCACAGCTCAAAATCATCACCTCTGCTTCAGTCTTCCTTATTGTCCAGCTGTCATATGTGTATGAGGTGATTGAAAATACCATGGCTGGGGTTAGACGCACCTTCGTCTTCAAAGAGACATAATTGCTCTTCAGCGCTTTAAAGTGGTCTTTCACAGCAGATTTGCCCATTAATGTTGACTGTGGAACCAAGTAATATGAAATCTGTGACTATTTCAATCTGTTCTCCATTTATCATGATGCTGCTTATTGGTCTAGTTGTGAGATTTTTGTTTTCTTTATGAGGTGTAATCCGTACTGCAGACAGCAGTCTCAGTAGTACTTAAAGTTATCTTCGCTTTCAGCAAGTTAGGTTGTATCACCTGCATATTGCAGATTGTTAATGAGTTTTCCTCCAATCCTGATGCCATGTTCTTCTTCATATAGTCCAGCTTCTTGAAGTATTTGCTCAGCGTACTGACTGAATAAGTGTGGTGAAAAGATACAACTCCAACACACACCCTTCCTGATTTTAAACCATGCAGTATTCCCTTGTTTTGTTTGAACGATAGCCTACTGGTCTATGTATAGGTTCCTCATAAGCACAATTAAGTGTTTTGAACCATACAGCTCAAGATAAATCAATTATACCTTAGATGTCACTGAATATGTGAATATAACTTATAAAACTTGACAAGGATGGTATAAAAAATTAAAGTCTAGGACAATCTCTCTTATTCATTTATTATTCATTTTTTTCTATCAGTCAGTTAATAACTCACTTAACATGTATTTATTGAGCTGCTACCGTGTGCCAGTTATAGTATGATGAAGACAGGCAAGGTCCCTGCCTATGGAAATTATGTTTTATTTGGAGAAATCAGCAAAAAAAAAAAAAGTTCCTAAACAAGAAGTAGATAAGATATAATGCAGCAAATTCAAGAAGTAGTGTCATGTAATCTTAATGACAACTCTATTACTTTTGAGTGAGTGTACAGGGAAGGTAACAGCCTTAAATAATTTGCAAAATCCAGCCCCAACTCAGAGGAAGAAGAAAGGAAATGAGAACAAAACTCACTGCTATTGAGTTGATTCTGACTCACAGTGATCCCACTGGATTTACAAAGAGGTAAATCTTCATGGAAGTAGATTGCCCCATCTTACTTCTGCAGAGCAGCTGATGGGTTGGAACCTTCAACCTTGTTGTTAGCAGTCAAATGCCTTAAGAACTATTCCACCAGAACTCCCTAAAGGAAATAGGGAGGGGTAGAAAATAAGAATATAAATGAGTTGTGGAAAATACATAATATAAATTGCATTTGGCTACAAGCAATAGAAAACACAACTGTAGTTTAATGAAATAAAGATTTTATTTCATGCACCAAAATTCTGGATGTTAAAAAAGTCCTGAACTGAAACCACAGCTGATGCATGATATCAAGAACTTAGACTTCTTCTATCTGTCATCATAGTATGATACATTTAGCCAAGTAATTACAATAGACCTATTGTTTAATGAGGTATCATTCTACATTAGTAAGAACTGAGAAAGGGAAAGAGTTCTTTAAAAAGTTTTTCTACAAGTATGATCCAGTGATTTCTGCTTAATCTCATTGACTAGGACTTGTTCACATGACCATCCCATTTTTGTGGAGTCTTGTAAAGTTAAAATCAGGATTCTGTTAGTGAAAAAGAAAGAAAAAAATAAATAGTAGGAGTACAGTTAGCATTGTGTGCTATAACCAAGTAATGTTTAATCCCAGAAATGCAGGCAAAAATGATTTAAAATGAGAATATCCATTGATGGAATTAATTACATTAGCAAATTAAGGGAGAAAAACCATATGCTCATCACAATAAGTGTAGAAAATATTTCATAACATTTCATCATGTATTTGTGAAAAACATTCTTATAAAATAGGTATAGAATGGAATTTCCCTAATCTGATCAAAAGTTATAACAAAAAATCTACAGCAGATATCTTACTTAAGAGTGAAATGTTAGAAGCAGTCCTTTCAAGTTCAGGACAAGATAATGATGTTGATTATACCAACTTTTATTCATTATTGTAGACATGACCTAGCTAAAGCAATAAGAGAAGGAATGAGGGCTAAGAATAGGAATGGCAGAAATAAAGTTGTCACTTCATTGGTGTTATTGTTAACATAGTAAATCCAAAGAAATCCCTAGATTATAAAATCCCTAGATTATAGAAAGTCATACTGAAGTTCAGCCACAGTGCTGGATACAGTATCATTTTGTGTAAATCAATAACTTGTCTGTAGATCAGCAATAACTGTTAGAAAATAAAGTAAATATTCCATTCACTGTAATATTTCTGGAAATGAACCTAGCAATAGATAGACAAGACTATAAAACATTAGTCATCTTAAATAGAAAATCCAAATAAATATAAAGATATAATTCATGGCCATGGAGAGGAAGTCTTAATATATCAGTTAATCTCTAAATTCAATAAAATTTTCATGAAAATTCTGTTAGCATTTTCACGAACCTTGAAAAGCTGATTCTTTATTTCATATATGAGTTAAGAATGAAAATAGATGGAAAAAAAAAAAAAAAAAGCTCACTCCCGTCAATGGATTCCCACTCATAGCAACTCTCACAGGTTTTCCAAGGCTGTAAATGTAAATCATTACAGAAGCTGACAGCCTCATCTTTCTTCCGTGGAGTGACTGTTGGCTTTGAACCACCAACCTTTTGGTTAGCAACTGAATGCCTTAACCACCAGAGCTCCTTAAAAATAGACAAAGCCATTTTAAAGAGGGAGAACAAGAGGAGAGTGAAGGAAGTCTCTCCTTACCAGATATAGAACCCTATTCATATTCATGGGAGCTCTGATAGCTAGTGCCTAAGGCACTTGACTGCTAACCAGAAGGCTCGTGGTTCAAACCCACCAGCCACTCCTTGGAAGGAAGATGGGGCAATCTACTTCCATAGTGATACTGCCTCGGAAACCCAAGGAGGGGTTGCTATGAGTCAGGTCCAACTCGACGGCACATAACAACAACAACAACATTCATATTCATAGTCTTTAAACAATGTGAGATTGATGTAGTGCTAGACATATAGCCAGTAATACCTAATTGAGAACTCAAAAATTACACACACACACACACACACACACAGAGGCTTGGTTTATGAGAGTGCACTTTACAGAGCATTATCACACTGCATGCCTTTTATTCAAAAATATTAATACATAATTATTATGTATATATTACATATAAGCAATATATTTCACACATAAACTAAATCAGTCCATAGGTGTGAATTATAAAAGGTAAAAAAGTTGTACTTCTAAAGTCATGGTTTTCAAACTTTTTGATCTAAGGACCTGTGTATAGTCTTAAAATTTTTTGAAAACCCTAAAAAGCTTTAGTTTGCTAGTATGTCTACTGCACAGGAAATTAAAACTGCAACACATTAAAATTATTATCAATTTATTTTAAAATAATAAACTCACTGCTTGCTAACATAAATAGCATATTTATATGAAAAAAATAATTTTGTGAAAAGAATAGAGTTGTTCTCCTTGCAATATTTTTCACTGTCTGGCTTAATAGAAGACAACTGGATTCTTTTCACTTGCTTTTACCTTTAGTTTTTTGCAGTATCACATACCATGTAGCCCCTGGAAAATATCACTGCACATTTATGATAGAATAACAGTGAAAATAGTTTTGCCTTTGGGATCCCCCAAAGGTTCCTGGGTCTCACTTCAGGAACTGCTGTTTCAGAGGGAACTTTATGAGAGTATTTTTCACTTCAGGAATAATACTGCATTATTATGTTAAAGATGTCTTAGTTGTATCTGAAGTGTTTCTGTAACACTTCTTCAACAAAATATATTAAGCACAAACTGCAAAGAAAAAGGTGATTTTGACAACATTATAGTAACGATTCTTCATAACTTGAGAAGGTATTTGTAAACACATATATCTGACCACTAGGTAAGTATCTAGTTGATTGCTAACCTATAAAAACATCATTAATGGAAGTTAGGGAACTGTGTGGGACAGAGAATTTGGTTTTGCCTTTGTCTCTGGTTTTTGAAAATTGCCCTTGGGATAGCCTGAGTAATTAAGGTGCTCTTTATTTTTCAAAAGAGCCAGGCAACAAGTAAGCATGTGTACAAAAGCTGTTGTTAGGTGCAGCCGAGTTGGCTCTGACTCATAGCAACCCTGTGTTTCAACAGAACGAAATTGGCCTGGTCCTGTGCCACTCTCACAGTCCTTGCTACACCTGAGCCCATTGTTGCAGCCACTGTGTCAGTCCATCTTGTTGAGGGCCCTCGTCTTTTTCACTGACCCTCCACTGTACCAAGCATGATATCCTTCTCCAGGGAATGGTCCCTTCTGACAGAATGGCCAAAGTAAGCAAGATGAAGTCTGGCCATTCTTGCTTCCAAGGCACATTCTAGCTGTACTTCCTTCAGGACAGATCTGTTAGTTCTGTCAGTCCATGGAACTTTCAGTATTCTTCACCAGCACCACAACTCAAAAACATCAACTCTTTTTTGGTCCTTTTTATGCATTGTCCAACTTTCACATGCATATTTGGTGATTGAAAATACCATGGCTTGAGTTAGGTGCACTTTAGTCTTCAAAGAGACATCTTTGCTCTTCACCACTTGAAAGAGGTCTTTTGCCCTACACCTGGTTGACTGACTTCAGGAAGGGAGGGGGTATGATGTAGTCATGTATATTCATTGATTGAATGGATCATAACTATATATTAAGGCCCCAGTCATGCATATTCATAGAGACCCCTATGACCAAGGGACCCTGGGCCTGGAGCTTCCTCTTTGGGGCTTCCTGTGTTGGTGAGAACATGTGTGCATGGCAGGGGTGCTGCACATCCCAGCAGACAATGGAAACTTCATGCTGCTGGAACCTTGCCCAGACCTTGCCTGATGTGTCTCTTTGCTTGTTTTTCTTTCTGGTAAATGAGTAACAGTAAGTAGATTGTTGTTGTGTGCTGTAAGTCAATTTCTTCTTATAGTGACCCTATAGGACAAAGTAGAACTGCCCCATAGTGTTTTCAAGGCTTCAGATCTTTATGGAAGCTGACTGACACATCCCGCTGAGCAGCTGGTTATTTTGAGCCACTGATCTATTGATTAGCAGCTGAGTCTTTAACCATTGCACTGCCAGGCCTCCTGACTGTATGTAGAGGCAGTTCCCAGGTTACAAACATCTGATTTACATACAACCTGTGGTTATGAACTAACCCCCATAAAGCGTATTATATTAAAATTTCAAGGTACACACAGTAGGAGCTCTGGTAGCTTAGTGCCTAAGGCACTTGACTGCTAACCAGAAGGCTGGCGGTTCCAGCTACTCCTCGGAAGGAAGATGGGGCAATCTACTTCCATAGTGATACTGCCTCGGAAACCCAAGGAAGGATCGCTATGAGTCGGGTCTGACTCGACGGCACATAACAACAACAACAGCAGTGGTTTGTAATTACAAACAGGCGCTAGTTTGTGACATGCATCAAAACGTTATTACTGTACTATTATGTTATAGGTATTTTAGTGTATCTGAAGTGCTTTTGTAATATATTTTATGCATAGAAAGATACATTATCTAGTAAGACAAACATTTGACTAACTGATGTTGGATACGAACTGTACGTAGTGCTCTGACTTAATGAACAACAAATTTGACTTAAAGACAGACTTAGAAATAAAACTTGTTTATAATCTGGGGACTGCCTGTATAGGTAATAAATGAAAACGAAATCCATTGTGGTTGAGTAGAGTCTGATTCATAGTGATCCTATAGGCTGGAATACAACTTCTCCATAGGTTTTCCAACACTATAATCTTTATGGAAGTAGACTGCCACATCTTTCTTCCATGTTGCAGCCAGTGGGTTTGAACAGCTGATCTTTCAGTTAGCAGCTGAGTGCCGAACGACTGCATCACAAAGTTTTCTTAAGTATAGGTAATAAAACCAAACCAAAACTAAACTCAGTGCCATCACATTGATTGCAACTCATAGTGACCCCATTGAGTTTCTAAGGGTATAAATCTTTACAGAAATAGATTGCCCCTTCTTCCTTCCATGGAGCAGCTGGTGGGTTTGAACTGGTGACCTTCTGGTTAGCAGCCAAATGTCTTATCCACTGTGCCACCAGAGGTCCTAATACAGGTAATAGCCTCTGTTAATTTTGTTAGCATCTATAAAGAATTAATAAGCCCATAAGGAGCAGTGAGACAGCAGGGGCTGGCAAGACAGAGTCTTAATTTGTGACAACACTAGCTCTTGGTGGCTGGTGGTTAAGGAAGGGCTTCATGGGCAGTCAAAGAAGAATAGGGTTCTTTTTTCTTGTGACTTTATGCCAAGGGGCAAGAGAGAGAGGAAGAGGGTAGCTAGTCTGAAGTTCAGGGAGTTGTATAAACTCCTGAGCCTATAACTGGTACCTGATGACCTGGCCATGGGTAGCCAAGGATGAAGTAGAGGAATGGAGATGTGGATCCAGGTGGGAGTTGGATTTATGCTCATCGTTGCCATGAAGTTAGTGATAAAGAGTGGTTTGCCCACCTTGCCACTTTTATAACATCACAGTAACATAAATTCAAATTAAAAGCCCACTTATATACCATCTCACTCCTACCAGAATGGTATAAGCACAGAGTTGGATGATTTTAGGTACTGGCACATGATGCAAAGAATGAGAACTCAGTATTTTGCTGAAGTGAGCATATATTTGTAGGTTGAATTTGGATAGCAATTTGGCAACATTTAGTAAATTTGAAGATGGACTTAGTGTACAATTCAACAATTCAACTCTCAGATATATACCATAGGTTCAGAATTTCCCTACTAGAGGGCTGCAGGTAGGTTACAGGTATGCCAAGGTACTGGGTCCTTTATCCTCAAGGAGCTTATGTTGTTGTTGTTGTTATGTGCCATCAAGTCGGACCCGACTCATAGCGACCCCTCCTTGGGTTTCCGAGGCGGTATCACTACAAAAGTAGATTGCCTAACTTTCCTTCTGAGGAGTGGCTGGTGGGTTTGAACCACCAGCCTTCTGGTCAGCAGTCAAGTGTCTTAGGCACTACACCACCAGAGTTCTTCAAGGAGCTTATAGGGCCTAGGATTTCCATACCATCCAGGCCAGCAGCTCCTTGCCATAAGTAGTCTCGTCCATTTGTCTCGGTGTGCTGTACAAATATTATTTCTATGTATAAACCAGCTATCATCAAGTTGATTTTAACTCGTGTGTCAAAGTAGAACTATGCTCCATAGTATGTTCAATGGCTGACTTTTTGGAATTTGATTACCAGGCTTTTCTTCTGAGGTACCTCTGGGCGGCCTGAAGCTTCCAACCTTTCGGAAAGCAGCTGAGTAAGTTAATTGTTTGTGCCACCCAGGGACTACAATGATGTAAAAATGGTTGGAAAGCTCTTCAGAATTCTAGAGAAGTACATTGCTGCAGTACTGGAGCTAAAAAAATAATTGTTACTATACATTTCCAATTAATAAATGTAAAAGGCAAGGAGGAAATTAAAAATCACCATTTGGCAAGAACCGCAGTAATAATTAGACAAAATTCACTAATGGATGTTAGAATTAGTGGGAGAAACGAATTTCCTAGTCTCAGAGTGTTTCTTCTAAGATATTTATTAAATACAAAGGGAAAGATTGTGACAGTATATTGGAGAACTCAGCAAAAACTTCCATTAACTAAGTGATCAAGGTCATCAGCATCAGTAAGAAGCCATATTGTGAAATAATTCATTCCTGTGAAGTAATGTACTAAGAAAGTCCCAACATGATTTCTGTGATATTCTTGCTAAAATTGCATTACTTCATTCTGATCATGAAAAATGTTAGATGAACAGAAAGGTCATGAAAAACAAGGAAAGACTGACTGTGAAATAAGCCAAGGAAAATAACAACTAAATATAATTTAGTATATTGGAGAGGATGGTGGAACAGAAAAAGGACATTAGTGCAAAAACTAGTGAAGTTCTATTTATAGACTTTAGTTTTATTTATAGTTTAATACTATACTGTAGTACTAATGTCAGTTTCCTGCTTCTGTTCACAGTTAGGTAAGATATTAACATTAGGGGAAGATGAATGAGGGTTATATGGAAACTGTACTCTTGTAATGTTTCAGTAAGTGTAAAATTATTGCAAAATTAAAAGTTATTTAAAAAAAAAATAACAGTGAGTATGTACTCCTCTAGTCCTGGAAGGAAATGTTGTAAGATAGGTTTGTGTTTTGCTGATGTCTAGAATTAAGTTATGCACTATTTTGTTTCTGTGACAACACTCTACTTGCTCTCTGCTTCATTTAATTTAGCAAACATTTCTTTGTCCGAGGGCAGATATTCTCTTTGTTGGGTAAGATAGGCAAAGGTCATGGGTTCAAGTGTCCAATCCATTCAGCACTTCTGAGATGACCTGGGTAATTGCTTCCTGATTGAGTCTTGACTGATATATTTGGTAACTTCAGCTTAGGAGATTTTAGGAAGCTCCTAGAGAATGAAGAAGAAACATTTAGAGAAGTGTTGATTTCTCCATCAATTCCTTCTCATCTGTTTTCTCTGTTTCTGTACTTTCTAAGAGTTTCTGATCTACTGATGGATCTGTGCCTTCGCTACCAGTGTTGTTATTCTTTCATCCTTAAAATATATTGTTGTTGTTGTTGTTATGTGCCGTCGAGTTGGCCCCGACTCATAGCGACCCCTCCTTTGGTTTCCGAGGCAGTATCACTACGGAAGCAGTGATTGCCCAACCTTCCTTCCGAGGAGTGGCTGGTGGGTTTGAACCGCCAGCCTTCTGGTTAGCAGTCAAGTGCTTTTAGCCACTATGCTACCAGAGCTCCTTTAAAATATATATACATTAGGAATTACCTCAACATGCAAAAGGCCATATATATTTAGACACACACACACACAAACTCACTTAAAAGCATACTCGATGAAAAATTGAAAGCTGATGTTTCCCTAACATCAGAACAAAAAAAAGGATACTCGTGTCCCCACTTCTATTCAACATAGTACTGAAAGTTCTAGTCAGAACAATTGTCAAGAAAAAGAAATAAAAGCCATCCAACTTGAAAAGAAAGAAGTAAAACTAACTGTGTTCTCAGATAATATGATTATATAATAGATGCCCATAGAATCCATGAAAATAACCTATTGGCACTAAAGACATTAAAGGACAAATTCTGCCATTATATATTATAAAATCAACACTCAAAAATCGCTTGTGTTTCTATATGCCAGCAGTGAACAGCTCAAAAAGAAATTAAGAAAATTCTATTTACAATTGCATTGAAAATAATAAAATACTTAGAAATCAATTTAACCAAGGAGTTACAGGACTATACACTGAAAATAACAAAACATTGCTGATATAAATTAAAGAAGACCTAAATGTGAAGACAGCCTGTCTTTATCAAAGATATTCTTAGGATGATAAACTTCTTCTTCTTCTTCTTCTTCTTCTTATTATTATTATTATTAGGTTTAATGCAGACCCTACTAAAATCCCAGTAGTGTTTTTTTGCAGCAGTGGAAAAACCTATCCTAATATTCATATAGAATTTCAAGGATCTAGAACAACCAAAACAATTCTTAAAAAAGAACAAAGATGACTTGTGCTTTGCAATTTCAAAACTTAGTATACTGTCATTGTAGTCAAAACAGTTAGTACTGGCATGTTGTTGTTGTTATATGCCGTTGAGTTGGACCTGAGTCACAGCGACCCCTCTTTGGGTTTCTAAGGCGATATCACTATGGAAGTAGATTGTCCCATCTTCCTTCTGAGGAGTGGCTGGTGGGTTTGAACTGCCAGCATAAGAATAGACATTTAGACCAATGAAATGGAATTGAGAGCCCAGAAGTAAACCCTCACACCTGTAGTCAGTTGATTTTTGACAAGAGTCCTAAGACCATTCAACGGGAAAAGAACAGTCTCTTCAGTAAATGGTTCTGGGAAAACCAGAATTTCACGTGCAGGAAAATCAAGTTGAGCTCCTATCTTAAACCATGTACAAAAGTTAAAATAGATCAAAGGCCTAAATTTAAGAGAAAAACTATAAACTCTCAGAGGAAACCAGAGGCAAATCTTCATGAACTAGGATTTGGCAGTGGTTGCTTATATAAAAGAACAGACAATAAGAAAAAAAGAATAATTGGTCTTCATTAAAATTAAATACTTTTTTTGTATCAAAGGATACTATGGAAGGAGATATTTGCAAATCATATATCTGGTAAGGCATTAATATCCAAAATATATAAAGAACTATCATGCCAAAAAAAGAAGGACAAAGAATCCAAATGAAAAATGAACAAAGGACTTGAATACACATTTTTTGCAAAGAATATATATGCTTACCCATTTAACACATGAAAAAATGTTCAACATTAAGGAAATGCAAATCAAAACCTCAATGAGAAATCAATTCACACTTCCTCCAGTGGCTGTATGAGGCTTTGGTTGTTAAGTGGTATAATTCTTGCCTTCTAGATGGGGAGACCCAAGTTTGCGTCCTGGCAGTTAACTTCATGTGCAGCTATCACCTGTCTGTCACTGGAGATTTCTGTGTTGCTGTGATGCTCAACAGGTTTCACCAGACCTTCTAGAAGAAAACCTGGAAATGTACTTCCAAAAATCAACATTGTAAACCCTATTGTTCACATCATTTGATGAGCAACTGAATGTGAATATGGGCATGACCAGACGGTTTCATTTCCTTGTCATTGGACTCACCACGACTTGGGGACTGACTGACAACAACATCATCAGGCTGGCTATAGTAATAAAAGCTCTGATGGCATTTTGACTACTGACCAGAAGGCTGGTGGTTCAAACCCACCAGCCACTTCTCGGAAAGAAGATTGAGCAATCTACTTCCCTACAGATACTACCTTGGAAACCTTAAGGAGGGGTTGCTTTGAGTCGAACTGACTCAACAGCAGTGAGTTTGGTTTTTTGGTTTATAATAATAATAAACATAAAATAAAAAGTGTTGGTAAAGATGTTAAGGAATTGGAACCCTCACATATTACTTGTGGGAATGTAAATGGTGTAGCTATTGTGGAAAACCATTGGTCGTCCTTCAAAAAGTTAAACACTATTACCATATATGCTATGAGTCAGGGCCGACTCGACGGCACATAACAACAACATTACCATATAACCCTGGAATTCTGCTCCTCGATATATACCCCAAAGAACTAAAAACAAAGACATGTGTGCTGATGTAAAATGCAACCTTATTCACAATAGCCAAAAAGTAAAAACAACCCAAGTGCCCCCCAATAGATGAATTAATAAAATGTGGTATATATACATGATGGAATATTATTCAGCAAAAGAATGAAGTTTGGATACCTACTGCATTATAGATGAACCTTGAAAACATTATGGTAAGCGAAATGAGCTAGACACAAAAGGATAAGTAATAAATGATTCCATTTATATGAAATATTTAGAATAGGCTAATTTATACAGACATGAAGTAGATCGATCATCGATTACCAGGGCTGTTGGAAGAAGTGGACTCCTTAATGAATACAGTTTCTGTTTGGAGTGTAAAAAATTTTTGGAAATGTATAGTGATAATGGTTATACATCATATTGAATGTACTAAGTGACAATGAATTGTACATTCAAAATTGGTTAAAATTGGCCAGAGAGGCATGCCTGAGGGAATAGCAGAAAAGAGACAGACTGTCCTGATTGAAGAATTGTACCCTGAGAGTGTTCCTGAATCTGAATTGTTAACAGTTACTTCCCTAATAAACCCCATAATTGTGAGAAGAAAAAAAAAAGAAAAAGGCTACGATTGCAAAGTTTATTATATGTATCTCCACATAAAAATATACATTATGTTAATTATATTTGTTTATGTGTGTGGAGAGAGATGTGCATTCTACTTCAGAGCATCTTGTAATAAAGGGGAAGCAAATGAATGGACAATCAATGTTGTTTTTAGATGCTGTGGTAGTTAAGGTAAGGAGCTCTGGTAGCACAGTGATGAAGGCATCTGACTGCTAACCAGAAGGTTGGTGCTTCAAACCCACCAGCTACTTTGTGGGAGCAAGACTGGGCAATCTACTTCTGTAAAGATTTACCGTCTCAACAACCCAGTGATGGTCGCTATGAGTTGGACTTGACTCGATGTCTGTTTTTTGTTTGTTTGTTTGGTAATTAAGGTTATGTGTCACCTTTGGTGGGCCTGGTTTTGAGTGGCTGGGCTGCCAGCTCTAGTTATTCCCCATGATGGGATTGGTAATCAGCTCCATGATGGAATCCACTGGAGCAGCTGAGTAATTGCCTTGTGGGTGTGGTCTGCTGTCAGTATATGAGGAGAAGTTTTGAGAAAGGTCTCTGCAGCTTTTTGGCATACTTGGACCCTGCATGTAGCCAAGTCTTCATCTCAGTGGCCTGCCGTGTTGTCTGCCAGTCTTGGGACTGTCTCTGGACTTAAACTAGTGGCCTACCAGGTTGTTTGATAATCGTGGGACTGTGCCATTTTATTTCTTGGCCTTGGGTTTGTCCACCTCAGCAGCCAGCAACTGCCCGAGTTAAGAGAAGCCTCTAGTTTCACTGGGCCAGGAGCAAGTGGAAGAGCTGAAGCCCAAGGTTGAGGAGCTTTCACCCAGCCCCTAGAGCTGGCACCTTGAAGTCCAACTTCTGGCCTCCTAAATTGTAAGAGAATAACCTCATGTTTGTTGAAACCACTTGGGGCATTTCTGTTAGAGTGCCACTAAAGGACCAAAACAGGTGCCATTGGGTCAGCTCCAACTCGTAGCAACCCTGTGTACAACAGAATGAAGCACTGCCCAGTTGTGCGTCATCCTCACAATCTTTGCTATCCCTGAGGCCATCGTTGTAACCACTGTATCAGTCCGTCTCATTGAGGGCCTTCCTTTCTTCGCTGATCCTCTAATTTAACAAACATGATCTCCTTCACAGGGAATGGTCGCTTCTGACAATATGACAAAAGTAGGTGAGACAAAGAAGTCTGGCCATTCCTACCTCCAAGGAGCATCCTGGCTGCACTTCTTCCAAGACAAATTTGTTTGTTCTTCTGACAATCCATGGTATTTCAGGATTCTTTGCTAATACTGTAATTCAAAGGCAGCAACTCTTCTTTGTTCTTCCTTATTCATTGTCCAGCTTTCACATGCATATGAAGTAATCGAAAATACCATGCATTGGATTAGGCACACCTTATACTTCAAAGTGAGATCTTTGCTTCAACATTTTAAAGAAGTCTTTTGCCCAGTGCAGTACAATGTTTGATTTCTTGACTGCTGCTTCCACGGGTGTTGATTGTGGATCCAAGTAAAATGAAACTTCCATCTTTTCTCCATTTATTTATCAATGCTCATTATTTGTGCAATTATGTTCTATAAAGTTGCCAGGAATGGTGAATTAGCAAACACTGAATGAAACATTTTTCCTAGGGAAATACAGAATTAGGTTCTTACAATCCTCTGGCCACCACATTTTCATCAACCAGTCAAGATAACCTTATTTTATGTGTCTTTCTTTTTAAAGACACTTCATATATTATATATTGTTTCATTAATATTGAACTTACAAGCAATAATCTATAATTTTTATCTGAATGAAACTTATCTAACACTCCTGTTTTCTCTGAAGCCACATTACAGCCTTCTTATGCTTAGCACATTAGGCATCACTTCAATACTGTGCTTGGGAATCATTTTGAACAGCGAGCTCACCAACAAGAAGCACAAATATGCAAAGCATGATGATAAATAGTGAAAAGGACATTTGTTTGCAGTACAAAGGCTGAAATGAGAAGGCGAAGTATTGCCTTATTTTGCATGAACTTGAAATGTGTCCATCAGAAGAGGTCTTAATTTCTTAGGGCTACTGTGATAACATACTGTACACTTGGTAGCTGTCAAGAACAGAACATATTTTCTCATAGATTTAGAGGCTAGAAGTCCAAATTCAGGGCATCGCAGGCCTATACTCTATTGGCTCCAGGGGAAAAGTCTTCCTTTTTGGTAGCCCCAGATGTTTCTTGGCATTTCTTGACTTTTAAATGGATCTTTACATAGTGTCTTCTCCTTGAGTGTGCCTCATTCCATGTCTGTCCTCCCCTTTGGTAAACCAAAGAACCAAACCCACTGCCATGAAGTTGATTCTGACTCGTAGTGACCCTATAGAAAAACCAGACTCACTGCTGTCGAGTCAGATCTGACTCACAGTGACCCCTCCTTGGGTTTCTGAGTTGGTATTATTATGGAAGTAGATTGCCCAATCTTCCTTCCAAGGAGTGGCTGGTGGGTTTGAACCCCTAGCCTTCTGGTTAGTAGTCAAATGCCTTAGGCACTACACCACCAGAGCTCCTAGTGACCCTGTAGGACAGAGTAAAACTGCCCCCAGGGTCTCCAAGGCTGCAAATCTTTATGGAAACAGACTGCCTCTTTCTCCCATAGAGCAGCTGGTGGGTTCAAACAACTAACCTTTTGGTTAGCAGCCAAATACTTTAACCAAAATACCACTGAGATTCGTGTTATAAGGTACCACTCAAAAGGTTTAGGACTAGGGTCTACCCTACTGTGTTTAACTGATTATAAAATAAAAAGTATTTTCAAACAGGGTCACATTCACAAGTACAGGTGTTAAGGCTGTATCTTAACACGTATCTCTTTGGAGGACATAATTCAATTCATAACAGATGTTTCGAGGTTTTTGCCATTCTGTTCATAGTAGCAAATAACTGTTAAAGCACTGGGCATATTTATTGATGTTGGGATTACAAATAAACTTTAGCAATTAAGTAAATTCACAAATATGGAATTTGCAAATAATGATGACCAACTGTTTTCAGTTTGCCAATTGAACCAAACATGATGACCAAATTTAAAATTCTTTAATTGGAACACATTGCTCAATTAGGAAATCACTTTCATTAAAATTAATAAACTTTCAGTAAATGATCTTTGTTTTCTGCAGTTACTTTTGAGGGTGTTAAAAAACAAAACAAAACACCAGACTTACTGCTGTCAAGTCATTTTGACTCATAGTGACCCCTTCTTGGGTTTCCGAGGCAGTATCTCTACGGAAGTAGATCAAATGTTGGAAGTCTTTACATGAAAGCTATGACTCCTAGTCACTTGGTTGGAGCCTACCTCTCCAATTGCGAGCTTTGAGTTTATAGCAAAAGGTATCTATAGCTATATAAAAGACATGAGGAAGATGATATTCCAGAAGAATAAATAGACTGAAGCCTCCAGGTTTATCCAATGTAGTACTGACATTTTTTATAACAAAGGAATAACTTTGCATCTCCAAAATTATAGACTTAACATTGTATATGGGCATTTTAAATTGCAGATACAACCTAGTACAAATACAATGTTTTCTATTTTTCTTAATTCTTAAGGTGCAGAATTCTCATAAAAAGCTGAGAGATACGTGATTGAAGAATTGTAGTTACATTTCAGTTATATTTCTGTACTCAGGTATAGCAGGTATTGTGGGGCTGATGCATGACCAGGTGGTGTTTTGTTCTCTTGTACATAGGGTCACTATAAGTCAGAGTTGAGCCGATACCACCTAACAACAACTGTAACTGTACACTACTAGGCTCTCACTGTAGATTGTATATTAGAAACACTAACTGTAAGAGAATATGCTTAATAATATGAGTAAAACAAAGGAAAAGAACCATATGATCATATCAATCGATGCAGAAAAGCCAGTTGATAAAATCCAACACCAATTCCTGATTAAAGCTCTCAGCAAAATAGGAATAGAAGGGACATTTCTCAGCATAATAAAGGGCATCTATGCAAAACCAACAGCCAACATTATTCTCAATGGAGAGACTGAAACCATTGCCCTTGCAAATAGGAACCAGACAAGGATGCCCTCTATCACCACCACTTCTATTCATCATTGTACTGGAAGTCCTAGCAAGGGCAATAAGGCAAGAAAGGGATATCAAAGGCATCTAAATTGGTAAGGAAGAAGTGAAACTATCCCTATTTGTTGATGATATGATCCTATACCTAGAAAACACAAGAAACTCAGTCAAAAATCTACTGAACTACTTGAGAGATTCAACATCATGGCAGGATACAAGATCAACATCCAAAAATCAGTTGGATTCCCCTACACCAGCAAAGAGATTGCTGAAGAAGGAATAAGGAAATCAATACCATTTACGATAGCTACCAAAAAAAATAAAATACTTAGGAATCAATCTTACCAGGGACACAAAAGACCTGTCCAAAGAATACTATAAACAACTACTTCAAGACGCCATTAAGAGAGCTACATAAATGGAAAAACATACCATGCTCATGAATAGGAAGATTGAATGTTCTGAAAATGTCAGTTCTACTGAAAGCAATCTATACGTTCAGTGCATCCCAATCCGGATCCTATCAACATTCTTTGAGGATATGGAAAAACCAATCACTAATCTTA
>NW_006921596.1:7288286-7372127 GCF_000298275.1 Orycteropus afer afer
GGAGTGGCTGGTGGGTTTGAACCACCAGCCTTCTGGTTAGCAGTCAAGTGCCTTAGCCACTATGCTACCAGAGCTCCCAATGGAATACTATGCAACCCTAAAGCATAGCATAGAATTGGCATAATGTGGATGAACTTGGAGGACATTATGCTGAGTAAAATAAGCCAGTCACAGAAGGGCAAATATTGTATTAGTCCGTTATTGTAAAAAGTCAAGGAAAGGTTTATCTATAAAAGGAGATTTTCTTTATTGGTTACCAGGGGTCGAAGGGGAGGGGAGCAACACTATTAGATAGGTAGAGACAAGTATTGATTTGGGTGAAGAGAAGGGCATGTACCAAATGTGAGTGACCAACATGGTGGCATTGAGGAAGAGGAAGATATAGAGAAGTACATGGGATATGCAGACAACAAAGCTGAACCCTTTTGCACATACAGTACTGCGTTGTCAGTGAAGGCAAACATTGGGTATATGGGTGGATAGATGGGTGGACAAGATGAACTATTAGGTATGTTTTTGTCAGGGGCAGTATGCCCAAGGCCATGTATAGGGTTGGAAGACAATGTTTCTACAAGTGTATTTGTATGTTCTGTTAGAATTCCCAGGTATATAGTAGAGCTGACAAGGGACAAGGTTGTTGTCACTTCTTGGGCACAGCCAGCTACCCAAAGGGAGTGAGTAGTTGGACCTGTGGGCTCGGGACCATAGTCGCAGGGGACATCAAACTCAATTGGCATAACCTACTACACAAAACATTGTTCCACATCCTTTTTTGGTGAGTAGCAACTGGGATCTTAAAAGCTTGTGAGTAGCCATCTAGATGCAACGATGGGTCTCTCCTCATCCAGAGCAAGGAAGAATGAGGAAAACTAAAGATTCATGGAAACAATTAGCCCAAGCCACTGGTATACCATGCAGTCCTCAGCCTATATGACTATGAGACCAGAAGAACTGGTTGGTGCCTGACTACCATTATCTACCACTTGGAGGGGGATCTATGTAGGAGATCCTGGATAGAGTGAGAGAACAATGTGGGACAAAGCTCAAATCATTAAAAAAAAAAAAGGATCAAGGATCAGGTTTGCTGGTCTAATAGACCCTGATGGAACCACTGAGACTATGGCCCCTAGCTGCCCTTCAGGTCTGGAATGGAACCCACACCTGTGGCTTCCAGCCAAACAATAGACAGGCTTATGAGGTGAACCTTTACACTAGGTAGATAACACTCCTTGTTGAGAACAATCATGGGATAATAGAAGGTCTGTGTGTGCACAGGGAGACAGCTCAGGGGGCAGGAGTGCATGGAGGGAAGGACACAGGGAAGAAGTAACTATGGGGAAGAAGTAGGAGGGGAGCTGTTGCATTGTGGTAAATTGTAGTCAATGTCATGAGAAAAAGTGTATGTGAGCTGCTTTATGGAAAGTGAATTTGCTCTGTAAACTTTCACCCAAATCACAAATAAAAAAAAGAGAGAGAGAGAGAGAGAGAACATGCTTAGCAATATGATAATCACAAGAATTTCAATATATTAAAAAATGTGTTTGAGGTAAATATGATCTGGAAATTCATATGATATCTGATTGTTCCTATTAATATCTAAAGATCCTGTTATTTCATATGTAATTATTTTTTATTTCTTTTTTCTTTCAGGTCTCTTTTATTCAAAACCTTGTATTTTGTGTAGAAAGAGTTTACCGGGTGCCTGACTTTGGTGTTTGGGAAAGAGGAAGCAAATATAATAATGGTGGTACTGAGCTACATTCAAGGTAATTAGCTGATTTCTGAGTGTGTTTTTTTTTCCCACTCATTTAATGTATAGAATTTGAGTATAAACTCAAAGTTAGATTGCAACTGTGGTGTCTATGTTCATTTTAATTTATTTTTTCTACATGATACAAATGAAATTCAGTTACAATTAAACAAAAGAATCATCTCTCAGTGCCCATAGAGTGATGCATGAAAAGATCAGGGAGTTTTCCCACCTCCCAATATGTCAGTGTATTCGTGTCAGCCTTCATCACTAATTGATGGCTTGACCTTTCTGCTCATGCAAGTCACTTTCTTTACCTGTTTGAAGTGATGTTACTTGAAAGGTCAAGTATACTAAAATTTCCAAACATCAGTTGTGTATGTATTGCATGGTAAAATTTCTGTTCCGTGTTATAGAACTGATTTTTTTATCCTAACCATGTAATTCTTCCTGTAAAACTTAATATCTAGTTCTTCACGCAAAACTTAACATTTAGTATCATCTGTAAAAGGTATCACCGACATCTTGAGTTGTGGTATACTGGGTTTGGATAAGCAATGTTGTTGTTGTTGTTTGCCGTCGAGTCGGCCCCGACGCATAGCGACCCCTCCTTGGGTTTCCGAGGCAGTATCACTACGGAAGTAGGATTGCCCAACCTTCCTTCCGAGGAGTGGCTGGTGGGCTTGAACCACCAGCCTTCTGGTGAGCAGTCAAGTGCCTTAGGCACTATGCTACCAGAGCTCCTTGGATAAGCAATAGTTGATGATTAATGTTAGTACTTTAGGAAGTTTCATTGCTCTTTAAAGGAAATAGCTTTATGACTGAATGCATCCCTCAATTAGGATTTCATCCTCACTTTATGCCCAAGAAGTCATCTTCTAAAGATAAAATTGGGGCCAGAGAATAGTTGCAAAAATAAGAGTAAGTAACTTAAAACATACACAAGACAACTGGCAAAAACCATTAGAATCAACTTTTTCAGAGCTCTGGGAAATAATTGTATTGGTTACTTCTGTGCCCCTCTGACAAGAGTATACCACAAATGGGATGGCTTGAAGAAACAGTTTATTCTCTTACAATTTGGAGGCTTTAAGTCCGAGTTCAAAGTGCCAGGCTCTAGGGGTGTGTGAAAGCCCCTCAGCCTTGGGCTTCAGCTCTGCCTCCTGCTCCTGACTCAGTGGAGCTAGAGGCTTTTCATCACTCCGCTGCTGGCTGGTGAGACTGACAAGCCCAAGGTTGAAAAGTGAAAAGGCACAGTCCCGGTATTACAAAATCACATGGTAGGCCATTAATTCAAGTCCATTAAAAGTCCCAGGGTTGGCAGAGCATGACAGGTTGCTGAACAACCATGCAGTTGCATGGAGGGTTCCAGCGTGCCATAGGCTAGAGATCGTTCCCAAACTGTTTCTTATATGCAGGAAGCAGACCACAGACCCAAAGCAGCTACTGAGCTGCTCCAATAGATTCCACCATGGAGTTAATTACCAATCTCACCACGAGGAATAACTACGTTCAGCTGCCCAGTCACTCAACCAAGCCCAGCCAAGTTGACACACAACCTTAATCACCACAATAATCAAAGGTTTATAGCAACCAAGTTAAAAGATTTACAATAAACAAAGCAAATAATGCTAATTTTTAAAAAAAGAAAAATGAGCTTTGTGACATTTTAACTTGTCCTATTACTGTTTCTCCAGCTTAGTGGCAGTCTTAAAGACTGTCAGAGCCAGCAGGGTAGACCTTGTCCTCAAAGAGTTAGGGTTGTCGGTTTTGGTAATGTCTGGTGTCTCTTGAAGGACTTACACAAAGAGTTTCCCCTTATTTCACTTAGAATTCTCTCAGGCAGGGAAATGGCTATGGTGAGGGCATTCCTCAAAAACATTTAAAAGCAAATGAACCAGTCATTGCAGCCTGGGGAAAAGGATATGAGTTAGTTCAGACAATAGACATGCTAATAACTTCAGGAAGAAAAGCTGGGGAGTGAGTTGTTGTAGAGTAAGAACTTGGACAGCCTTGAACATATCCTGGCAATCTGTAAGGCTGTGTGCGTGCCCAAAATGAGACATGTGCTCACATAGGGCAGTCAGCTCTTGCTTCTGGTTGGCCTTCAGTCTTTGAGCAAACAAGAAGTAAATAAAAGTGCTCAGTCAAGTGTTGAAGACATGCCCCGTAAATGCACAAAGGTCAGCTTCTAAAACTGGTACCTGTTGTTGATTGCCTCCAGGTGTTTGAGGAAATCTGTGTCAGATCACTCTGACCACTAAGTTAATGGTTTGTTGTTGTTGTTGTTGTTATGTGCCCTTGGATGGGACCCTACTCATAGGGACCCCTCCTTGGGGTATCACTGCAGAAGGAGATTGCTCAGCCTGCCTTCAGAGGAGTGGCTAGTGGGTTTGAACCATGAGCCTTCTGGCTAGCAGTCAAGTGCCTTAGGCACTACGCCACCAGAGCTCCTAAGTTAATGGAGGGAGCATCATTTTAGTAACCACACAGGGCAGTGCATATACAGTGTTTACAAAGATAGTTTACCCACCCACTGCTATCAAGTCAAGTCTGGCTCACCCACCTGGTAGGACAATGTAGAACTGCTCCACACAGTTTCCAAGGCTTTAAATCTTTATGGAAGCAGACTGCCTCATCTTTCTCCCACAGAGTGGCTGGTGGCTTTAAACACAGTGCCATCAGAGCTCCTTAAAGATAGTTTACAAGTCACTAAACAAACAGCTACCACCCACAGCCAGCAGTAATTAAAAAAACTCTGGGAAGGAGGAAAGATCTAATTACTAGAGTCACCACATTATAATATCCAGCATTTCCAGTTTTCAATGCAAAATTATGAAGTTTGCAATGAGTCTAGAAAATATGGCTCAACAAAAGGAATGAAGAAATTAAAGACAGTTTCTTAGAAAGCCTAGACATTGGACTTAGTAAACAAAGACTTCAAATCAGTGGTCTTAAATATTCTCAAGGACCTAAAGAAAACCATGGACAAAGTACTAAAGGAACCAGGAGTATGATGTCCCACCAAAATGAGAATATCAATAAAGTGATACAAATAATAGTAAAGAACCAAATAAAAATTCTGCAGCTGGAAAGTACAAAAATTAAAATGAAAAGTTTACTAGAGTTGTTCAGTTTTGAGTAAGCAGAAGGAAAGCTAAAACAGAAATAAATAATGAAGAAATATGAACAGAGACTCTGAGAAATGTACAATACCATTAAGCCCACCAACATACAAATAATGAGAGTACCAGAAGGAGAGGGAAGAGAGAAAGTAACAGAAAGACTAATTCAAGAAATAATGGTGGAAATCTCAAATTTATTAAAATACACTAACTTTCACATACACGACGTACAATGAATGCCAAGTAGGACAAACTCAAAGACATCCACACTGAGATACATTATAATTAAACTACTGAAACCAAAGACAAAGAGAGTCTTGAAAGCAGCAAGAGAGAAGTGACTCCTTACATACAAGGGATGCTCGATAAGATTAACTATTTTTCACTAGAAACTATGAATACCAAAAGGCAGTAGAATGATGCATTCAAAGTTCTGAAAGAAAAACTTATCAAACAAAAATTATGTATCCAGCAAAGCTATCCTCCAAAAATGAGGGAAAAATTAAGGTATTCCCAGATAAAGGAAAGCTGGGGAAATTTGTTGCTGGTGGATTTACCCTGTAGGAAATGCTAAAGAGAGTCTGTTCAGGCTGGAATGAATGGATACTTGACAGTTACTTGAAGCCATAAAAAACTAAACCAAGCGGACCTCTGGTAGCATAGTGCCTAAGGCATTTGACTGCTACCCAGAAGGCTGGTGGTTCAAACCCACCAGCCACTTCTCAGAAGGAAGATGGGGCAATCTACTTCCATAGTGATACCGCCTCAGAAACCCAACTTGAAGCCATAGAAAGTAATAAGAAACACTGGTAAAGGTGTGTACATAGATAAATATGAAAGCCAGTATAGTTGTATTTTTGGTTTATAGCTCCTCTTGTTTTTCTGTATGAGTTTAAAACCAGAGCTCCCAGTGCATGAAATAGTGATTATAAATCCATATTATTGGACACACTCAAAGAAGCAATTTGTTAAACAACATAATGGGGACATAGAGTTATAGGAGCAGAGTTTTGGTATAATATTGATGCTAAATTGGTGTTAATTAAAATTAGATTGGTATAAATTTAAGTTTGTAATCCCTATAGTAACCAGCAAGAAAATAACTAAAAAATATACAGATATGATAAAGTAATAAAAAAGATACACTATAAAAAGTTAAACACAAAAACAAGGCAGTAAAGGAAGAAAGAAAGCAAGAAGGGCCTAAGACATATAGAAAACAAATAACTAAATTACAAAAGTCCTTATCAGTATTAATTATGTTAAATGTAAATATATTTAACTCTCACTTAGGAGGCCTTGGTTGGTGGAATTAATTTAAAAAGAAAAAAGAACCAAGTATATACTGTCTATAACAAAGTCACTTTAGATCCAGAGGCACAAATAGGTTGGAAGTGAAAGGATTAGAAAAGACATTCCATGCAAAGAATAATCAAGCAAGAGGAAATGTGGTTATAGTAATAGAAAAGATTGATTTTTTGTTGTTGTTGTTCATTTTAAATATTTTAACACATTTTAACAAAACAATATCTTTATAAAAATCTTTTTTCAAGAAGTATAATAGTAACATTTTTAACTTTTTATTGTGATTGCATGAAATTTTGCAAAGTAGATTTGTTTTACATTCAACAATTCATATGCGTTTTTTTGTGACACTGTTTACTCCTACAATTTAATATCTCGCTTCCCACTTCCTCCTTGTGTCCTTTCCCTGTGTCCTTCTTGCCTGTGCCTTCCTGCCTCCCTAGCTTTATGCCTATGCAAATGATGCCCTTCTGATCTCCCGTGCTTGATTCTTCTAAGAAGTGCCTCTCCCTGTTTGAGTTCTTCAGCTCATAGGCCTATCTATTGTTTGGCTGAAAGTTAGCCATGGGAGTGAGTCCAATTCCGGACCTGAAGGTGACTAAGGGCCATAGTCTTGGGGGCTTCAGTAGTTTCTATCTGACCAGTGATCCTGGTAACTGGTAAACATAAAAGTTTTTTAATTTTTTTCCACGTTTTCCTCCGTTCTACCCAGGATGTCCAATTTTGATCCTTTTCTGAGTGGTTGGCAGATAGATTTTAAGTAAAAAATTGTTACAAGAGATAGAAAAGTACATTATATATTGATAAAAGGTTCAATTTATCAAAAGAAAATATAAAATTATAGAGATAAACATACCTAACAATGGAGGCTCAAGGCACAATTTGACAGGATTGAAAGGAGCAATAGAAAATTCCACAGTCATAGTTGAGATGTCCATACACCACTTTCAATAATGGATAGACCATCCAGAGAGAAGCTCAATAAGGAAATTGAAGACTTGCACAACACTACAAACACCCTACACCTACTCCTAACTTACTCACTATCTAGTTATCTGGTATTTGACATTTACAACAATAGTAAAAAATCTACTGTGAACTATTTTGAGCATTAATGATGTACACCTGGCAGTAATGAACACCAGTGTGCAAGGCAAGAGTAACACTGACTGTGATGGTTAAGGTTATGTGTCACTTGCCTGGGCCATGATTCTCAGTGGTTTGGCCATGATGTAATGATGTAGTCATCTTCCATTTTGTGATTGACGTTGGTCATCCTCCGTTTTCACATAACGCTGATTTGTACATAATGACCTAGTCTTTGGAACCATGTGAATACAGTGAGGAGTGGGTGTAGACTTAACAGACATATATTGAGACCTCCACCCATTATCTATAGCAACATGTACATTTTTTCAACTGCACAGAGAATATACAGCATCCTTTGGAGTAGATATTTGTTAAGCTGCAGAGGAATTTTTAATAGATTTTAAAATTTTGTGATCATATTATCTTCACCAACTACAGTGGAATTGGCCTAGAAATCAGTAACAGAAGGAAAATTGGAAAATTCTCCTATGTGTCCATATTAAGTAACACAGTCTTACACTACCAAAAAAAATCAAGAAATTAAGAATTAGAAAATACTTAAAGATGAATTAAAATATAAATACAACATACCAATATTTATGGGATACACATAAAATAGTGCTTAGACAAAGTTTATAGCTATAAATAACCTACAGTAAAAAAAAAAAAACAAACCTCAAATTGGTATATAACTTTATACCATAAAGAACTAGAAAGAAGAAACTAAATTCAAAGCTAGCAGGAAGAAGGATACAATAATGATTGGTGTAGCAATAAACATAATTCAGAAAAGAAAAAAAGGTAGAGAGAATCACCTAAACCAAAAGTTGGACCTTTGAATAGATTAACAAAATGCCTAAGGTATTTGACTGCTAACCAAAAGGCTGGTGGTTCTAACCCACCAACCGCTCCTCCAAAGGAAGATTGGTCAATCTACTTCCATACAGATACTCAAGAGGGGGTTGCTATGAGTGGAATCAACTTGATGGCAGTGAGTTTGGTTTTTGTTTTTTTAAGGTAGACTGACCAAGAAGAAAGGAAGAAGACTTAGATTACTAAATCAGAAATGAAAATAGGGACATTACTACCCACTTTAAAAAACAAAACACCCATTGCTGTCAAGTCAATTCTAACTCCTAGTATAGGATATAGTAGAATTGCCCATAGGGTTTCCAAGGCTGTAATCTTTACAGAAGCAGACTGCTGCACTTTCTCCTACAGAGCAGCTAGTGGGTTTGAACTGCCCACACTTTCATTAGCAATCAAGAGCTTGACATAGCACCACCAGGCTTCTACTACCTATTCTACAGAAATAAAAAGGATAATAAACAAATACCAAAAACTATTGTAGGCCAACAGGCAACCTAGATGAAATGGTCAAATTCCTAGAAACATATAAACTGCAAAACTGACTTAGTAATTAGTAGAAAATATGAATTGACCTTTAACAATATACCAAAATAACTATTTCAGTATATACCAATGTGATTTCAGGAGCTCTGGTAGCACAACAGAAATAAAATTTGTAATGAAAAACTTGCCAATAAAGTCCAGTACCCAATGCCTTCTCTTGGGAGTTCTAACTTTACCTTTAATACCAAACTCAGGGCCACTGAGTCAATTCTGAATTGGCGTGACCATTTAGGACAGAATAGAACTGCCCCATGGGGTTTGTACGGCTATAAATATTTACCAAAGCAGAACTGCCTCATCTTTCTCTCACAGAGTGGCTGGTGGGTTCAAACCCCCAACCTTTTGGTTAGCAGCCCAATGCTTTAATCACTACAGCACCAGAGCTCCTTATCATACCTTTAAAGAAGAATTACTGAACAATTCTTTATTCATTCTAAGAGGCCAGCATTACCCTAACACCAAAACCAAAGATTTCACAACAAAAGAAAAATGACAGACTGTCATCTTTTTAAATGTAGAAGCAAAAATCTTTAACAAAATAATAATTAACAGGCTCCAGCAGTATATTAAAAGGTCATATTAAAATAACAAAATGGGATTTATCATAGGAGTGTAAAGGCAATTCAACATACTGAAAATCATTAATAAAATGAAGGGAAAAACACATTATCATCTTAATTGATGTAGAAAAATTATCTCACAAAATCTAACACCTTTTCAAGATAAAAGCACAAATTAGGAGCAGAAGGGAAACTTCTCAGATGATTAAGGGCATTTGTGAAAAACTCACAGCTAACATACTCTGTGGTCAAAAACCAAACCAAATGCACTGCTGTCGAGTCAGCTCTGATCCATAGCAACCCTTCCTTGGGTTTCTGAGGTGGTATCACTACGGAAGTAGATTGCCTAACCTTTCTTCTGAGGAATGGCTGGTAGGTTTGAACTGCCAGCCTTCTGGTTAGCAGTCAAATGCCTTACGTACTACACCACCAGAGCTCCCTCAGTGGTCAAAGACTGAACGTTTTCCCCCTACGATCAGAAACAAGACAAGGATACCCACTTTTAGACAGTGCTATTTGGCATAGTGCCTAAGGCATTTGACTGCTAACCAGAGGGCTGGCAGTTCAAACCCACCAGCCACTCCTCGGAAGGAAGGTTGGGCTTCTACTTCCATAGTGATACCACCTCGGAAACCCAAGGAGGGGCTGCTATGAGTTGGATCTGACACGACGGCAGTGAAATTTAACATCCTACTGGAAGTTCTAGTCAGAACTATTAGGCAGAACAAAGAAATAAAAGGCATTCACGTTGGAAAGGAAGAAGTAAGACTATATTCACAGATGGTATAATCTTATATATTGAAAATACTACACACTTAAAAGCTATTAGCTAAGAAGTATATTTAGCATTGTTTTAGGATTCATGATCCACATATAAAAATCATTAGTATTTCTACGTATTAACAGTGAGCAATCTAAAAGGGAAAATAAGAAAACAATTCCATGAGTAGCATTAATAAGAATAAAATACTTCAGAATAAATTTAACCAAAGACATGATTTGCACACTAATAACAATATATCATTGAAAGAAATTTCAAAGATATAAATAAACGATAGAACATTCCATGTTCATAGATTGTTGTTGTTGTTATGTGCCATCGAGTCGGACCTGACTCATAGTGACCCCTCCTTGGGTTTCCGAGGCACTATCACTACGGAAGTAGATTGCCCCATTTTCCTTCCGAGAAGTGGCTGGTGGGTTTGAACCGCCAGCCTTCTGGTTAGCAGTCCAGTGCCTTTAGGCACTATGCTACCAGATGTTCATTGATAGGAAGACTTAATATTTTTAGATGGCTTTATTCCTGAAAGCAATTCAGAGATTTAATGCAGTCCCTATCAAAATACCAATGTGTGTGTGTGTATGTGTGTGTGTTTTTCAGAAATACAAAAGCTTATTTAAAAATGCATGTGGGATGGCAAGGGATCCCAAATATCCAAAAGAGTCTAGAAAAAGAAGTTGGAAAACTCACACTTCTCAATTTCAAAAGTTACTCCAAATCTCCATTAATGAAAACAATGTGGTAGTAACATAAAGATAGACTCATAAACCTATGGAATATAATTAAGAGTGCAAAAATAATCCCTCACATCTGTGAGCAGTTGATTTTCAGTGAGTACCAAGACGATTACATGGGAAAGAATAGTTTCTTCAGCAAATGATGCCAGTAAAATTGAGTAGCTAAATGGAATAGAATGAAGTTGACCTGTACCTTACACCATATACAAACTTTTACTCAAAAGGACCTTTAAATATAAGGATTAAAGCAAACTCATGGAAGAAAACATAGAGGTAAAATATTCATGACCTTGGATTGGGCAATGGTTTTCTTAGTTGTGATATCAAAATCACAAACAAGAGAAGAGATAAATTAGATTTCATGAGAATTAAAAATTTTCGTATATCATAGGATACAGTCAAGACTGAATGGGGGAATTTATGTACAGATCATGTATCTGATAAGGTGTTTATGTCAGGAATGTATAAAGAACTTTTAATCTCATCAGTGAAAAAGACAAACAACCCAATTCCATTTTGGACAAAAAATAGACATTTCTTCAGAGAAGGTATACTAATGTCAATAGTACATGAAAAGACACTCAATGTCATTATTCATTAGGGAAATACAAACCAAAATCACAGTGAGGCACTATTTCATTACTCCTTGTATCAGTGCCAGTTACTATCAAATGGATGCTAACTCATGACAACCCCATGTGTTGACCTCAAATACTAAAAATAAGAAGATAATGTTACATTTTAGCCATCAACCAAGTTAAGTTGTCAACAATTCAGATGGCAAGAAAGAAAGTAGATCTGAATAGATAAGCTGATTAAAAAGCATTTACCTTTTTGGAATTTATGATCATGGGGTTCATTTTCTGATTTTTTGAAATAACTGTTTCAGTATATACCAATGTGATTTCAGGAACTCTGGTGGCACAACAGATAAATGCCCAGCTGCTAACCACAGGTGGGCAGCTTGAACCCACTCACATATGGGCAGCTTGAACCCACTCAGAGACTCTGCGAAGGAAAGGCCTGGCAATCTATTCCCATAAGATCACAGCCTAGAAAACCCTATAGGGCAGCTGGGTCCCGTCACATGGGATCAGTGAGTCAAAACCAACTCAGCAACAATGTGAGTTCACAGCCATTACTTTCAGTATAAAATATTTGGATTAAGGGTTTTTCTGTTTGTAAGAATTGTAGTAAACTCAGAATGAACCTTGAATTAAAGGTAACCATTAACCTTAGAAAGTGAGGTGTGGAAAGGTCACTTCAGGGAGAGAAAAAAAAGGCTCCAACTTGTTTTCCTTTAGCTGAGGTGGCAGTCTTTATATATAATGAGTAAGGGTTTTATTTCAAGGCTGGAAAATCATTATGTGAAGTTTTTTGCTACCTATTGCATGCAAAATTAATCTTAATTGGATCAGACCAATTTTATTCAAATGGATAGGAAATGAAGTTTGCCCTTTAGGTTTGGATGACAGATTTTACACATTTATCATTCATCTTTTAATTTTCCATGGTATAACATTTCACAATTCCCAAAAAGAACTTTGAACATTTTTTCCACCTGTTTCTGAGGTTAAGTCTTTACAGCCAAATTTTGGCATGTCACCACTAAAGCCAAAAGAGTGTATTTTGAAGCTGCATTCACTTGAACCCCATCGCGCTCAGGGCTGCTACATTGGCAGTAGTGGTAGGCGGCCCGTCGCTCTCTGTGCTTAGATCTGTGTGGTGGATGTAGATCTGCTTTCAGTCAGGAAGCAAGTCACAACTCTTAATCTTTTAATACCATAGGACACCCCAGAGTATATCCTTAAGCTGTTCTTACAGTTTTAGGCAGTATGAATTCTTATATAATACTTGCTAAGGATCCCTAAGGAATTTTGGTTGTGTAGTGGATAAGATACTTGACTGCTAAATGGAAGGTCAGCAGTTCAGACTCACCAGCTGCTCCATGGAAGCAAGACGAGGCGATCTACTTCCGAAACCCAGTGGGGGTTGCTATGAGTTGGAAACTACTCGATGGCAGTGAGCTTGGTTTTTTGGTTTTAGGATCCCTGGGTAGTACAAATGGTTAGATGCTCAACTATTAACTGAACAGTTGGTGATTCAGATTCACCCAGTGGTGCCTTGGAAGAAAGGCATGGTGATCTAATTCTGAAACACCACAACCATTGAAAGTTATATAAGCCTCAGTTCTACTCTGAAACACATGGGGTTGGCATGAGTCAGAGTTGACTCCATACCAACTGTTAGTTTTTGCTTATTCATTTGTTTTAAAGAACTTGGCTGTAAATAATTGTACTGCCTTTTCCATTTTTATTTTTTCTTCAGTTCCTCCTCTCTTTCTGTGCTATATAGCCCTCCTTAGCAAGAGGCAGACAGAACAGAGAACTATCTGATGGGCAGTATCATCTGTCACTTTAGTGCTCTCTAGGGTCTCATCTGGGAGCTCTGGTGGCGTAGTGCCTAAGGCATTTGAGTGCTAACCAGAAGGCTTGCAGTTCAAACCCACCAGCCACTCTTCAGAAGGAAGACTGGGCAAACTACTTCCGTAGTGATTCCGCCTTGGAAGGAAACTCAAGAATTGACTATGAGTCGGATCTGACTCAACGGCAGTGAGTTTGGTTTTGGTTTGGTAGGACCTCATCCTAAGTGACTGGCTGTATAAATGTTCCTTCCTTCACTTGCCAAGCCTGGTACATCCCTTCTCAGCTGTACGCTGCATCTAAGAAGATAATCACCATCACCGATCCCTTCTCCCCAGCACATACACATACTGTTCTGAGGTCCAAGTCTTCTTAGCATCTATGCTCAGTGGCCTTTATAATAGAATTCTGTAGTCCTGTATACTTATAGAACACCTTTTAATATAGGCCAGGAAGGGAATATTACTGTCTATTATATAGGAAGAAGCTGAAATTTTAGAAGTTTTGAAACTTTTTTTCCTAAAGTCATACATCTCAGTATGAGTATGGTAGAGCCAGAGCTTGATGCCAGGTCATAGGTCTGCAAGTGTAAAGTTGTTTATACTGTATGTAACACATTAGGTTGTAAAGTTTTAAAAAGTTGTAAAGTTTGAAAGACTGTTGTTGTTGTTATGTGCCATCGAGTCAGACCCAACTCATTGCTACCCCTCCTTGGGTTTCTGAGGCACTATCACTACGGAAGTAGATTGCCCAACCTTCCTTCCAAGGAGTGGCTGGTGGGTTTGAACCGCCAGCCTTCTGGTTAGCAGTCAAGTGCCTTAAGCACTATGCTACCAGAGCTCCTAGAAAGCCTGCAGCACCCAGCATTCCCAGGCAGTCTCCCATCCAAGTACTCACCAGGCCCAGAAAGAATGGCAGGGTGTAAACCCCTGGTGGGATTGATAAGTTTCAAGGATGTCTTCTTTCATTAATCACTACAGCTTGATTCAGCCTAATGAAGTGGATTTCAGACTCTCCCTGATCTGCCCTGTTTCAGTCACAGATTTGCTGCAATCCCTTTCAGACCAAATACTTGAATTACTTAGTTCTTGTTAGGTAAAACCCAGAATTTTTCTTCTAAAATGCTGTCATGGAATTTAGCTGAACCCTACTGTAACATCAGCCTCTTCCTTTCCGTAGCTTCTATAAAAGGGCCCGTTTTGGTAGGCTCACTCTGATTCTCTAAAAATGTTTCCTCAGCACCCCCTCCCTGCTTTTCTGATTTGTCTGTTGATTTGACTTTTCCTCAGGCAATATGCTTCTTTACATAGAGTCTCTGGGTGGATATCTGGTAATTCTCCGTTTTTCTCCTATTCAGTCTCTAAGCCTTTTCATAAATGACTGTGTATTTTTTAAATCCTTTATTATTTGATTGAAGTACATTTTCTTTCATACATCATTTTGATGCCTATTTATTATAGCACTAATTCTCAACCCCCAGAGTTATATATCCAAGTAGTTTTCTCACCCTCTCCAAGTTTAATTTATCTATTTTAATCTCTAAATCCCACTGTCTTTGTTTATACAAGGATATTCCTATTCCCATATCTCTTTTGTTTGGTGAAAGATGATGCTTTGCTATAAAATGTAAATTGAATTCCAAGCCCTACCTTTGAATTTCTTGGCTATTGGGAAGCAAAAAAGAAAGATGTACTTAATAATTTTGTAATCCAGATACATATCAAAATGGAAAGAAAACTTTTCTGAAACATTAGATACTAAGCAGAAATTTACATTTAACAACATAATTTCCTTTTCTACTTTGGTAAATCTTGTATTTTGAGATATAAAGAATGCTGTAGAAGCAAAGAGAATTAAAATCTGATTTTTCAGGGCTTTTTCTGTTGTGATTGTTATTGTTGTCTTGTAGTTTTATGTTTTATTCTCTTAGCTTTTCCAATAAAAAATGTCTTCACTAAAATCTCTCTCTGATAAGTAACTATCATAGTACAACTTTACTCAGTTTAAGATGATCATAGTGACTATTTTATTCCATACAATACTTATTATTTAAAGTAAGTACTTAGTCTTTTCTAAGTCATTTTTGATGTTCCAGTCATTGAGCTATGATAAAAGCTGTTGTCCATCCATTCATCTTCATTTTATGTACTTACATGGACTACTGAACAATTCATGGACTTCATCGAAAACATACGACTATGAAATCCTTGTTCTTTAGAAGGTATAAAGCCCCAAATCTAAATCCACTGCCTTTGAGTCATTTCCAACTCATAGTGGAACCTATAGGACAGAGTAGAACTACTCCATAGTCTTTCCAAAGTTGTAAATCTTTACAGAAACAGAGTGCCTCATCTTTCTTCCGTGGAACTGCTGATAGGTTCAAAGTGCCAACCTTTTAGTTAGCAGCCAGAATCTTTAACAACTGCACCACCAGAAGTATAACTCAGGGAATTAAAGCATTCTCATGCCTGCCGTGTACTTTTTTTTTTTTTTTTTTTAACTTTTTATTGTGATTTGGGTAAAAGTTTACAGAGCAAATTGGTTTTCCATTCAATAATTCACGTTGTTGTTGTTATGTGCCGTGGAGTTGGACCCGACTCATAGCGACCCCTCCTTGGGTTTCCGAGGCGGTATCACTGTGGAAGTAGATTGCCCAACCTTCCTTCTGAGGAGTGGCTGGTGGGTTTGAACTGCCAGCCTTCCGATGAGCAGTCAAGTGCCTTAGGCACTACGCTACCAGAGCTCCTTCAATAATTCATATGCATTTTGTTTTGTGATATTGATTACAATCCCCACAGTGTAACAGTACTCTTCTCACATCCTCTTTGTTTCCCATTTCCATTCGTCCTTCTTTCCTATCACTTCTGTCTTCTGAGGTTTATCCCTGGACAAATGTTGGCCTTTTGATCTCATATTGGTTGATTGTTCTAAGGAGTGCATACCCCCTAGTGTTATTATTCACCTTATAGGCCTCTCTATTGTTTGGCTGAAAATTGACCCACAGAGGTGAACTCACTTCCAGGTTTAAAGAGTGTCTAAGGGCTATAGTCTCAGGTTTTGCAGTAGTGTCTATCAGACCAGTAAGCATGGTCTTTTTTTTTTTTGAGATTCATTGCACATTTTTCTCCCATGCTATCCAGAACCTTCTAATGTGATCCCTTTCAGAGCAGTCAGTAGTGGTAGCCAGATGGACACCATCTAGTTCTTCTGGCCTTTGTGTCATGGAAGCTATGCTTCACATCTCCCAGTTACTTTTGTGGATTCCATCGAGGGTTATAAAAGACCTAATTCAAATCTATGTCTTTTTGTCTAGAGAAGCTTTGATTTGTGTAACAAATCACTTTAATACAAACAATCTCCCAAACGAATATCATTTTATTTCAGCCCACTTGAATGATAATGTCATTGCTATTGTTGTTAGATGCTGTTGAGTTGGTTCCAACTTATAACGACACTGTGTACAACAGAATGAAACGCTGCCCAGTCCTGCACCATCCGCACAATCATTGCTGGGCTTGCGCCTGTTGTTGCAGCCACTGTGTTAATCCATCTTGTTGAAGGCCTTCTTCTTTTTCACTGACCATCATCAAGCATGACGTCCTTCTCCAGGGACTGGTTCTTTCTGATAACATGTCCAAGATGAAGTCTTGAGATGAAGTCTTGCCATGCTGGCTTCTAGGGAGCATTCCAACTGTACTTCTCCCAAATATATAGTCCATTATATATTTAGTAGTCTTTACCAACACCAAAACTCAAGTTCATCCATTCTTCTTTGGTCTTCCTTATTCATTGTGCAGATTTCATATGTGTATGAGATGACTGAAAATACCATGGCTTGGATAAGGAGCACCTTAGCCCTCAGGGTGCCATCTTTGCTTTTTTAACATGTTAAGAGGCTCTTTTGCAGGAGATTTGCCCAATGCATTTTGTCATTTGATTTCTTGCCTGCTGCTTCCGTCAGCATTGAGTGTGACTCAAGTAAAATGAAACCCTTGACAACTTCAGCCTTCTCTCTATTTATCATAATGTTGCTTATTGGTCCAGATGTGAGGATTTTTATTATTATTATTTTATGTTGAGGTGTAATCCATACTGAAAGCTTTGATCTTCATTAGTAAGTGCTTCAAGTCTTCTTCACTTTGACCAAACAAGGTTGTTAATGAGTCTTGCTCCAACCCTGATTCTGTGTTAATCATATGGTCCAAGTTCTCACCTTATATGCTCAGCATACAGATCATCATACATGAAGACAGTAAAAGATCATTAAAAACACCAGAAAGAAAGAAAAAAATGGATGTGAGAAAAGACTGAAACTTGCTTTTGAATGTAGAGTTGCTAAAACAAATGGAAGAAATGATGAAGTAAAAGAGCTGAACAAAATATTCCAACGGGTAGCTCAAAAAGATAAAGTAAAGTATTATAATGAAATGTGCAAAGACTTGGAGTTAGAAAACAAAAAGAGAAGAACACATGAAGCATTTCTCACGCTGAAAAAACTGAAAATAAGTTCAAGTGTTGACTAGCAGTATTGGAGGAGTCTATGGGCAAAATATTGAATGACACAAGAAACATAAGAGGAAGATGGAAGGAGCACACGGAGTCACTGTTCCAAAAAGAATTGTTCTACATTCAGCCATTGTAGGAGGTAGTACATGATCAAGAACTGATAATATTGAAGAAAGAAGTCCAAGCTTCACTGTATTGGTGAAAAACAAAGTCCCAGGAATTAACAGAATATTGAGATATTTCAACAAATGAATGCAAAACTGGAAGTGCTCACTTGTCTACACCAAGAAACTTGAAAGACAACTACCAGCCAACTGACTGAAGGAGATCTGTATTTGTGCCCATTCCAAAGAAAGGTGATCCAACAGTATGGAGAAATTATCAAGCAGTATCTTCAGTATGCAAGTAAAATTTGCTGAAGATAATTCAAAAATGGTTGCAGCAGTACATCATCAGGGAACTGCCAGAAATTGAAGCCAGATTCAGAAGAGGACATGGAATGAAGGAAATCATTGCTGATGTCAGGTGAATCTTGGCTGAAAGCAAAGAATAGTAGAAAGATGTATACCCGTGTTTTATTGACCGTGCAAAGACATTTGACTTTGTGGATCATAACAAATTATGGATAAAGTTGCAAAGAATGGGAATTCCAGAACACTTAATTGTGCTTATGAGGAGGAGCCTGTTCATAGACCAAGATGCAGTCTTTCGGACAGAACAGTAGGATACTGCATTGTGTAATATCAGGAAAGGTATCCATCAGGGTTGTATCTTTTCACTATACTTATTCAGTCTGTATACTGAGCAAATAATCCAAGAAGCTGGATTATATGAAGAATAATGTGGCATCAGGATTGGCAGAGGACTCATTAACAACCTACAATATGCAGATAACACAAACTTGGTGAAGAAAGTGAAGAAGGTTTGAAGTACTTACTGATGGAGATCAAAGACTGCAACACTCAGGATAGATTATATCTGAACATAAAGGAAACAAAAATCTTTACAAGTAGCCCAGCAATCAACATCACATTAAATGGAGAAAAGATTGAAGGTGTCAGGGATTTCATTTTACTTGAATCCACAATCATCACTCATAGAAGCAGCAGTCAAAAACTCAGATGATGTATTGCACTGGGCAGATCACCTGCCAGACTTCTTTAAAGTGTTAAAGAGCAAAATTGTCAATTTGAATACTAAGGTGCCCCTAACTCAAGCCATGGTATTTTTAGTTGCCTCATATATGTATGAAAGGTGGCAATGAATAAGGAAGAAGAAGTGGTGCATTTGTTGGTGAAGAATATTGGAAATACACCAGACTGCCAGAAGAGTGAACAAATCTATCTTTGAAGAAGTGCAGCCAGAATGTTCCTTAGATGTGAGAATGGCCAGACTTCATCTCACATACTTTGACCATGTTGTCAGAAAGGACCAGTCCTTGGATAAGAATATCATGGATGGTAAAGTAGAGGATCAGCAAAAAAACAGGAAGATCCTTAATGAGATGGATTGACACAGTGGCTGCAAAAATGGGCTTAAGCATTATTGTGAGGATGGTGAACAACCCGGCAGTGTTTTGTTTTATTGTACAGAGTCTGACATGAGTCAGAATTGACTCGATGGTACCTAAGGATGACAACAATTTCAATGTGTTCAATAGTTAATAATATAATAATTTTGAGAGTGTTGTTGTTGTTGTTGTTATGTGCCATCGAGTCGGACCCGATTCATAGCGACCCCTCCTTGGGTTTCCAAGGCATTATCACTATGGAAGTAGATTGCCCCATCTTCCTTCTGAGGAGTGACTGGTGGGTTTGAAGCACCAGCCTTCTGGTTAGCAGTCAAGTGCCTTAGGCACTACGCTGTCTAGTGTCATTAAAATCTTTTAAATTCTTGAAATAAGTACACTGTTTGATTCCATTGTGGTAGGGACATACCAAAACAAAGCAAAACAAACTCACTGCCATTGAGTTGATTCTGACTCATAGCGACCCCCATTGGTCAGGGGGTGGTAAATCTTTATGGAAGTAGATTGCCCTATCTTCATTCAGAGTGGCTGCTGGCTTGAACTGCCAACCTTCTGATTAGCAGGCAAATGTCTTAGGCACTGTGCCACCAGAGCTCCTAGGGAAATACAGACAGTATGATTTCAATTTTACTTTTTCTAGATTTTGTTTATGACTAAAGATATGGTTCATCTTGGCATTTGACTCTTTTTGTGCAGATTGTTCTAAAAGTATTGATTAGATCCTATGAATAGATGATATTGTTCAGTTTTTTTTTTTTTTTTTTTAAATACCCTTGCTGGTTTTCTTTATAGTTGTTCTATCAGTAGTTAGATGGAAATATTCAAGTCTCCAACTAGAATTGTGGATTTCATTTCCATCCATTTGACATATCTTGCAGCTCTGTTGTTTGGTACATACATCTTTAAGATTGCTGTTTCTTCTTGGTAGTTAACCCTTTTATCATTCTAGAATGTCACTCTGTCTTGATAACTTTTGTTCTTGTTGTTATTTTTACATCTACTTTATGTGATATTAATATAGCCACTCCTGCTCTCCTTTAGTATTTGTGTGATACATCTTTTTTCCATCCTTACACTTTTAGCCTGCTTATTGTATTGTATTTAAAGTGAGTTTCTTGTAGTCAGTGTGTAGATGGATCATGTTTTTTTTTAATTCATCCTGTTAATCTCTGTATTTTAAGGTTTTATTTATGATATTTACATTTAATGTAATTAATTACATGTTAGCACCAAGTCTGTTATTACTTTTTGCTATTTTTTCATTTCTCTGGGTTTTTCCTCTGCCTTCTTATGAGTTACTTGTGCATTTTTTTGAACTATATCTTGGTTTTTTTTATAGTGGTTTTCAGTATATTTCTTTGTATAGCTTTTTAGTGGTTTCTCTACATATTAGATTGTTGTTGTTGTTGTTGTTGTTGTTATGTGCCGTTGAGTCAGACCCGACTCATAGCGACCCCTCCTTGGGTTTCCGAGGCAGTATCACTACGGAAGTAGATTGCCCAACCTTCCTTCCATGGAGTGGGCTAGTGGGTTAAATATACATAATTAACCACAGTATACTGGTGCCATCATTTTGCCAGTTCAGAGGACATACAGAAACTATATCCCACTTTAAATTCTTTTGCCCTTCTTATTTGATGATATGATTATAGTAAATATTTCCTCTGCATACATGTAACATTATAATTTTGCTTTTCTCATCTAACATAATCTAGTAAATTAACAGAAGATAAAAAATCTGCTATTTTTAGCCATATATTTCTTATTGTCATCTTTCTTTTTGGTGTTTCAAGTTTCTTTCTTTTCTCATTTCCTTTTGGTTTAGAGAACTTACTTTAGCCATTCTTCTTGGACAGATCTGCTAGTTACATACTTTCTTCTTTCCCTTCATCTGAGAATGCTCTGATTTCCCCTTTATTCATAAAGTATATATTTACTAGATAAATGATTGTGGGGTGACAGTTCCTTCTTTTGAAGACTTGAAAAATACTTCCCTCTGTTCTTGCCTAAGGCATTTGACTGCTAACCAGAAAGGTGGTGGTTCAAACCCACCAGCCACTCCTTGGAAGGAAGATTGGGCAATCTACTTCTGTAGAGATACTGCCTCAGAAACCCAAGGAGGGGTCACTATGAGTCGGAAAGGACTCATCTGCGGTGGTTTTCTGTTCTTTGTGGCTTCTGATGAGATACATATTGTTATTTTGATTGCTTTTCCCCTTTATCTAAGTTTTTTTTTTTCCTGACTTCTTTGAAGAGTTTTTTCTGTTCCTTGTTTTATTTATTTATGTGTTTGTTTAGTTTTTAGAAGTTTAATTGTGATGTCTCATGGCATAGATATTTTTTATTTTATCCTATTTGTTTTTTGCTCAGCTTATATTGTTTGCTCAGTTATTTCAAGTACTTTTTCAGCTCTACTCTCTATCTTTTCTCGTTCAGGGACACTTATGAATGAATGTTAGATCTTTTGCATAGTCCCGTAAGTCCTTGAAGCTCTGTTGTTTTTTCAATGTATTTTCTTCTGTATTATTCATATTGAGTAGTTTTTATATTTTTGTCTGTTTCTTCACTGATTTTTTCCTCTGTCCCCACCTGTGTGCTATTGAGTCCATCCACTGAACTTTCATTTCAGCTATTACATTTTTCAGTTCTAAAATTTCCTTTAGGTTCTTCTTTATTTCTTCCATTTCTTTTCTGAGCTTTTTCATTTCTTTGCTGAGATTTTCTGTTTTTCATTTGTTTCACGTGTGTTTGTGATTGCTTTTTAGGAAATGTTGTTTGTTTTTTAACATGGATGCTTTAACATTTTGTCAGATAATTCTAACATCTCTTTCATCTTGGTGTTAACATGTATTGTCTTTTTTTTTTTTTTCATTCAATTTGAACTTCCTGGTTCTTGTGATATTTGACTGAAACATAGACTTTTTGGGTATTATGTTTAGAGACTGGATCTTATTTTAACTTTCTGTAGCAAGTTTTTTTGACACCACTCCAGCTAGAAAAATGGGATATTATTACCTCATAAGTTCCAGGGGTAGAAGTCTACTTGGCCTTTATTGATACCCAAGATAGGGTTCCTTAGTGCTTCTGGGCCTGAGTGGGATATATCTGACTTCCCAGGATTGCCTCATTACTGCTTCCCAGGTGGCCTCCACTTATTCCTCAGGGGTGAACTGTGGTTTCTTTACTGCTGGGTGTCAGGAAACATTCTGACTCTCCAGGAGTCCTACTCTAACGCCATACTGGTGGGAGGCGGAGACGCATTTCATTAGTGATATGTGGGAATGGAAGTCCAGGCTCTCCACATTGGCTCCACTGACACCGCAGGGTGATGAGGACCTTATTACCACCGGCTAGGATGAAAGTTTTACTCTTTTATACCACTGTAGCTAGGGAGGCTGGGGGTTAGGGAAGGTGCCTTAATGTAGCCTCGTAACAATAGAAGTCTAGATTCCCCACATGATCTTTGCTCAAGTAGGTGGGAGTAGGGTCACAGATATTTTCTGAATAGTTATTGTCTAAAAGTTTTCTATCTTATTAGACTTCTCTTTTCCTGGTTTTTTGCCTGTAGAGAGCAGGCTTTTATTAGAACACGTTTGTGTGTATATATATGTGTGTGTGTGTGTGTGTGTGCGCGCCTGTTGGCATTTTCCCGTTGTTAGATTCTGCAGCTCCAAATCTGGGACATGTGATGTAAAAAGGAAACCCAAAGATCTCACCACCATGTTGTTCCTAGGGTCCTAAGATTCTTAGCTTACCTGCCTTCTGCCCATCTTTCAGCATTTCCTTATGTTTGCTTTATTTATACTATTCAGGGTTTTTAGTTACGTTTAGTGAGAGAAATGAGGAAAAGTGTGCCTATTCTACCTTTGCATCCATATACTTTAAAAATAAGTTTTCCATGCTAAAATCACCTCTTTACTATCTTTAAATAGAAGTAAAGCTTATCTGAGAAAAGGGCTTATAAATGACCCATATAAAATGTAGAACATGATGGCATGAATAGCTTAGAACAAACTTTCTCAACTTTTAACATTCATTCAAATGTCAGGAGGATTTTTGAAGTGAATTTCTAAGCCCCAGCCCCATAATTTCTGATTCAGTAAGTCTTAAATGAGACCTGAGAACTTATATTTTTTAACAAGTTACCAGGTAATGCTGATTTTCCTATTCTGCATACTACATATTGATAATCACTGCTTTAAAAATATGCTGAATTATTTATAATATAAGAACGTATTTATTTTAAATTATATTGATGGTAGGTGTGGTTGTTTTGAATAAGAGCAAAAAAAGTGCAGTAAGTAAAATAAACTAGATATTAGTTCTAAAATATTTAAAGCTAACTATCTACTCCACGGGAGAAAGATGAGGCAGTCTGTTTTAGTAAAGATTTACAGCCTTGGAAATCTTATGGGGCTGTTCCACTCTGTCATACGGGGTGACTGTGAGTCAGAATCTACCTGATGACGGTAGGTTTGGCTTTTGGATTTATGTTACATTTTTAATGAAACTTGGAATGTTCCCATTTCCCAGCACTGTTGTGTGTGGGATTTGAGAGGGAAGGGATAGGACACATAGAGAAATAGTACACATTTATAACAAGAAGTATATAACAGCAAGTGGGAAGTATAGTGATCAGCTTTCTGTAAGCATAAAATAATGCCTATTTTATTAGACCCCCAACAAAGAAAATGTGAAAAACACATTAATCCATGCTCCATAGCACTGACATCAAGAAAGTTCTTTTGTGTTGATCTGAAGTAACGATGCTTGATCTGGTGATTACTATGCACACATCATCATCCTACACCTTCCTGTAAAGTTCTTTTTTTTTTTTTGACGTAGTGAATGTAAATGATAATGGAATTAAACCTGCTGCCATCAGTAGTATGACCCTTAGTCTAGATCAAGGTGAGCCTGGAAATATTTTTCCCAGATGATTACTAACTGTAAAAAAGAAAAATTAAAATAGTGAAAGGAAGTCACTAAAAAAGTCTCTTAGACATTATTCTTTTTGCCAAAGTTGTTACAAGTATTATGAAGAAACTTCTTATTTTGTAGCCAGATACCTCATCATAATGAAGTATTTCCATTTCTCCTTTAGCTCTGTCGGCTTAGCAAAAGCAGCTCTAGAAGCAATTAATGGATTCAACCTCTTTGGCAATCAGGTAAAAACAACAGCAACAACAACAAAAACTTTGCTTATGTATTTGATTTGTGTGTCTTTAATTTTGATCATTCATGACAAAGTCCTTTCCTTGTAATTAGAGAATTTACAAAATTCCTGTTGCAGCCCATACTTGAGCAATTTTTCGTTTGAAAATTATTTGCAATTAAATTTCCTCATAAGAAAGGTTGGACAATCTACTTCTGTAGCGATATTGTCTCAGAAACCCATGGAAGGGTCACTGTGAGTCAGGTCCAACTCAACAACACATAACAACCACAATAACAACAACTAAAAAGTATTGCTTAAATTAAAAAAGCGAAATCTCTTAACAAAGAATTCTTTTCTTTGCTCAATACATTTTTTACTCAAATCTCTTGCCTTGAGTCTTTTACATTTTAAATATTCCTGGATTTATACCATGTATTTTGCATGTCAGTTCTCATGTTGGTTTTTATTTAATATATGTCACATACAAATGAGAATTTGTATAAGGAAGATTGGGCAATCTACTTTTGTAGTGATACCACCTTGGAAACCCAAGGAGGGGTTGCTGTGAGTTGGATCTGACTCAGCGGCAGTGAATTTGGTATTTTTGGTTTATGCTGCCAGGAAATTGAAAGTTCTGATCCTAGCTTTCCCTTCACCTAACTATAATCATTTACCTAAAATCTTATTTTTTCTGGAGATAAAATGTTTGCCTTAACTAGTAAATAAGATATTTTATCCAATTCATGCACTAAAAGAAGCTAACCAAGTCAAGTCACTGTAGAGTTGAGTTGTTAGTGGAAGGCAATAAAATGTAGGAATATAGGATATTCCTCTGGATCAAGAAGTAGGATTATTTTCTTTGGCAGTTTTTGCAAAGATTCCTAAATTGGCAAGACAATGGAAAATTTCCAAGTGATATTATAATTACTCCCTAGCTATTGAAATACTAAGTCAGTAGGGATACATTCTAAGAAATTATGTGAACATGCCAAGAAGTGACATGATTTTTTTCTGGTAGTTAAAATGCTATCTACCTCCAGTCTTTGATTTAAGAAAAGTTTCAAACACTACCCAGCTCTCTTCCCCTTTTGAAAAAAAAAAAAAAAAATTCACTGCCATTGAGTTGATTCCAACTCGTAGAGTTTCTGAGATGGTATCTCTACAGACGTAGATTGCCCACTCTTCCTTCTGAGTACTGGCTGTTGGGTTTGAACCACCAGCCTTCTGGTTAGCAGACAGATGCCTTAGGCACTACATCACCACTTCTTCTCTCACCCCAGCTTCCTCTGGAAGATGAGTTCTGATTACAACCAGATATAAATTAAAAATCACATGAATAATGACCACAGACATGAAAGGGAAGAAGAGAGCAACACCTCTTTTTGGGTGCCAAAGCGTTGACTCTGGGTCACCTATTTCCCATACTCCTTTTTCTCTCTCAAGAACTCTTAGGGATTTGGGAATATATGAATCTATTGCAAATCCTGAGTATTGGTATGATATCACCCACCTCCAACCCTGCAGATCACTTGATCATTTTGTCAACATCTCTCTCTTCCTGGAAGAATCAGCATACTCATGGAAATCCCACATGTATCTTCAATAACTTTCATTTCTCTTTCATCTCTGTCTCACTCTTCATACATTCAAATGAACATAAATACATATACATACATAAGTGCATGCTTACATGCATACATATATACATGACATTAGATGTAAGATGGTGGTATGGCCTAAAGAGCTTACTGTGACAGGCTATGTAAGTCCCAGCTCCCTCATCTAAAAAACAGAGATATCAATAATAGGACCTAACTCAGAAAGTTCTCATGTGACTAAGAGGATCAGTTAACATAATGCTTGGCAAAAAGCTTACCCTCAATAAAAGTCATCTCTTGTTATTATTAAATACCGATAATTAAATGGGAAATGAAGAAATTGGATTAAATGACCTCTAAAACAAACAAACAAACAAAAAAAACCCACTGCCATCGAGTCAGATCTGACTCATAGCAACCCCTCCTTGGGTTTCTGAGGTGGTATCACTACAGAAGTAGATTGCCCAACCTTCCTTCCAAGGAGTGGCTGGTGGGTTTGAACTGCCAGCCTTCTGGTTAGCAGTCAGATGCCTTAGGCACTACATCACCAGAGCTCCCTAAATGACCTCTAAAGAGGATCTCAAAGAGACTGAGAGGAGTCATAGACCAAGCCAAAGGTGTTACAGCATCAGCATGGAAAAATACTGGTCACACACCTGCCTTCCATGACATATTAAATAGGGAGCCAAATGGCATTGAGTGTGCCTGGTAGTGGTTGGTTCTGTTTTGCAATTGTGCCATCTCCTTTAAACTACCAGAATCTTAGTGTATGTTGCTTACATATTTAGAACATACCTTTTGCACCCACGTATATACTCTTACACAAAATACAGTGACGCTTAATTCTACCTGTCTTTAAGGACCCTGCCCTAGGGCCTACTTTTCCCAGACAGCTTTCCTAGATCATTCAGCCATGACTCTGAAAGCACTGAAATGCTTTACTATGAATTCTGGTTCTGATTATATATGTACTGTCAGTATTGTACCTGAGCCAAAGTTTCTCAACCTTGACTACACACTGAAATCATTTGAGGAATTTAAAATAAATAAATATAAATATATGAATATGTATACACACACATGTATATGTAGACATATATATTGTTGTGTTGTTGTTGTTGTTATGTGCCATCAAGTCAGACCTGACTCATAGTGATCCCTCCTTGGGTTTCTGAGGTGGTATCACTACGGAAGTAGATTGCCCAGCCTTCCTTCTGAGGAGTGGCTGGTGGGTTTAAACCGCCAGCCTTCTGGTTAGCAGTCAAGTGCGTTGGCACTATGCTACCAGAGCTCCCTTAGCATATATATATATACATGCCTGAGCTCTAGTCCTAGAGATTTTGAGCATTAAGATTTTTTAAAACTCCTCAGGATTATAATGTGCAGACAAGGATGAGAACAGCTGCTCTAAGCAGAATTAAATCTTGAATTGTTGAGGTCCTATCTGTTTCCAACAGAGTTATGCATCAAAGCCTTTCTGAGTTGACTTCCTCTTGATTATTTTAGATAGAAATACAGATAAAGAATGTCTTATTCCTTTGGCCACATAGATATCACATGTTGGAAATAGAGCCTCTCCATCTTCCATTTTTTCAGGATAGTATCCAAAAGTGTCCTAGTTTTACAAATTCCCTTTTATCTTTGTCTCTCATGTGGAGAACTGCAGAAACCTAACTTTAAAAATGTGAAAATGTCCACCTCTGCAGCAGTTAAATTAAAAATAGGGATGCTAAACAGCATCACATTTAAAACTGCATATAATCTTTTTAGTGTTTAATCATTTTATAGTCTCCCATGTACTTAAAAGAGCTATGGTCTAATTAAAAGTCAGTGGCTGGGAAAAGAAGTGACAGAACTAAGAAATGCTTATCTGCAAAGGAAAAAAATCCTAAACTGAATCCACTGCCATCAAATCAGTCCTGACTCCTAGTGACCCTATAAAGCATAGGAGAACTGCTCAGTAGGATTGCCAAGCCTGTAAATCTTCATAGACTCAGACTGCCTCATCTTTTTCCCACAGAGAAGCTGCTGAGTTTGAACTACTGACCTTTTGATTAGTAACTGAATCTTTTAACCACTGTGTCACCAGCACTCCTCTCTGAAGGAAAATGCAAAGAAAACTCCTTTTTTTTTTTTTTTTTAAAGATTCATTAAATAAATATTTATTTCTCAGGAGAAAAGTATACGCCATAGACATCCATACCCCATAATTGGCTAACCTACTCCACAAAGAAAACTCCTTAAGGGAAGATAGAATTCAGATCAGATGAATATTCTGTTATTTCTAAAGACTGCCAATATAGTGTTTTGGAAGATCTTATCATACGTATGTTTTAAAATAAATTTAGAGCTTTCAAAATTGTATCCCTTATTGGTGACAACTCAGAAAGTTATAGGTCTTTAGAGCAAGAAGAGCCCCTCCTGAAGTTAATGGACAGGTAGTTGAGGTAGTTTTTCTCAGATCACATAGCTAATGAAGCAGAGCTGGGAATTAAACGAAAGCTACTCAATAATAAATCTGGAAGATCAAATATTAGTACAGCAAATCTCAGATCTTGAATATTTTCTACCTTTAGGCATTGGGAGCTGTGCATTTTCTTTGACAGCTTTAAAGCCATCATCTACTGCTTAATAATTATTGAACTGCTGAAGGCGGAACTCGCTTCACAAAAAGCATGAAAGTCTTGCCTTTTGCCCTTTCTGTGTTTCAGTGTATGTTGTTGTTGTTGTTATGTGCCATTGAGTTGGACCCGACTCATAGCGACCCCTCCTTGGGTTTCCGAGGCAGTATCACTACAGAAGCAGATTGCTCCATCTTCCTTCCAAGGAGTGGCTGGTGGGTTTGAACCACCAGCCTGCTGGTTAGCAATCAAATGCCTTAGGCACTATGCTACCAGAGCTCCCCTTTCAGTGTATAGCATAAGACAAATGTTCATTTTATTTTTATGGAAATTGTTGGATGGAATATGCTTTTCACTTTGGCTGGGATTATTTTGCTTTCCCATACATCTTCTCTCTTTCTTTTTTTTTAATTACCAGACTTTCCTTAATATTCAAGGAAAAAATCATTTAAATCATCATTGTGAAACTATTTTCAAAAGTTATTTTCCTTTGGGACACTATGTAAAAAGAAAATGGGATAAAATGTTCTAATTAATTTCACGGCTAAAGGCTCATTTGGGGCAGAGCCACATTTAGAAACATACATAATAACCCTTAGTATCAGCAATTACGTATATCCTCATGGTCTCCAATCCTGTATAAACATAGTAACAAATATATTTAAGTATTTGAATAATATATCAATAATGTACAACAATATTTAAATAGTAATATTTAAAGAAATGATAATTTGCACTCAGCAAATCATGGTTAAAACATCAATTTCGTGTTCTCTGGATTTGTGTTGGGGCTCTGCTTTTCTGAGACCCTGAGAATTAATGCTTGTTTCACTACTCACTGTAGTTTGAAAATTCTTTTAACTATATATAAGCTGTCTTTTGTAAAAAGAAAAGAATCTTGGCTTGTTGAAGAGCTGTTGAAAACTCCTTTGAGCTCAGAAAATAAAAGTTGGCTATTTGTACACCCATTGCCACCATAGCCATGGTGCAGAGGGGAATTCTCATCAGTGAATACTCTTTCTGGAAGAATACAGCTCTCCAGGCTCTGCCACAGTTAAGGCACAGGACAACTGAATGCTGAGCTAGGGAAGAAAATCTAACTGTAGTTTTGTGAAGTGGTTTTACTGCCACAAGAAGACTAGGAAAGACCATGTACAGTAGATAACACTGATCAGTCTCAAGGGGCAGCAAGCTAATTAGCTTAGATGCAGGAAAGTGGTTAATGGGGAAAAGAAAGATGCAGACAGGCCTGCACATCATTTCACTTTGAACTGAGTTAAATGAGATCAGTAATGTCTTAGGCCTCAGAGGCCGTCTCAGAAGTGCTTGTCATGGCCATGGGGATTGAGGGAGACGTGGAGAATTCAGCAAAGCCCTTACCTACCATCAGAGCTCAAGTCCCCGTGACAGTGGTCAGGTGGAGTCATCGTATAGTCCAGTTACTAGAACAAAAACAATCACAGAACTCAGTTTAGGAGTAAAGTTTGAGCTGTCAGTCTTAAAATATCTCTTTAGATGAAGTCAAGATATTATGGCAGAGTTGTGATGATTTCAGGCAATGAAAGATGAAAATGAAATATCCGAAGTTAATAAGATGCTCTGTAGTGACATACACATAAAAACATCCTTTCATATTCCTGTCTTTAATTGGGGAACTCAAAATACTGACGAATGAGCTGACACCAAACTCTCAAAGGTGATGACTAGAGAGATTGCTCATGTTATGCAAAGTGTTCAAAGCAGCACAGTCCATATCTAGCTTCCTTTGAAATTTGCAGCCCCAAAATTAACGTGTCTGATGATTTAAAGTAGGTGATAATTAATTCCATGTGTGGGTACTCCTAGATGAGGTTTTTTTTTTTTTTTTTGAACAAAAAAAAAAGAACTTACTTCTGAATGGGGGATATCTGCTCATGGCTTTGGGTGAATGCTATCCTCCTGCAAATATGAACCATGATGCCTGATTCACTCTGATGAGTCAATTCCTATGCATAGTGATCTCCACTGCGTTTCCCAGCCTGTAAATCTTTATGGAAGCAGATTGCCCCATCTTTCTTCCATGGAGAGGCTGGTGGGTTTGAACCATGGACGTTTTGGTTAGCAGGCAAATGCCTTAAGCACTACACCACCAAGGTATATTTTTGAAAGAGAACAGCTAGACAATATAGTTAACTAGCATTTGATCTCAGTGTTAAAATATGGTAACACTATGAGATTTTCTCCCGTTGGGTGTGTTTCTTTGAGGCTGACAGAAACTGAGACTTTGATGAATTTAGCTAAATTAGCCATTTATTTATGGCCAGAAAATAGAAGTTGGCTGTTTACATTAATCAAATAATGCAGAGATTTGCCAAATTTGCAGTTTCACTTCAATATTTATAAATTATCCTTCTTAGATTGTATCTTTTAAAAATCCAATTTAAGGCGGGCAAATTTGGCATGTAATTAACTTTATTAATTATCAGCATAAGGATAAATTATGACTCCTATTATTTTGTGTGGGAGCTCTGGGAGCATAGTGCCTAAGGCACTTGACTGCTAACCAGAAGGCTGGCAGTTCAAACCCACCAGCCACTCCTCGGAAGGAAGATGGAGCAATCTACTTCCGTAGTGAAACTGCCTCAGAAACCCAAGGAGGGGTCGCTATGAGTCAGGTCCGACTTGACGGCACATAACAACAACAACAACATTATTTTGTGTATTCACAGGCACCCAATATATTCTTCCTTTTCTCTGCTCTTTTTTCCTAACCGCTCTACTTGCCCCTAAGTTGTATCCCTAAACGCTCTCTGTTCTGGTCTCAGTTTTCCCTCTGCCAGCCTCTAAGAAACATGTCCAGCTAGATCTCAACTCTGGTCTTCACCTTCTCCACAAAATGCCCAACCTCTGTATTTTATGTTTCCCCCATTAACTTTAGAGGTTTGTAATTATTTTATTCTTTTATCTAAGCTATTTACTTAGCACTTAATCATGTACTTTCATGTGCAGTCTTTTTTAAAAAATAATCATATTGTTCAGGACCTGTTCTGATTACCTAGAGCTGCTCTGATAAAAATAAACCACAAACGGGATGGCCTTAACAAACAGGAGTTTATTCTTTTACAGTTTGGAGGCTTTACGTCCAAGTTCAAAGTGCCAGGTTCTAGGGACTGGGTGAAAGCCCCTCAACCTTGGGGTCCAGCTCTGCCTCCTGCTCCCAGCCCCTGGAGCTAGAGGCATTTCTTTACTCAGCTGCTGGTTGCTGAGGCTGAGAAGCCCCAAGGTTGATAAAAAGGGACAGTCCCGATGTTACCAAATCACATGGCAGGCCATTAACTTAAGTCCATTATAAGTCCCAAAGTTGGCAGAGCATGGCAGGCTGCTGAGCAATGACACAGCTATATGCAGCATCCAAGTGTGCCATAGACTGGAGACCATTCCCAAGGCTTCTGCTTATATATAGGAAGCAGACCACATCCCAAAGGCAGCTACCCAGCTGTTTGTGGTAGATCCCACCATGGAGTTGATTGCGAGTCTCATCCTGGGGAATAACTACCACCAGCTGCCCAGCCACTCAACCAGGCCCAGCCAAGTTGACACACAAACATAACTACCACAGGATTGTATATCACTTGGGCCAACTCCTAGGTAACAGAAACAAACAACAAAAAAAAACTCACTGCCATCGAGTTGATTCCGACTCATAGCGACTCCCTTTGGGTTTCTGAGGCAGTAAATCTTTACAGAAGTGGCTTGCCCAGGCTTCCTTCCATGGAGTGGCTGGTGGGTTTGAACTGCCAACTTGTGGTTAGCAGTCAAATGCCTTAGGTACTATGCCATCAGAACTCCTTGATAACAGAGGTCAAGTTCAATTTTGTTTGACTTCCTCAAAATAAACAGCATAATGCTCTGCCAGTGGTATCTACTACATAAAGCTTTGTTAAATAAGTAGGAATGGGAAGTTGAGACCTCATAATGGAAAAGACAATTCAGCATTAATCTGGTTGTTGAGAGAGAGTCACACTGATTCCCCATTCATTTTAATTCACTTGTCAGAGTTAGAAAAGATAAAAATGGCATTCTGAATGAGAAATCATACTATTTTTGTGAGATAATACTCAGATATAAACATAGAATAACAGGAAAACTATCCATCTAGTGAGTCTGACATTTGAATCTAGGACCTTTTTCTACTAGATTTTGAAGTTTCAGTCTAGGCAATTGATAGAGTCAAGGTATTTTAGTTTCAGGGTGAATGCATCTTTGAAGCAGTGCCTTAAGGTACTATGAAAACAATATGAAATTCACAATAGTTCTTTTCTCCTTTTCCCATGGTGTTTCGTTTTGTGTTTCTAAATTTTATTGTAGTTGGAGGTAAAAGTTTTGCAGAGCAAATTAGATTTCCATTCAGCATTTTATATATATTTTATTTTGTAACGTTGTTTGTAATCCCCTCAATGAACAGCACTCTTCCTGCTTCCTCCCTGAGTTCCCCATTTGCAATCATTCTTCTTCCTGCCCCCACCTGCCTTCCGAGCGTTGTTTTTGGGCAAATACTGCCCTTTTGGTCTTGTAAAGTTGATTATATTGAAAAGTACATTCCTCCGTGATGTTATTAATCACTTCGTAGGCCTATGTGGTGTTTGGCTGAAAGTTGATTCCCAAGGATGGGTTTATCTCCAGTGTTGAAGGTGTATAAAGGTCACAGTCTCAGAGTCTTTATCAGACCAGGAAGTCTGGTCTTTTGTAAGATTTTCTATTTTTGTTCTACATTTTTTTTTTCTCCCTCTCTGTCCAGGACTTTCTATTATAATCCTAATGAGAGCAGTTCTGGTCTCAGGGTCATGGAGGCTATGGTTCACGTGGGCCATTAGTCCTTTGGACTGATTGGTTCCTTGTGTCTGATTTCACGCTTCTTTGCTCTGGATGGAAAGAAACCAGTAGTTCCATCTTAGCTGGCTGCCCCCAAGCTTTTGAGACCCTAGTCGCTACTCACCAAAGTAGGATGTAGAGCATTGTCTTTGTGGCCTATGTTATGCCATTTAACCAAATGTCCCCTGAGACTGTAGTCCTAAATCCCCAAGCTGAGTGACTCATTCCCTCTCGAGTTTGGTCATGACTAAGAAGTTTTTGAACTTTGCCCCCGTGTGCTCTGTGATATACTTGGATATATTTGCAGTATATTACAAATATATATGTAGAAGTATCCTCTGTGAAACCTATATATACTCATTTTCACGTATTATTGAGTATTGTAATGAAAGAAGTCTTTGTATTCCCCTTTAATTTTCTTTATTTTCAAAATATTTAGCTCCCCAGTGAAAGAACAGTGACATTTACTTAAAACTTTGCTTTTAAATAGAATGTACACTAATGGCTAGAAGGTAAAAAATTTTAACTTCATTAGCAGACCAATTGACATTTTCTGTTACACCTGGATTTTTATTCAAATTTTTCATTCCATCTTGAAAGATATATATATGTATTTTTTTTTATTTTTAGTGTGGATGATTATATAACCTAGTGGTTAAAGCAGGGGCTTCTGTGTTCTCCAACACATATTTTGAACTCTTGCTCTGTTAAACTAAGGCTTAGTGTCCTTTTCAGTAAAATGGGATAATAGTGTCTACATAATTGAATTGAATGAGATAATCTATGTGAAGCACGAAGCATTAAGTATAGTGCTGACACACAGTGAACACACTAGCTAGTGTTATTTGTATTATTTGAGATTCTATTGTCTTCATATTTTATGTATTTTTTAACATCCATATCTAATCTTATAATCAATGTTTTTATCAGGAATGTGAAGTTCGGATTTTGTGAATCTGAATTAGTTCATCCTTTTTCCTTTATCTCTTGTCAAAAATTTTAGCTAGACTACAATATTTTTATTTTCATTAAAATAAATATTATTAATTATACATATTTTTTGATTTATTAAAAAGCAAAATAAAAATTGTAAATAACATTTTTATTACTATAAAATTAGTAAGTTCATTGAAGATTTATGAAATGCTGAAAGTATATAAAAAAGAAAAGTAGTATCTTCTGTAATCCCACTCTCAAATATAATCAATGTTAGCATTTCTGTGAAATCTCTTACAGTCAGAATGCCAAACATTCTGCAGGTCTTTTATTACTGATTTAGGGAGTGTTCTTATTTGTCTCATTCCAGGGATGTTCTTGGTCAGTTATATTTGTGGATCTGGATGCTCATAATCGCAACAGACAAACTTTGTGCTCTTTGTTACCTAGAGAATCAAGATCTCATGTAAGATATTTTTATAATTAATATGAACTATCACATAAAATTTTTATGTAATTTTGCTTTTTTTTTTCAAGACAGTGCTCTAAAATGGTACAATGGTAAAAGATTAGAAGAATATTGTTCATTATTTGTATTTCTTTTGGGTAAAATTCCTTTTGTTTCCTGTTTCTTCTCTGTCATTTGATTAACTTTGTCTAATAAACTTTACTATTTATCCATTATTCAACCATTCAAATATAGTCTTAGGGTGATAACATTTGAGTATATATGTTTCCACATACTTTATGCACATATATAGTATTTTTATTTTGTGAAGTGGAATCATATTGTTCACAATATATGATAACCTAATTCTGTTGATGAGCAAAATATCATGGACATGATTCCATATGACTAAGCATATTCCTACATATAAGTTTTAATGACTGCTCATTTGTTCAACAGTTGCTGCATATTTAGATTGTGTTCTGTTTTTCACAATATAAACAAGTAAATTGTTATAACAAAGGAAATTGTGATGCCTGATTATTGGTGTTCAATTTTTATACACTGCCTTAATTAATATTTTAAGATTTGAGTCCAGTGTTGAACCTTGAAAGTACTCTTTATTAATGAATAAACTTTATCTCCTTTGTAAAGTTCACTAAAGCTGCTGTATTAACGTATACATGTCCCTTGCAGCAAAGCTATTGGATAACTTAATTGACCTTTCATCCCTGTATGTCTTCTTGGACTGTCTTGACTGTGTCGCTGCTGCCGCTCACTTTCTGCTCTTTCTAACGGCTCCAGAACACAGACGCCGCCCTGCTCCCCTGCATCAGCTATCCTGCATTTGCCCTGGATGATGAAGTTCTGTTTAACCAGACACTTGATAAAGTGGTTAGAAAGTTAAAAGGAAAATATGGATTTAAGCGTTTCTTGAGAGATGGCTATAGAACATCATTGGAAGATCCCAACAGACGCTACTACAAACCAGCAGAAATTAAGGTATCACGAACTCTCCCACAATAGCAGCACAGCGCATATTCAGGAGGCAGACTTCTTGGGTTTGAATTCTGGCTCAACATTTGCTAGCCACAAGGCCATTGGAATATTAAACACTCTCTGTTTAATATTCTTTCTTGGTAAAATAATACCAGTCTCCTGAGATTATTCTGAGAATTAAATGAGTAAATATACATAAAACTGCTGAGAATAGTGCTTGGCACATAGTAAGTTCTCAATAAGTGTTACTTCGGATTCTTATCAGTGAGACCCATTTGCTCATTGGGTGTGTAATTTTTCTATTGCATTTTCAGTTCTCTGCCTGCCTGCTTCATACTGTTTATCTTATATAATAGCAATTATTTATTTGTCATCCAGCTTTCAATCTATTAAGCAAATCTCTTATTGAAACTGCCAGTCCTTCCCTTTTGTGTTTTTCTGTTCCATTTTGAAACTTCCCTTGGAAATAATAGCCTTTTAAATATTTAGTTTTAAAATACTATTTCAAATGTATAAACCTACACTACCATATCCAAGTTTATACTAGCTGTTTTTAAGCCTTCCAGAAAGCTGTAACTCCCACCACACTCTTCCTGCCCCCAAAAAATGTAAGCATCCGTGCACATTGCTGAAGAATTTGCTTTAGTGGGACAGATTGAAAATATTTATGTAAGCATGGTTTTAACTTTGACTCAGTCAATGAGGATAGGTCAGTCTCTGCATAAAAAAAATGTTGAGGTAACATTGTACCTTGTAATTTGTTTGTCAATTAACATACCACTCTTAAATTTCACATAAGCTTAAGTTTTTCAAGACTACCAGATAAGCTGTGGATTATTTTATTTAATTTCATAGTTGACTACTATTTGGGAGTGTTGAGAACTATTTCATTGTGTATGTTTTTGAGATTTTACAGCTGTCTGTTAGATTGAGCCTAGAAGTCCATTTATATCTTAAACATCTTTTTTTAAATTTATTTTTATTGTAATTTTGGTGAAAGTTTACAGAGCAAATTCATTTTCCATACAGAAGTTCATGTGTACTTTGTCTTATGACATTGACTGTAATTTCCCACAATGCAGCAGCTCTCCTCCCTGTTCCTCCCAATACTTACCTCTTCTCTGTGTCCTTCTCTCCTGCACTCCTGCCTCACAAGCTGTCTCCCTGGACATACACAGCCCTTCTGTTCTCCCATGATTGATCTCTCCAAAGAGTGTATCTTCCTAATGTAAATGTTCAGTTTATAGTCCTGTCTTTTGTTTTATCTCTTAAACATCTTTAGATGTTTCTCTTCTATTTAGTACATTTCTTGCACTGATTTACAGCACTTACATTTTAATTAGACTTCCTGCATACTTGAACTTGAACCAGCAGACCTTCTCTATTTCTGCACTTCTTGCTCAGCATCACCAAGGAAAGGCAGATAGTATGAATAGGTGCCACCTCAATTTCAGGACATCCATCTCGGCACATAACAACAATGGCAACATCTTGGTTCAGTCCTCCTCATGACTTTCATTGCTTGTCAGTCCTCCTGTGTGACCCTCTTGAAAGCTTTTCTAGCTTTTTCCTTATAGACCAGGAGGCTGTCGTTCAAACAGAACAAAAGGATACCGCATGGTTTAAAATCAGGAAGGAAGTGCATCAGGGTTGTATCCTTTCACCATACTTATTCAATCCATATGCTGAACAAATAATCTGAGAAGCTGGACTATATGAAGAAGAACATGGCATCAGGATAGGAGGAAGACTCATTAACCACCTGCGATATGCAGATGACACAACTTTGCTTGCTGAAAGTGAAGATGACTTTAAACACTTACTGATGAATATTAAAGACTACAGGCTGCAGTATGGATTACATCTGAACAGAAAGAAAGCAAAAATCCTCACAACTGGACTGATAAGCAGCATCACAATAAATGGAGAAAAGATTGCAGTTGTTAAAGATTTCATATTACTTGGTTCCACAATCAACACCAATGGAAGCAGTAGTTAAGACAACAGATGATGTATTGCACTGGGCAAATCTGCTGCAGAAGACCTCTTTAAAGTCCTGAAGAACAAAGATGTCTCCTTGAAGACTAAGGTGTGCCTAACCCAAGCCATGGTATTTTCAGTCACCTCAAATGCATGTGAGAGCTGGACAGTGAACAAGGAAGACTGAAGAACAGTTGATGCTTTTGAGCTGTGGTGTTGGTGAAGAATGCTGAAAGTACCATGGACTGCCAAAAGAATGAACAAATCTGTCCTAGAGTGCAGCCAGAATGCTTCTTAGAAGCGAGAATGGCCAGACTTCGTCTCACCTACTTTGGTCATGTTGTCAGAAGGGACCATTCCCTGGAGAAGGATATCATGCTTGGTAAAGTAGAGGGTCAGTGAAAAAGGAGAAGGCCTTCAACACAGTAGTTGCAACAGTGGACTCAGGTATAGCAAGGATTGTGAGGCTGGCACAGGATCGGGCAGTGTTTCATTCTGTCATACATAGGGTCGCTATGAGTCGGAGCTGACTCGACGGCACCTAACAACAACAACAACATAATGTTCCTAGACCTTGCTTCTTACTTCCTGCTTGCCAGGTTTTCATTTCTGTGTGGTCTTCCCACTGCATCTCTCCTCATCCATGCTTACCTCCATCTCTCTTGTCTCATGGAAGGTGCTTGTTTTTCCTTCTAAGGCTAACCTTCCATCCGTGCATCACATTATGTTCTCTTGTCCTTCCTTGAGATTCCTCTATATCATTTGCTTTCTTGTCTAATACAACAATGTTCATCTCCATCTTTCTCTTTGTTTTCTCTTTATCTCCACTCCACATTCCTTCTATTTTGCTCCTCCAGTTCACAAGAACTTCTTTTCCTCAGCATAAACATTTTGACCATCCTCCTTAAATAAGCAAACAAAAAGTTCTCCCTTTACCATCATCCCTATCTTCATCCTGTCCTCCCTGTGTTCACAGCCACATTCTGAGAAGAATGGCCTGTACGTGGTTTCTTTCTTTGTTTACGTTTTACCCACTCACTTTTCCCCCTTTTAACCTAGCTTCTTGCCCCTAGCATTCCTCAGTAGCTGTGCTGGCTTCAGTCAGTTTAGATTACTGGAGCATAATGGAGGCTTTCCTGACCTGGTTTCACTGAACCTCTTTTCAGTGTCTGAATGTTTTGACTGAGTCCTTTTTCTTGGTTATTTTCCATTTGTTGTGATTGCACTCTCTTCCTACTTCTGTGATTATTTACTCACTGACTTCTTAGCCTTCTTTGCAGGAGTCTAAGCCTCAATCCTGATAGTCAGCCATTCTAGGCTCTTCCTTGTCACTTACCCTTTTTATCAATCACCAACTCTGGCAAATACAGCCAAAATCTTATAAATCTGTTCTTTTCTGTTATTACTCCTTGGTTAGGGATGGTGGTTCATAACCAGAAGTGATTTTGCCCCTCATGGAAAATTTGGCAATGTCTGGAGACATTTTCATTGTCACAACTTGGTGGGTGGTACTGACATATAGAGGTTAGAACCCAGAGATATTGCTAAACATCCTACAATGCACAGGGCAGCCCCCCTTCCCACAGCAAAGAATTATTTGACCCAAATATTAATAGTGCAAAAGTTGAAAGCCTGTTTAGACTATTATTATTTCTCTTTCAGTTGCTCCAGCAATCTTCCATCTGGTCTGATTTCTTGTCCTACAATTCTCATCAATTCTGTAACTGCTCAACCTAGCAAGTAAATCTAATATATGTCTAATTCTGCTCAATATTCACCATTGGTTCCCTGTAGTTTACAGATCAAAGTCTCAGTCTCTTAGCATGACTTTCCAAACCCTTCCTGGTCTGACTGGCCTGGCCCACCTGATGGACTTCAGCTTTCACTACTATCTCCTTGCTTGTTCCAGAAACACTGAACTTGAACATACTTTATGCTTCCACGAATCTATGGTTTGCACTTTTTGTTTTCTCTGCCTGAAGTTTCCTTAGTTCACCTTTTCAGTCGAAACCCATTCATCATCAGGCAAAGCATCTCCTTCCCTGTAAGCCCTGCCCTGACCTTTTAGGGAGATCCAGGTGGTTCGTTGCCTGTGTTCCTGCAATACCATGTATAGATATTTCTCAATGGACTGCAGTTGTTTATTTACAACTGCCTCCCCACTAGCTGTGAGAACATGAGAGAATGTACTCTATCTTTTTATCTAATTGGTATCATTAATTAGTACTTAGCAGATGTTTATTGATTGAATGACTATTGTTTGATAGATTGAACAAATGAACGCTTGAATAATGAGAATCTTGAATTTAAAAAAGAAGAGTGAAATGACATATATCCTAACTATAACTGTTCTACTTGTTTGTGAAAGATTTCATTTTAGTGCTGGTTTTATTTTCTATTTCAGCTATTTGATGGCATTGAATGTGAATTTCCCATATTTTTCCTTTACATGATGATTGATGGTAAGTGAGCTTTGTTTCTGAAATTTAAACTATAGGATATATGTTGTTTAAAGAAAAGCAGAAAAGAAATATGACTCCTTTTACCCACAAAATAAACTGCACTCAGTGCTGTTAACTGCTCTGCATTTTTATATGTTAGCCGTCTATTCTCTGAGTGGAGGTTAAATAATTTGAAGAATTAAAAATATACTTTGAAGCATTTACAAAATGATAGTAATCTATTATTCATATTTATAAAGCAGAATTTTTATTAATAGAAATCATGCATATTATAATCTGTGACATGGATATTTTTAATACTTAGAGAATTTCAAATAATAAAAATTTAATTTTCAATTTTAAATTCTAGCATGACCTTCAAAAATCAATTTTTTAAGTATACATATTTGCAGTACTTTTTTTTCCAGTTTTAATGTGATCATTTACATAGAAAATTGCTGAGATAGTCATAAATGAGCTAATGGATATTTTTAAGGCAAAATTTCTGTGATGCTTACTGAGTTTAACTGCTGTTGGATTTTATGTTTTAGGAGTTTTTAGGAACAATCCCCAACAAGTAAAGGAATATCGGGAACTTCTGACTCCAGTACTTCATCATACCACAGAAGGTATAGTTGGATTGTCTTTTCAAGAAGTTTTTCTTCCAAGATTTCCTTGAAGTTCCTTTAAAATATATAAATGATTCCTTTATAAAGCATAGCAGTTTATAATAAATTGAAAAAATGAATGGGACATCAAATAAAATTAGAAAAAAAGATCTCTATTAATTTGTTATAATACTTTGTTGTTATAAGAGGACTTCATTAGGTAGTCATGGCTATAATGCTTCCAGTGTAATTTGCCAGGTGGTCAGAGGTTCTTTGTCAGTTACTTACCTCACCCCACTTAATTTGACAGTAATATAAAGTGACTGATGTTATCCAGGTCACCCAGTATGTTATGCTCTGGTAAGCACTGCTGTTTCCAGAGGGCCTCTCAGAGAGGCTCTGTCCCAGTCTAAATGGTCTGGGAACATCTTGGCCTCCTCTTTGGAGTTACTTCTAAAACGCTTAGCATGTTATTTGGATGCTCAAATGTCGTTTTAGGGGATGGAGTTTATGTTTTAGAAATGGTCAAAAGGCCCAGTCTTACAAGTAAGGGTATATTTGTTTTGGTCAAAGATCAGTAGAAGCTTTAAGGAACATAACCAATTTTTCAGTAATACTGGAATTCTGATTCTCAAAGCAATTGCCAGGAAGAAGCTTCAGATATCTTTTGGAGTTTGGAAGTAATAATGGAGTAAGGATAGAGTCTCGTGAGTGAACATCTTTTAAAACATATTTATCTGGAAGTTATAAAGTACAGTAGGTGACTTAGCCTAATGTCCTCTGTGTTCATCCATGTTATGAGGTGTTTCTCAGATTCATCATTACTCTTTAACATTGGGTTGTATTGATTGTGTGTGTTTCCCATAGTTTGTTTATCCATCCATCTGTTGATGGACACCTAGGTTGTTTCCATCTTTTTGCGTTGTGAATAATGCTGCGATTCCGTGGGTGTGCATATATCCGTTCATGTCAGGGCTCTTATTTCTCTAGGATATATATCTCGTAGTGAGATTGCTGGGTCATAGGATATTTCAAATTCCAACCTCCTCCCCCCACCCCCCAGTTCCTAACTTGAAAGGTGTCTAAGGGCCATAGTCTTGGGGATCTCATCAGTCTTCATGGAACCAATAAACCTAGTCTTTTTTATGATTTTGACTTTTGCTGCACATTTCTCTCCACTCTATCTGGGACTTCTATAGTGATCCCTTTGAAAGTAGTCAGCAATGGTAGCCAGTTACCATTTACTTCTTCTGGTCTCAGGGTCATGGAAGCTGGGATTCATGTGGACCATTAGTCCTTTGGGCTAATTATTTCCTTGTGTTTTTGATTTTCTTCACTCTTCTTTGCTCCAGATGGGGAGAGACCATTTGTTGCACCTTAGATGGCCACTTACAAGCTCTTAAGACCCCAGTCACTACTCACTGAAGTAGGATATATAACGTTGTCTTTGTGGACTACATTATGCCAGTTGACCTTAGTGTGCCCCAAAACTATGGTCCTGAGCCACCATGCTCAGCAAATCATTCCTTCGAGGGAATGATTACTAAGACGTTTTCATAACTTTGCCCCCTGTATGCTCTACTACATTCACAGACATATTTGCAGCACATATAAGTACATATATAGAAATATCTCTGTCAAACCTGTTATTCACGGGTGTAGTCCCCTTCCCCTTCCTACTGCACTTTAGATTATCTATCAGAGTATCCCCTTGCAGGTTATTTTTATTCGTGTTATTGCAAGATTGTGTGCTTAGAAGTATTCACCGCTGTTGCCTTTAACTCGCGTGCTCCTCCCTGTGTCTTTGTTGCCTTGACCCTTTTGTGCTGACCCCCTCCCCCATTACATATTGCATTTCCCTTCAGCCAAGTTAATATGTGTCTATCCTCTAGTTGGTGATTTTCCTTCCTGAAAGTTTGTGCTTTTCTTCTTTTTCATTTTGGGGTGAAGGTTTATTAATTTTCTTTGAGGTTACCCTGTAATTTATTATTATCTTCCCAAGTTTCAAGCAGTCCGTTCTGTCTTGATATCGTCTTGACTTCCTCTTCATTTGGAAGTTCTGTAGCTGTATCACTTACTCCTATTTTGGCTGTGTATTTATCATCATTTACAAATTGGCATTTCTGTTTCCTGTTTTCCATCTTGTGGGTTTGTTTTATTTTTGATACTTCTGAACCTGAGTTGATTTCCAGATGATGTTGCTGTATGTCTTAATCTCTGCTTGTTGTCTACATTGGTAGTTCTTTGTCCAGAGGGCTGCTCTTAGCATTTCTAATAAGGTTGGTCTCGTTTTTGCAAATTCTCTATTTGTTAGATATGTAATTCTTAGTTAGCAGTTTTTCTTTTCTTTTCTTTCAGCATTTTATATATGTCATTCCTTTGCCTTCTTGTTTGCATGGATTCTGGCAAGAAATCAGAACTTAGTCTTTTCGTTTTACCCAAGCTGCTTTCAGCATTCTTTCTTTGTCTTTGATTTTGGACCGTTTGATGATGGTGTGTTTTGGTGATTTTCTTTTGGGATCTATCCTATTCGGAGTTCTTTGAGCATCTTCAACGTATATCTGTTTGTCTTTCATAATATTAGAGAAATGTTTTTCTGAAAATTTTTGAGAATTTTCTCAGTGCTTTTTTTTTTCCCCCTCTTACTGTTCTGGAAACTTGATGACACCCAGCAACAACAACAATATGTTTATGTGAGAATCTAGTTATTGGTTGATTGGTTGAAATCTAGACATGATGCAGTTCTTTAATCAGGTCCTAATTTGAAATATATGATGACCAAAGATTGTGTTGATAGTGCCAAAATACAGGATTCCTAGGGCTGTCATAATGAATTAGAATAAATGTGATGGCTTAAAACAACAAATTTATTTTTTCACAGTTCTGGAGGTCAGAAATCCAAAATCAAGGTGAGAGTAGGATTAGTTCTGGAGGCTCAGGAAGAAATCCATTCCATGCTTCTCTTCTAGCTTCTGGTAGCTCTTGGCAGTCCTTGGCTTTCCTTGGCTTGTAGATATATCACTTCCATCTCTGCCTCTGTCTTCATCCTTTCCCTCTGGATTCCTGTGTTTTCTCTTCTCTCTTGTAAGTCCAGTGTCCTCAGATATAGGGCCTGTCCTCATCTAGTATGATCTCATATTGAGATCCCTAATTACATCTACAAAGACCCTTAAGGCCACATTCACAAATAGCAGGTGGACATATCTTTTTGTAGAACACTATTCAACCCATTGGGAGCTCTGGTAGCATAGTGCCTAAGGCACTTGACTACTAACCAGAAGGATGATAGTTCAAACCCACTAGCCACTCCTCAGAAGGAAGATGGGACAATCTACTTCCATAGTGATACTGCCTCAGAAACCCAAGGAGGGGTCGCTATGAGTTAGGTCCAACTCGACAGCACATAACAACAACAACAACAACACTGTTCTGGAATTCCAGTCACGTGTAAATTATTCCTTTTGATGGTGTTCCAAACGAATCTTAAACTTTTTTCTTATTATTTGTTTTTTTTTTTCATTCTTGTTTCTGATTTTTCTCCAACAGATAGTGATTGAGTGATTTGTCTTCAATCTTGCTAATTCTGCATTCCATTGATTCAGTTCTACTCCTTTGTCCTTCCAGTGTATTATCCACTTCTGAAATTTTAATATTAATCTTCTGGATTTCTATTTGATGTTTTTGTAGAGTTTCTAATTTTCAGTTTATTTTGTCAATTATTTGTTCTTGTCTTTAAAAAAAAAAATTCTAGAGTTTTTTCTGTGTTTTCCTTGATTTGTCTGTGCTTTCCTCAGACTCTCTCTCAATCAGATAGTTCCACTGTCATTTTTCCCTCTGGAAGATTTTCTGCCCCTGTACTTTGGTCACTTGTTTAAGGCATCTTGTCCTGTTTGTGTGTGTGTGTATGTAATTTGAAGTTGTCTATTGTCTCCAAGATATTTTAGTGTTATTGTATTAATTTATTGATATGTTTTTTCACTTCAATCTTATTTTTTATTTTTTTCTGTTTTAATATAGCCAAGCAATACAGCAGTTGTATTACTCTAGTCACTAGCTGAGGTGAGGGCAGGCTGGGTAGGTGTTGGCCACTGTGTCATCCATCAAGTAGTGCTTGAACAGGTTGAGGCACTCGCCCAGAGGCTTGGGCAGCAGATGTGTATGGGTATGTTTGGGTAGGGTCACTGGCTTCTAATGCTGGGTCAAGATAGAATGGAAAAGGGGAGTTACGTGAAGGGGGGGGGATGAAAGGAAAAAGACAAAAAGGGGGAAGGAAGAAGGTACACCTCAGAAGAGAGAAAAAAGAAGAAGAACAAATAAACACCAACAAAAATAAAATAAGAAGCTGCTGAAATCCCCAAGACTATGGCCCGTAGACAGCCTTCAGGCCTCGAGCCAAACTCACCCCCATGCTCAACTTTAAGCCAAATAAGAAGGCCTGTAAGGTGAGCAGTAACACCAAGGAGGTGGAAGTGCTGCATTTGCCTAGGGATAAATCTCAGAAGGCAATAAGTGATAAGAAAGAAGGATAGATGGAAACAGTGAACTGAAGGAGAATGTGGGAAGAGTGCTGTTACATTGTGGGAACTGAGATCAGTGTCACAAATCAAACTACGTGTGAATTGAATGTAAAACTAATTTGCTTTGTAAACTTTCTCTCAAACTACAATAAAAAGCGAAAAAAAATGATAGGGTATCAGTGTCTTAGGTTAGGTTCTCTAGAGGAGCAAAACCAGTGATGTGTGTGTAGAGAGAGAGGGAGAAAGATGATTGATTGATTTTAAGGAAATGAGTCACACAGTTGTGGAGGCATGGCAAGTCCCAAATCCATGAGTCAGGCATCAGGCTGGAGGCTTCCTCTGACTCACATGGTCCCAGGGACGGTTGTACCCAAAATCAACAGGTCAGATGGCAGGCTGCCGGTTCACGGTGCTGCGGGAAGTGATGAATACCAAAATTGGCATGTCACGGGGCAGGCATGGACTAGAGATCTGCTAATGATGAGTTGGGTGTAGAATCGAGAGGAGAGTGAGTTTGCCAGAACATCCATATATATTGGATGCAGGCCACACCCCCAAGGAAATCCCCCTTACATCAGATCACAAAATGGAGAATAATTACAGAATACTGAGAATCATGGCCTCGCCAACTTGACACATAATATTAATCATTACAGTTGATCAGAAATGGGTTGCCTTATGGGTACATGCACAAACTGTTAGTCACATCACTAAGCCCCATTCCTTTCTTACATGAATTTTGTGACACTCTTCTGGTTTTCCATAAATATCTGTGAGAAAATACTTTGTATTACATGCTCACCTTTTAAAATACTTTTAAATGTTAAAGTTATGAAGTGCCTCTGGGTAAATACTGGATCACAAATAAATAATAATTAAAAACAATTATTTATGTTTCATGATCCAAATCACTTACCTAATATAAGAAAAAATGTATTGAATTTTGTAATGAGTGTCATATTTGAAATTCTTTGAATCAGATATTTTAGTATTCAAGGAAGGTCATTGATATATTGAGATGGTAGTTTAGTGTACCATACTTCAGGCTTCATCATGGTCACAGAATGAAGTACATATTATTCTTAAATGTTTTTAGTAGTTTTAAGCACCAAGTCTCACTATCAATTGGTACATGAAGGAAAAAGTGAAATTGATAGAAACCTATGTAATTTTATTGTTGTTGTTATGTGCCATCTAGTTGGGCCCGACTCATAGCAACTCCTCCTTGGGTTTCTGAGGTGGTATCACTACAGAAGTAGATTGTGCCATCTTCCTTCCAAGGAGTGGCTAGTGGATTTGAACCACCAGCCTTCTAGTTAGCAGTCACATGCCTTAAATACTACACTACCAGAGCTCCCTGTAATTTTATTAGGAAAATTAAATTTACTGTGGGCTGATGATGTAAATAATGCCTAAGGCATTTGACTGCTAACCAGAAGGCTGGCAGTTCAGACCCACCAACCACTCCTTGGAAGGAAGAGTGAGCAATCTACTTCTGTAGTGATATCACCTTGGAAACCGAAGGAGGGGTCACTGTGGGTTGGAACTGACTCAGCAGCAGTGAGTTTGGTTTTTTGATGGTGCAAAATACCTTTTGTAGCATCCTACCAGAATATTCATCTTTATGTCATACAGAAAAATCTTACTCTTTAAATACTATTTTTCAGTTTACATCAAGGAATATTATTAAATGGGTTGGTCAAAAGGAGCCCATGTGATGCAGTAGTTAGGTGCTCAGCTGCTACTAAAAAAGTCAGTGGTTCTAATCCTTTAGCTGCTCTGCAAGAAAAAGATGTGGCGTTCTGCTTCCATAAAGATTACAGCCTTGGACCCTTGTGTGGCAGTTCTCCTATGTCCTATAGGATCACTATCAGTCAGAATCGGCTCAAGGCAATGAGTTTAATGGGGATCACAGGAGAAGAAGGATTTTTATTTTTTTTCAATGATATTGAATGGTAGATAATGGACTTAATGTCTAAATGGGGATTTCTTTGCTCTAAGCGATGGTTCAGGGTTGTAATTCTTCATTTAAGATTATACAATATCTCATCTGTGAAGCTTCCATAGACTAATCCTATTAAAAATGCCTTCTATTGCTCTAAATATTTGTGTACTGTATATTTGTGGATTCATTTAAAGATGTTAAAATTAAATGTTGTTAAAGGAGATTATGTACACATTGTTGGCTAAAGCATAATGTATGCTGTCGAATTAGTGTCTTAATGTCAAGAAGCTTTTCTCATGTGTTTCATTGGCAACTTCTAACAGGAGCTAGAATATCCAATGTTCTATACATAGCCTTTCAAATCTGTTACTTCCTTACAACCTTTCTCTCTCCTTGCTTTCTAAACATGGAAATTTCTTGAAGTGAAAGTTGGGGGTAGGCACGGATTTGTTCCATTTTAAATATATATTTTTTAAACTCCACAGGATATCCTGTCGTGCCAAAGTACTATTATGTGCCAGCCGACTTTGTAGAACTTGAAAAAAGAAATCCTGGTAGTCAAAAGCGATTTCCTAGCAACTGTGGCCGTGATGGAAAACTGTTTCTTTGGGGACAAGCCCTTTATATCATTGCAAATCTCCTGGGTAAGTGGAGAAGATTGAGAATTATTATTATTATTATTATCATCATCATCATCATCATCATCATCATCTAGCATATTATTAGGTTGGGTTGCTTTTCAAGCTGTTCAGAGGTCTTTGGGTAGTTTCTTAGCATGTAAAGATATGTTAATATGTCTGTTTCACTGAGTGATAATGGACAGTTTTGGGGAAGAAAGTCTAAGTGTCGGTACCATTATGATTATTTTAGGGACTGATTTAGCTCTGTGGATAGGCTTCTAACATAAGACTATGGGAACTTTGAGTTATTTTCATATGGTGTAATAAAATTTTGATTTCATAAAACAGTCATGCTTGGTCATTGCTTTAGTAAGCCACTTTCCAAAAGGAATTGGTTATCTGAAAGTTCGCTTCTTTCCATTAAGTACACATTGGCAGTTTTCTCAGTTAGCTAGAGGCTTAATGGGGCCATTATTCATAATTCTCTGAAGAATTGTTTTTCAGCTTCTTCTACAACTTCAGCTGAATCAGAGAACTCCTGACACATTGAAATGAAGGGTAATTTAATGAATACAGGAAGCAGTATGCATCTTCCTGCATCATTCCTTATTAAAATTTTAAATATTCTTAACTTTTCCCTCAAAAGGACTATGATTTTAGAGTCTGAATTCCTTTATACCAAACAGATTATGAACCAGGTAATTGTGAATGCTGTAACTGAACTACAAGAACTGCTGCTACGTGGAATGCTATTCTTGTCTTTGTTGTTTCTAGCATTACTGCAGAAACACTAGACTTGTTTGTACTGTAGGAGTAATCAGCTTTAGATATTTTAATTTTTGTTTTTACTTTTTTTTTAACATTGCACTAGAAAAGTGTATTTCAAAGGCTAGATTTCCAATTCAGTGATATAGAAGATTGGCAGAAACTAACCAAAGCATAGACAATTAAGAACGTGTAAATCTACCTGTCCTGCCTCTATGCCGTCTTCCTTTTCCAAGGTTACTACTGAGCTCAGTCCATCCACTTGTGCTCTGTATCCCCATCCTGCCTTCTTACTAGCCATCCATCACCATTAACTTCCCCTTTGGACATGGGTCAGTTGGCCAAATGCTTTTTTCAGCCTACCTTATTCCTGACTGTAGTTAGTCTCTGTGCTTACTTAATACTAATTTAAGGACTTGGAGAAAACTTTTCTTCCTTAAAGGAACAACTTTTTGACAAGCAGTTGATATTATCTGTATTTGTTTTGCCTGTGATTTTTCCAAAGGGAGACACTGTACCCATGAAGTCGTTTGTTTCAATCAAGCCAAGTTAGATTGTCTCGGGTATTATTATATGAATACAAAGAAACTGTTGATATCCACTGCTAAATAAAAACATATTTTAGTAGGGGAGTAGTTAACCTATGTAAAGGCAAGAATTTTAATGTTAGAATTACAAGTTTCTAAAGCCACCAGCCACTTCCCGGCAGGAAGGTTGGGCAATTTTCTTCTGTAGTGATACCGCCTCGGTAACCCAAGGAGGGGTCACTTTGAGTTGATTCTGACTTGACAGCAGTGAGTTTGGTAGTTTTGGTTTGGTATATACTTTTTAGTTGGAAAATAAAAATAACTATAATGAAATTTTTCTTTGGTCTGACACTGAAAACTGGTCCTTAGGATCTGGGATTTGAGGTCTACACCTTCTTCATCCTGTTTTTTGCTCTATCTCCAGAGTGGGGCTGGCAGAATTAGAAAGAGTAAAGTTTGAATACAGCCTCTGGATAAAACTGCAGGGCTTATGCAAAAGTGACTACACCCTACATAAGCAAATTTTTAAAAAAGAAAAAGATCGAGAACGATATCTATCAGTAAAGTATTGGGCCTGCCTTACTCCAAAATAAATTAGCAGGACTTGAATGACCTGCTAAAAGATGGGATTTTCTTACGTCAGCGCCAGAGTGAGTAGAAAACAGTCCGGGTCATGCGTCCACCGCGGTTTCATGACTGAAGAGAAGAGATGCTGCAGGGCTGGCCTGAAAAAACAGAATCTTTTTTTTTTTTCTTTTCCCTGATGTGTATCTACAAAGGCAGTAAAGAACATGCAGAAGATGCATTGGAATTGATGAAACCACAAAGTTATGTCCTGCTGTAAAAAGGTGCTACATATTCATTAGCACCTGGCCTAGCTTTGTGTCATCTGGTTCACAGCTCACAGGTTAAGATGAATGAGATCTCAGAGGAGTGAGTCACTTAGTTCTCCTTCACTATTACATACACGTTCCCCCAAGAACCATCAACTTCTGTGAATTTTTAGTAAGGTTCCAGACACCACATTTACCAACAAAATTTTATTTAAACTCGTTAAAGGAGCCTCAGGTGAATATCTACTTGACAACATTTTATGGGCAGTTAATTGAAGTTGTTATTTTTACATGAAGGTAATAGAATTGTGAATCTTTAAAAATATTCTTTAATATATGACTTTTGCTAATTCAGGTCGGTTTGTATCCCAGTGAAATCCAGTAAGGATATTTTGCTTTCTATATGCCTTACTAAATAATTATTGAGTCGGATCCAACACACAGCGACCCCTCCTTGGATTTCCGAGGTGGTATCACTGTGGAAGTACATTGCCCAACCTTCCTTCCGAGGAGGGGCTAGTGTGTTTAAACCACCAGCCTTCTGGTTAGCAGAGTAAATAATTATGCACCAAAACTATATGACTTCTATTCCTTTGTTATCATTATGCTGTTTACTGGCTAAGGCCTGAACCCTCCACTGTGTTCTTTAGAAATAGCAAATTATTTACAGTAATTCCTTTTTCTTTCTTTAGAAATATTATACTTTTAGCAATCAAATGTTTGCTCTGTAAAATAGATAACTATTATAAATATGTTGGTTTTAAATCAGATAAGACACATTTTAAGATATATTTGACTCATCTTAGAATGGAATGGTCATTAGTTATACCTTCAGGTATTATTTGAATTTGAAAGTTTAGGAATTACTTATATAAGAAATAACTGTAGTCGATGACGTGAGACAAAGTATATGTGAACTGCTGTATGGAAAGTGAATTTGCTCTGTAAATCTTTACCCAAATCACAATAAAAAAATAATAATAATAATAAAAGAACTACTTAAATAAGAAATAGTATATAGAATGCAGTATATCTTTTAGAGCACTTTGCAAAAATAAATAACCTTTTAAATATTTATCATATAAAAACTCGCTTGCAAATCATGAACTTTGATTTATTTATTTTTTATTTTGAGGTTCGACAAGCTAGAGAAGCATAAGGTAACATGAGATCAATTATAACTTTACATTAAAACTTCCCCAAACCCATTACTTAGATTTAATATCTTTTCTTATCCCATCTTTACAAACAAGAGAAACTAACACATTAGTTTTCAAGCCTAGAAAACAATCTGAATTCTAGATTTCACCTTGCCATTTCAGTATATATACAAGTAACATTCCTTACCCTGTACATCAGATGTTCACAGTAATGGCATTCATTCAAGTATTATAATATCCTCAATCATTAAAGATTAGAGACTTACATACCATATAACTTAAACCAGGTAAGTAAAAGAATTTTTTAGGACCAATATTTTGAAAGCTTATTAATAAATAACAAAGGTTAAGACAAAACATGTTCTTTGATTAAAATTGAATTATTGAGTGATTTTAATTAACTTCAACTTTCTTTCTAATATGTGCAGACTCCCCGAATATTCAAGTGAATAAAATGTTACTGAAATATATATCATGAGGGAATTTTTTTTCATTTGGGGATGGCTATTACTTAATATCCTTAGAGTGTTAGTTAGAGACTTCTGAAGTGATAAAATATAGAAGTACTTGACACATCCAAAGTTTTATATACATATGAAATGCACAATGAACAAATCTGTGTTGGAAGATGTACAGCAGGAATGCTCCTTAGAAGCCAGGATGGCCAGTCTTTGTCTCTGGCACTTTGGTGGTGTTATCAGAAGGGAACGGCCCCTGGAGGGGGATATCATTTTGGTGAAGTAGAGGAGCAGTGAAAAGGGGAAGCTCCTCAGTGAGGTGGATTGACACAGTGGCTACAACAGTGGGTTCAAGTGCAGCAGCGACTGGGAGGATGACGCAGGCTGGGGCAGTGTTTGCTTCTGTTGTACATTGGGTTGCCGTGAGTTGAAACTGACTTGACAACACCTAACAACAGCAACAAAACTATTTTTTAAGTCATCGTTTGGAAGCCAGTATAGTTCCCTATAGAATGGGTAGTTTAAATGATTATTACCATGCAGCAAACTTGTGAACATTTGATATAGATTCTTTCTTTGATACTATAATCTTTTTCCTCTGCTCTCATGCCCACGTTTTTCCTCTTTGTTTGATTTACTCGTCATAGTTTTTGTACTGTAATGGAAAGATCAAGGATTTGGGGGCCATGAGTTGGGGAACTTGAAAACTGAGGATTTGAATACAAGTTCTACCACTTACTACCTGTGTGAATCGAGAAATTTTGTTAACTTCCTTGAGCAACCGTTTCTTCGTTTTTAAGGTATAGGAATTAACTAATGACAAAATATGTTTAGAGCTTTTACTGTGGGACATAGTGCATGCTCAATGATACTTCTATTTCCTGTCCTGTCTCCTTCCCTCATTTTCTGTCAGCCACCATTGAGGAGGTAATGTATTTGAAATATGTTTCATAGCTCTTGTCAGTCAAGCAACTCAGGATGTTCATGGGTCATCCTTGTAGGTACCACCAAAGCCACAGAACTTACCACAAGAAGAAAACATTTCCCCAGTTACTACTTAACCATTCATCTAGTCATTGATACAACAGCAGTTTATAGAGTGCCTACTCTCTCTGTTCTATTGTTATTAGTTGCCTTTGAGTCAAACCTGGCTCGTGATGACTTTATGTATAAAAGAATGAAACATCGCCTGCTCCTGATTCTCCTGATTTTCCTGATCATTGGTGTTTGGGTCCATTGTCGTGGCCATTGGGTCAATCCGTACCATTGAGGGTCCTCCGTTTTCATTGGCCCTCCACCAAACATGATGTCTTTTTTAGCAATCGGTCTTTCTTGATAATGTCTCCAAAATAAGCAAGCTGAGGTCTCCTAAGGAACGTTCTGGCTGAATTTCTGCTGAGGCTGATTTTTTTGTTCTTCTGGCAGTCTGTAGTATGCTCAGTATTCTTCAGCATCTGTGCCATGTATTGAAAACCTAGTCGATCGTGGCTTTGTTCTAGTCACCATAATAACATCCAGTTGTTCTACAACAAAGAGGACATAGGACAGTCTATGAAATCAGTCTCTCTCTGAGGACAACCTACTTATTCTGACACTAACCAGTTGCCATCATGTTGACATCTGCTCTTTGCAGCACTGTGTGTTAGAGAGTAGAACTGTGCTCCATAAGGCTTTCAAGACAATGACCATTCAGACGCACATTGCCAGGCTTTTCTTCCAAGGTGACTTCCCAGATGCCTTTCTCCCGAGGTGTCTCTGGGTGTCAGTCTTTCAGTTAGTAGTCCAGGGCATAACTGTTTGCACTGCCCAGGCACTCCTTATTCTGATCTCCTACTTCCGAATTCCAGTGTTTGTAACTAGGATGAGCTCATTTTCATTTAAAGGAGATTTAATTATTTATATTTCTTGTCCAATTGTCTCCAAATATAAAAACCCACTGCCATTGAGTCAATTCTGACTCATAGTTACCTCCACTGGATTTCCAAAGCTGTAAGTCTTTATAGGGGAGCTCTGGTGGCGTAGTGCCTCAGGCATTTGACTGCGATCCAGAACCCACCAGCCACTCCTTGGAAAAAAGGTTGGGCAATCTACTTCCATAGTGATACCGCCTCAGAAACCCAAGGAGGGTGGCTATGAGTTGGATCCGATTTAATGGCAGTGAGTTTGGTTTGGTTTTTGGAAATCTTTATAGAAGTAGATTGCCACATCTTACTCCCACAGAGCAGCTGGTGGGTTTGAGCCACCAACCCTCTGTTTAGCAGCCAAGTGCCTTACACACTATGCCACCAGAGCTTCTTTCAATTAAATGTGGAAAATAATCCTTTTTAGAATTAAAGTCAGTAATCAAGTGCCCTCTATCTAGTGTGTGCATTGGTCTGTTTATTTCAAATGTAGTTGACTCTTTACTCATGGTTTTGCTACTGATAAAATGAATGGGTAAGAGCATGCGGGTATATTTCTACATTGTAGTTGGTAAGAGATTTCCCAGCTATTACACTTCAGAAAACTTCAAGCAGAAAGACACTGATTTCTGACCACTTTTCTTATCTTTTTCATGATATCCTTGTGATTGCAAGTGACCTACAGTGGAATTTCTGTACAGGAAGCATTATAAACATCTTGAGAGCACAAATATGTGATACTACTTTAAAGCCTTCAGTTAGAAACACTTTCTTTCTTTAGCTTATTGTACAAGTATTTCTAGAATGTTTTAGTTGAATTGCAGTTAATCATAGACTAGAAAGTATATAAAAATTTATCTTTCCACCCTTAAATTCATTAGTAAAATTGAATATGAAAGCAGTAATGCTTAGAGTCTGAGAAGACTTTTTCTACATATTGTCAAATTGTTTCCCAGAAATACTACTAATAATAAGTATTCTAAAATGTGTCAGATTCTGTTCTTTGCCCTTTACAAACGTTGTTGTTGTTGTTGTTATTTGCCGTCGAGTCGGCCCCGACTCATAGCGACCCCTCCTTGGGTTTCCGAGGCAGTATCACTACAGAAGTAGGATTGCCCAACCTTCCTTCCGAGGATTACCCTATGCAATAAAAATAAAATAATTTAAAAATTATCCTAAGTTCTCATGATACAGGTTCTGTATGTCATTGGTGAAAAAACTGAGGCTCAAAAGAGTTTCACAACTCACTAACAGTCTCACAGTTCATGACTGACATAGAATTTATTCACTTACTCAGGAGTCTAAGAGTCCTTCTCTGGCATTAAATATTCTTAAAAATAAAACCAAATTAAAAACAATGCTAACCTGATAAGATATTAAATTGCATCTTGTTTTTATTTACCTGGTTAATGTTGATAATATACTTCTTAGTCATTTCTGTATTTTCTCTGAATTGTTTAACTTACTTTGCCTATTTTACCTTGGCTTTATCATTTTTCCTATCAATCTACATGAATATTTTATATATTGAGTGTAAGACACCTTCATATTTTCCTGCTTCTGTATTTTACTTATGTTGCTTTTTGATTAATGAATTTTGAAATCTTTGGACTCAGATCTATCAGTATTTAGTTTTGGTTATGCATTTAATCTTAGTCCATCCCTGTAAGGCTCTGCAGCTTGCTTTTGAATGGAGAGTAGCTAAAGCAAATGGAAGAAATGGCAAGATAAAGAGCTGAACAGACGATTCAAAGAGCAGCTTGAGAAGACAGAGTCAATTATTATAACAAAATGCATAAAGACCTGGAGTTAGGAAACCCAAAAGGGGAACATGTTCAGCATTTCTCAAGCTGAAAGAATTGAAGAAAAAATTTAAGCCTGGAGTTGCAATATTGAAAGATTCCATGGGCAACATATTGAATGATGCAGGAAGAATCAAAAGAAGATGAAAGGAATACACAGAGTCACTGAACCAAAAAGAATTGGTCAGTGTTCATCCATTTCAGGAGGTGGCATATGTTCAAGAACCAATGGTATTGAAGGAAGAAGTTGAAACTGCACTGAAGGAATAGGTAAAGAATAAGCCTCCAGGAATTGACGGAATACCCACTGAGATGTTTCAACAAACAGATGCCCCACTGGAGGCACTCACTTGGCTATGCCAAGAGATTTGGAAGACAGCTACCTGTCCAACTGACTGGAAGAGATCCCTATTTGTACCCATTCCAAAGAAAGGTGATCCCACATAATGTGGAAATTATTGAATAGTATCATTCATTTCACAAGTAAGTAAAACCTTGCTGAAGATAATTGAAAAACAGTTGCAGCAGTATATTGACAGAGAACTTCCAGAAATGCAAGCTGGATTCAGAAGAGGATGTGGAATGAGGTATATCATTGGTGATGTCAGATGGATCTTGGCTGAAAGCAAAGAATACTAGAAAGATGTTTACTTGTGTTTTATTGACTATGCGAAAGCAGTCAGTTGTGCACATCATAACAATTTATGGATAACACTGAGAAGAAAGGGAATTCCAGAACACTTAATTATGGTCATAAGGAACCTGTACATAGACCAGGAGGCTGTCATTTGACAGAACAAGGGAATACTGCATGGTTTAAAGTCAGGAAGAAAGTGTGTCAGGATTGTATCCTTTCACCATACTTATTCCATCTGTATGCTGAACAGATAATCCGAGAAGCTAAACTATATAAAGAAGAGTGTAGCATCAGGATTGGAGGAAGAATCATTAACCTGTGATATGCAGATGACACAGTTTTGCTTGCTGAAAATGAAAATGACTTTAAGCACTTACTGATGAAGGTGTACAGTCTTCAGTATGGATTACATCGCAGCTTAAAATGAAAATACTCACAACTGGATCAATAAGCATCATCATGATTAATGGAGGAAAGAGTGAAGTTGTCAAAGGTTTCGTATTACTTGGATCCATAATCTACACCAATGGAAGCGGCAGTCAGGAAATCAGATGACATATTGCACTCGGCAAATCAGCTGCAGAAGTCCTTTTTAAAGTGCTGAAGAGCAAAGATGTGCCTTTGAAGACTGAGGTGTGCCTAACCCAAGCCATGGTGTTTTCAGTCACCTCATATGCATGTGAGAGCTGGAAAAAGAATAAGGAAAACCAAAGAAGAGTTGATGCCCTTGAGTTGGTGTTGGTGAAGAATACTGAAAGTACCATGGACTGCCAGAAGAACTCACTGATCTGTCCTGAAAGAAGTACAGCCAGAATGCTCCTTGGAAGTGAGATTGGACAGATTTCATCTGACTTACTTTGGTTGTGTTGTTAGAACGGACCATTCCCTGGAGAAGGTTATCATACTTGTTAAAGTAGAGGATCAACAAAAAAGAGGAAGGCTCTCAACAAGATGGATTGACACAGTGGCTGCAACAATGTGGCTCAGGTATAGCAGGGATTTTGAAGCTGGTACATGACCAGGCAGTGTTCCATTCTGTTGTACAGAGAGTCAGCTGACTCGACGGCACCAAACAACAACAACATCCCTGTAATCAATTAAGAAAATTTATACCTATCTATCTATAGATATAACTATCTATGTGCAGTCCCTGGGTTACACACATTTAACTTAGGGACAACTCATACTTGCCCTTCAATTTTACATGAATTTGCCCTCACTTTGAAATGATTGAACCAACAGGGGTTGACCTCATCCTTCCCAGTCTGTCTTAGTCCAGAAGCTCTGCAGAAACCTGTCCACCATGTGTGTTCCTGTTGGTATTTGAAATACTTGTGGCATAGCTTTCAGCCTCACAGCAACACCTAAGCCACCACAGTATGACAAACTGACAGACGAGTGGTGGGAACCAACCCCTGCTCACAACAAATTCTTCATCACAATCACCTTCACTTGCTGGATGTGCTGCTTTTAAATAATTGAAAAGACTTTGAGCCTTTTCCTGCACTAAAAACCAAACCAAATCTACTGCCATTGAGTTGATTCTGACTCATAGCAACACTGTAAGACAGAGTAGAACTGCTCCGTAGAGTTTCCAAGGTTGTAAATCTTTCCAGAAGTAGACTGCCTTATCTTTCTCCAGTAGAGTGGCTGATAGGTTTGAACCACTGACCTTTTGGTTAACAGCTGAATACTCTAACCACTGCATCACCAGTGCTCTTTTCTTGCACTAAAGTAAGGCTAAATAAGAACTATATGAACCTGTTACAACTTACCTACCAATTTGACTTAATGATTTATTTAGACCTAAAAACACACTTAAAAATGGATACTATTTCTAACCCAGGGACTGCCTGTATATAACATTTTTATATACATTTGGTTGTTTTGTGGTTTTTAAAAGTAATATTTAACTTTGTAATCTATCTGGAATTTTTTTTAACTTAAGCTATGAGATTTGAGGATCTATATTTTCTTTTTCTCCAAATATAGTATATTTCTTAATACATATATTATTCATATATGTCACTGCAGCTGACAATCAGTTAGGCTTTTAAGCACTTTTTTTTTTTTAATCTCTGAGCCCATTTTAGTGTGTCCGTGTAATTTTGGTATTATGGAAAGGAAAAAAAAAAAATACTTGCTTGGTTAACTTTTCTTTAAATTGTCATTTCATTAAAAAACAGAAACAGAAAAAAAAAAAAACCTCTTCTTAATATGTTCTTTCTATTTTCAACAATTACTGTGTGAGTAAACCTAGGGTACATTTCATAAACTGTTTTGTGCTTAAAAACTACAAATTTCATGAACTCAATCCCTGCCTGCAAAGAATTTAAAGAAAGCTGTCCCAATTTATGTAAATACTTAATTATCTTTGAGGTATTGTAAAATGTAGAAGGCATTGCTCTTTTATCTTTGTCTTTCATTTTCATTTGAAACTTTCTGCAGTTGCCTACTGAGTGTCAGTTGATATGCTTGATATTGGGACCTAAGCATGAATAGAAAGTACACAACCTATGGGATTATAGATGAGTACATGGTGTAAGTTGGAATATCAAATTAGATACAGAAGTGTAGTACAAAGAGAGAAAAGAGAAGGAAAAGCAAGGAAATAAGCTTGCAAAAGATTTGGTTAATCATTTGATTCATATCAATTTTAATAGATTAGCATTTATGCTTTTTAAGGATATAAGTCTTCTTAATTTAGCTGTCACCATTTATAAAATAACAAAATAATAAAAATAGAATTTCATTTCCATAAGATAACAGTGAAACATTAATTATGTAAAATGCTTGTTGATGGTAGAAGTTTGTTCACATTTCAATGATCATATAAATGAGATAGGGAAATAATTTGCTGCTTATTTAGAATATAGGTATGCTAATAAACCCTGCATCATGAACTACACCAAAATTAATAAATTGAATTTATATGTTGATATTTGGCATAAGTAAGTCTATATTGGTTAGATTTAAATTTTGCAAAAGTGCTTCTATAATAGAGAAAAGAGAATTCTGTGATGTGCTTCTTGATTTAGATAGGAAAAACATGACACCAAAGCCTAAGTTGTTTATTTCTTCTTCTTCATGTTGTCGTTTCCATCTGCATTGTATAGAATTTCGGTGTCTTTGTTGTGTTAGGTCCCGTCAAGTCAGTTCCTACTCACAGTGACTTCGTGCACAACAGAAACACTGCCCGTCCTGAGTCACCCCCTGTCTCTGCTATGCTTGAGCCCATTCTGGCCGCCGCTGTGTCAATCCATGTCATTGAGGGTCTTCCCATTTTCGCTGATCCTCTACTTTACCAAGCATGATATCCTTCTCCAAGGAGTGGACCCTTCTGACAACATGAACAAAGTAGGTAGCACGAAGTCTGGCCATTTTCACTTCTGAAGAGCATGCTGGTTGTTCCTCTTTCAAGACAGATTTGCTTGATCTTTTGGCAGTCCATGGTGTTCTCAGTATTCTTCATCAGCACCACAGTTCCAGTGCATCCACTCTTCCAGGGTCTTCTGTATTCACTGTCCAGCTTTCACATGCATATGAGGCTGTTGAAAACACAATGGCCTGAGTCAGGTGCACCTTAGTCTTCAAAGTGACATCTTTGTTCTTTAACACTTTAAATGGGTCTTTTGCAGCAGATGTGCTCAATGCAATATGTTGTTTTATTTCTTGACTGCTGCTGTTGTCTGTCATTTGTTATGATCCTCACAGTTGAATGCCTTTGCATAATCAATAAAATATAGGTAAATATCTTTCTGATAGTCTTTGCTTTCAGCCAACACCCATCTGACATCATCTGTTATATCCCTCGTTCTGCATCCTCTTCTGAATTGGTTTGAATATCTGTCAGTTCCCTGTCAATATATAACCATTTTTTTAATTGTCTTCAGCAAAATTTTACCTATGTGTGATATTAATTATATTGTTTGATAATTTCTACATTCTGTTGAATCACCGTTCTTTGGAATAAGCTCAAATATGGATCTCTTCCAGTCAGTTGGCTGGGTAGCTGCCCTCCAAATTTCTTGGCATAAACAAGTGAGCACTTCTAGTGCTACATCCATCTGTTGAAACATCTCAATTGCTGTTCTGTCAATTCCTAGAACCTTGTTTTTCAACAATTCCTTCAGTGACCTTAAAGGGCAGTATTAGTATATGATAAGAGCCTAGATTCTGGAGATAGCCTGTGTTTGAATCTCAACTGCCATTTACTAGTTATATGCAAGACGCTTAACTTTTCATTGTTTCTGTTGCATCATCTGTAAAATGATAGAATTGTTGTAAGAACTGACAAATTAATGTAAGTGAAGTGCTTGAAAAATGCCAGACACATGGTGAGCACTGTATAAGGACAGCTGCTGTTGCAGAGACAGCGGTGACTGGGATGGTGGATTCTTCTGTTGCTGGTACTTCTCTTTCTCCTCGTTCTTCATTTTTCCTGTTATTCTGCTTTTAATTTTACTTTCATCATTATTATTAAAGAAATCCTCCAAGAGTTACTAAAAATGCCATTGGTGATTATATCTATTGGATAACACTGTAGATGTGTCCTTAAGTTACTTCAGAAAAGAAATATAATGTGGAAACATTTCCAAAACTGCAAAGAAATTTACAAGTTTTTCTGCACTTGATTCCTTGCTGTGTTTTTCAGAATTAGTTCACTGCATAAAAGCAGTACCTACAAAGCTATGAGTGTGGGTGTGTGTGTGTGTGTATACACAGGTAAATTTATACAAAATTCAAGTGTGGTATTATTTTTACATAATCAGTATAGAATTGTAGATCAAGAATGAAGCGAGCACATTTTCATAGCTTAAATGCAGTAAAAATACAGAAAAGTGCAAACTCACTTTAATAGAAGTTGTGTTCTTTGTTTCCCATTATTATTCAGTTAGGTTGAAATTTGTATAGATACAGACAACTGACACACTAAAGAGGTCATGAAAGTTACATTTCAGGGTTGTTGTTTCTACCACCCTTTGCCCCAACGTTTTGCCCTCCAGGCCTATGGAGATCCTTCTGGCTCTGGTGTGTGTCGCTTGCACATATTAGAGCCAACGCCAGCAAAGAAGCATTGACCTAATACTTTCCACCCTCCCCTCCTAAACACTCCAAATTATTTTTCTTGTTACATCCTTGGATTTTATCACAGAGTTCCAGGAACTACCACATGAAAAGAGCTTCCATGATTACAGTACAACAGCAGTTGAAGACATTGCCTTTACAATGGTCAGTGCCTTTTAGTAAGCCCCATCTTTTAGAATTTAGTATTAGGAAAGATTCTCTCTCCTTTTAAAATTCTGGTTTCCATCTTAGATAATACACAAACATTATTTTAAAAGCAGCTTTTAAGATATAATTTACAAACCATATAATCCACCTATTTAAAGTGTCTAATTCAGTGATTTAGTATATCCACAGAGTAGTACAACTGCCACCACAGTTTCAATACATTTTCACCCCCTCCTTCCCAAAAAATCCTGTACCCTTTCGCAGTCACTCCTCACTTCTCTGTTGCCCTTCTCTGCCTACTTGCACTGCACCATCACTAATATACTTTCTGTTTCTATAGATTTGCATACTCTGGGCATTTCATGTAAATCCAAAACCAAATTCACTGCCATTGAGTCCATTCTGACTCATCCTAACCCCTTTGGGGTTTCCAAGGCAGTAAATCTTTATGGAAGTAGATTGCCCTATCTTCCTTCCGTGGAGTGCCTAGTTGGCTTGAACTGACAACCTTCTGGTTACTAGTCAAATGCCTTAGGCACTGTGCCACCAGAGCTCCTTTGCATGTAAGTAGAATCACATAATATCTGGCCTTTTGGACTGGCTTCTTTCACTTAGTGTGTTTTCAAAGATTATGCACAGTGAGCACAAGTGTGTTATTGTCTTTGATCTTCTTTCCCTCAGAGGTCAGGGGGAACTTGATAATGCTGTAGTGGCCAAGCTTGTTTCTCCTAAGGGGGTCCTTCTGAGGCTATTTGGGCTACCTTTGGAGCTGTGGTATCTTGGGCCACCAGGCGGTGGATGACATACAGATCTTTTTTTATGGTTCTGGACACCTTTCAGCCCTGTCTCCTTCGCCTTCAGCGCCTTTGCTTTCGCTTCAGTTGTAGGAGGGGCAGGAGCTTCCTCCTTCCCTTTTGGCACCATCTTCATAAAAATTGGTGACTTTGTTTTTAACATTTTTAGAAATCGCCAGATGGTTTTTCAAAGTGTCTGCACCATTTTGCATTCACACCAGCAAAGTATTCCAATTTTTCTATATCCTTCCCAATACTTGTTATCTGTCTCTCTGATTATGGACATTCGGTTGGGTGTGAAATGATATCTTATTGGGGTTTTCATGTATGTTTCCCTAATGACTAATTGAGGTGTTTTTTTTTTTTTTGGTTGTTGGCCATTTCTGTATCTTCTTTGGAGAAATATTGACTATTATGCCCATTTTTTCATTGGTTATTTATCATTTTATGATTGAGATATAAAAGTTCTTTACATATATATTCTAGATACAAGTCCCTTATATGTATATGACTCACAAATATTTGCTCCCATTCTGGAGGTTGTCATTTAACTTTCTTGATGGTGTCCTTTTAGGCACAAAAGATTGTAATTTTAATTAAGTCCAATATCTTTTTTCTTTGCCGCTGTGAATTAGAACCATATCTTTGTATAATTGAAAATCACAAACATTTAATCATATTTTTTAATGGTTTTATAGTTTTAGCCCTTATGTTTTCATCCATTTTGAATTAATTTTTGTATATTGTTTGAGGAAGAGTTCAACTTCATTCTCTTGCTTGTGGTAATCCGCTTGTACCAGCATCACTTGTTGAAGATACTGTTCTTTCTCCAGTCAATGATTTTGACACCCTTACCAAAAAATAAAATGACCATAAATGTAAAGGTTTGTTTTTGGATTCTCTATTTTATTGATCAATGTGTCTATCCTTATGCTGTACCACACTGTCAGTAAGTTTAAAAATTGAGAAATATGAGTCCTCCAACTTTGTTCTTTGTTTCAAGTTTTGGCTATTCTGTATCCCTTAATTTTTATTCCATTAACTTGTCAATTTCTACCAAAAAGAGAGAGAGAAAGAGAGATTTTTATAGGGAGTGTATTGAATCTGTAGATGAATTTGGGAATATTACCATTTTAGCACTACTGAATCTTCAATCCATGAACATGGGGGCGTCTTTCCATTTATTTAGATCATCTTTACTTTCTTCTAGCAGTGTTTTCTAGTTTTTGAACTATAAATTTTTTACTCTTTGATGAATTTGTCTCTACACGCTCTATTTTAATTTTTTGTGAAAATACGCATAACAAAATGTACACCCACACAGAGTTTCCTACACGTACAGTTCACTGACATTGGTTACCTTCTTTACATAGAGTCACTATGATCACTGTCTCTACCCATATTTATCCACCACCATTAATTTTGAATCTCTGTACCTTAAACTTTTCCTCTGTGTTTTAGAGTTACTGTTATCAATTTGATCTCATATAGATAATTTTTTAAAAGAGTTCAGTACTGAAAGTGAACATGCTTTACTAGTTAAGCTAAACGGTTTTTAAAGATTACTTCATGGAACAGTTTCAGTCTAAGACTTAAAGATTATCAATAGATTTGTGGGTTCCCCCAGTCCCAATGGGGCCAGTAAATTTGTTTTCTATAAGAATTTAAAGTTATCTTCCAAATTATTCCTCCTTTTGACTACGATCTGTCTATTGGGTCCTTGATCAAAACATTCGGTAATAGAAATCCCATTCTACTGGTCTTAGTGGCAAAGAAAGTAGTAGTACATGGAGACAATTAGACCTGTTCATTTCCTTCTTTGATTCCTTGGTTTCATTCCTCTGTAGTTCTAGGTGAATAGAGACTAATGCTTGCATCTTAAATGGAGAGTCACAAGCCTTCAAGACCCTAGACACTACTCACTGAACTGGGAGGTAGAACATATACTCTGAAAACAATATTAGGCCAGTTGACTGAAAAGACCTCAAAACCATGACCCTAAACCTTCAAACCAAGAAAACTAATCTCATGTAGTAGTTAATTGTACCTAAGTAGTATCAACAACTGCTGCCTCTCATTCATCTGTTTAATTTATGTTTAAAATTATATATAACACTATATTTTCCATTTCATTATTTTTCTGGTGTACATTTTAGTGATACCAGTTACATTTGTCAAGGTATATAACCATTACTCAGTTGGTGCAGAATTTCCCATCACCATAAACAAAAATTCACTACTTCACAGAAATTGATTCTCTCTCCCTCCCTCTTCCCATCCCTGGTAACAGTAGTTAACCATTGCTCTCTGTATATTGTCAATTATAACATGTAAGTTAGTTCACACAATATTTGTCATTTTGTGATCGACTTATTTCATTCAGCATAATGTCTTTGAGAGTCATCATGTTGTAATATGTATCAGAACTTCATTTCTCTTCCTAAGTATTCTTTTTAATGCTATTATAAATGGAATTGTTTTCTTAATTTCATTTTTGGCTTGTTCATTGCTAATGTACAGAGTACAATTGATTTTTTATGGGAATATATACAGCCAAACATATATCCATTCACAGTTTCTGCATGTACACTTCAATGACATCGGTTAGTACTTCAGAATATGCCACTGTTCTCACTATCTCTGTCCAACTGTTACATTGCTGTTACTTTAGACACTGCTTTTTTCTGTAAACCTAACACTAACCTTACACCAAACACCTAATCCTAATCATACATTTAACTGTGTCTGTAACCTTTTACCTAACCCTAATCCTAACTCTAAACCCTACTGTAACTCTAACAATAACCCTAAACTTAACCTTATGATTAAATCCTAACCCTAACCACAAATCTAACATAACCTAACTGTAACTCTTAACTTCGCCCTAATCCTAACCCTAATGCCTACCCTGAACATAACATTTACCCTAAAACTAAAAAAGAACCCTAACCCCTAACCTCAAAAATAACTCTAACCCTAACCCCTAACCCTAAAATTAGACCAAGCTCTAGGCCTAGATTTTTTCCAATACTTATTAATTAATGCTAATTGTAATCTTACAGATAATCAAATCCACTAAAGCCTAACCTCTTAACCTCTAATAGCCCTTACCCTAACCCTGAGTCTAACCTAAACATAACCCTAATCCTAACCCAAACCCTAACCCTACTACTAGATGAAGGCTTAGGCCTCGATATAGTCCATCCTCTAACGCTAAATGTAATCCTAACCCTCACTCTCACATCTAACCATAAACCCTAACCCCTAATACTTCAATCCTAACTGTAAACCTAAATATAATATCCCTTCACCTTTAACAGTAAACCTAAATATAACACTAGACTAAGCCCTTGGCCTAGCCCTATCACAACCCCTAACCTTAACACATAACCCCTAATCTGAATTCTAACATTAAACCTAACCTAACCTTAACTCTAACACTACACATAGCCCTAGGCCAAGACCTCCTAGGCCAAAACTCAACGCTAAGCCTCACCCTAAAAGTACTACTGTCCATACCCCTAATCTTAACCTTAACATTAGGACAAGCCCTAGCCCAAGGCCTAATACTAAGCTTAAACTGAAATTTGACTGATAATCCCTAACCATAATGCTTAACCATAATCTCATAACCATAACCATAAACCTGACCCCTACCCCTGACACCAAATCCTTAATCCTAACTGTAACTTTAACACTAGACCAAGCCTTGGGCCTAACCCTAGCCAACCCATAATCTTCATTTATTTATTTATTATTTTAAGAGCTTGTTTTACATTCAACGTTATGTGTACATCTAGTTTCACTCCCCATTTACCATGTCCAACCCCAACCCAGTCTCCTCCCCTCCCTACCCTGCAGTCCTCCCCTGGTGCCCCTCGTATTTATGCACTCCTGTTTGTCCTGCATTTCCTCGATTTGAATGTTGGTCCTCTGGTGCCCTGTGGTCTATTGCTCTAAGGGATGTATTACCATAGAGTATGTGGGTGTGTCATCCTGGGTTGAGTGGTCTGCATGTACATCTTGTTAACCATTGGGCTGAGAGCCAGCCCCTGGGGGTGCATTTTATTCCAGGCGAAGGATGTATTCCAGGGCCATAGTATTGGGGGTATTGTCAGATTTCATCTGACCAGTAATTCTGGTCATCATTGAGTTTTGGGGTTTTGTTCCTAGACACTGCTTTTTAAAGTTCTCACTTGCACTGTTGTCAATTTGAGCTCATAGGTAATTCTTTGTAAGGATGCAGTGCTCAAGGCAATTTGACCTAAACTGTTGTTTTAGTTTAAGGCTTCATGGGATAGTTTTGGTTCAAGGTTTAAAGAATATTCTGGACAATAGATTCAGGAGTCCCTCAAATCTCAATCCATTAAGTCTAGCTTCCATATGAATTTGAAGTTCTGTTCCCCAATTTTTTCCTTTTAATCAGGATCCATCTATTGGATCCCTAATCAAAACATTCAATAATGGTAACCAGGTGCCATCCATTTCTTCTAGTCTCAGTAGCAGAAGAAGTAGTAGTTTGTGGACACAGTTAAAAGTACAGTCCATTTGCTTCTCCAATTCTTCTGTCTCCTTTTTCTTCTGCTATTCTAGGTGAATAGATTATTATTTTTGTAATTTGGGTGGCCATTCACAAGCTTTTAAGACCTCAGGCACTACTCACCAAAGTTAAAAAATAAACTCTAAATACAATATTAAGCTAACTGAATGGATAAACCCACAGAGCAATGACTCTAAACCTTTAAACCAAGAAAATGAATCCCTTGAAGTGTTTAGGTGTACCTAAGCAATGTCAGCAGGCATAACCTTTGTGTTTTTGTTATTTTTGACCGCTGTTGTAGTTATAAATTATATAAAATACTTTACTTGCCATTTTGCATTCTTCTTCCAAGTGTACAGTTTAGTGATAACAGCTACATTTACAATTGATTTTTGTATATTGATCTTGTACTCTAGCTGAATGTTTTAATTTTAATAGTTTTTTTTTTTTTTGTGGGTGCCTTAGGATTTTCTATATGCAAAATTATGTTGTTTGTGAAAATAATTTTATTTCTTCCCTCCCAATCTAGCTGTCTTTTCTTTCATTTTCTTACATAATTTCCTGGCTGATCGCTCCAGCATAATGTTGAATAAAAGTGAGAAAAATATATATCCTTGTCTTGCTCTTGATGTTTGGGGAAAAGCATTCATTTTTTTTTCACCATGAATTATGTTAGCTATGAGTTTTTTGTAGACACACTTTCCAAGTTGAGGAAATTGCATTCCATTGCTTGTTTTTTTTAAATCTTTTTATCATGAGTGTTGAAATTTGCCAAATGCTTTTTTTCTACATCTGTTGAAAGGTAAAAGTTAGAAACAGAAGAAGTATCATTAGGTGGTAAATATGACCTTGGTGAGAGAAATGATGACAGAGATCGCATGATAGAATTTTGCAAGACCAATGTATATGATAGAATTTTGCAAGACCGATGACTTAGTCATTGCAAATACCGTTTTTTAACAACATAAATGGTGACTATACACAAGGACTATGCCAGATAAAATACCCAAGAATCAAATTGACTACATCTGGGCAAAGAGACAATGGGGAAGCTCAATATCCTCAGTTAGAACAAGGCTCGGGGGTAAATGTGGAACAAAACAGCAATTGTTCCTATGCAAATTAAAGTGGAAGGTAAACAAAATTTTAAGAAAGTCCATGAGAGCCAAAATACAATCTTGAGTATATTGTGCTTGAATTTAGGGACCAATTGAAGAATAGATTTGGCTCATTGAATACCAGTGACTGAAGACCAGAAGAATTGTGGGATGACATCAAGCATATCATATATCGTATATGAAGAAAGCAAAAGATTATGAAAAGACAGGAAAGGAAGAAAAGACTAAAATGGATAACATAAGAGACTGTGAAACTTGCTCTTGGACAGAGAGGAGCTAAAGAGAATGAAAGAAATGATGAAGTAAAAGAGCTGAACAGAAGATTTCAAAGACCAACTTGAGAAGACAAAGTCATGTATTATAGTGAAATGTGGAAAGACCTGAAGTTAGAAAATCAAAAGGGAACAACCTACTTGGAATTTCTCAAGCTGAAAGAACTGAAGAAAAAAAGAAAATCAAGCCTTGAGTTGCAATATTGAAGGATTCTGTGGACAAAATATTGAACAATGCAGGCAGCATCAAAAGAAGATGGAAGGAATGAATACACAGAATCACTGTACCAAAAAAATTGGTCAGTGTTCAGCCAATTCAGGAGGTAGCATATGCTCGAGAACTAATGGTATTAAAGGAAGAAGTCCAAGCTACACTGAAGGAATTGGTGAAAAACAAGGTTCCAGGAATTTATGGAATACCCACTGTGATGTTTCAACAAATGAATACAATGGTGGAAGCACTTACTTACTTATTCCCCAAATTTGTAAGATAGCTACCTGGCCAACCGGCTGGAAGAGATCCATATTTGTGCCCATTCCAATGAAAGGTGATCCAACGAAATGGATAAATTATTGAACACTATCACAAATGGGAGTTCTGGTGGTGTAGTGCCTAAGGCTTTTGATTGCTAACCAGAAGGCTGGCAATTCAAACCCACCAGCCACTCCTCAGAAGGAAAACTGGGCAATGTACTTCCATAGAGATACCACCTTGGAAACACAAGGAGTGGTCGCTGAGTGGAACCAACTTGATGGCAGTGAGGTTTTTTTTTTTTTTTTTTTTTGGTCACTAAAATATCACACACAAGTAAAACTGCCAGAAATTCCAGCCGGATTCTGAAGAACAAGACCCAATGGGGGTCCACTATGAGTCAGAATCGACTCAATGGCATTGGGTTTGGTTTGTTTTTGTTTTTTGGTTCCATAGTCAATGCCCACAGAAGCAGCAGTCAAGAAATCAAATGACATATTTCTCTGGGCAAATATACCTGAAAATACCTCTTTAAAGTGTTAAAGAGCAAAGATACTATTTTGAAGACTAAGGTGTGCCTGACCCAAGCCTTGGCGTTTTCATTAGCTTCATATGTATATGAGAACTGGAGAATGAATAAGGAAGACTGAAGAAAAATCGATGCCTTTGAATTGGGGTATTGTAAAAGAATGTTGAACATACCAGGACTACTAGAAAAATGAATCAATCTGTCTTTGAGGAAGCACAGCCAGAATGCCCACTTACTTTGGTCATGTTGTCTGAAGGGACCAATCCCTGGAGAAGGATATTACACTTGGTAAAGTAGATGGTCAGCAAAAAGGGCAAAGATGCTCAACAAAATGGATTGACCTAGTGGCTGTATGATGGGCTCAAGGATAGCAACAGTTGTACAGATAGTGCAAGACCAAGTAGTGTTTTGTTCTGTTTACATAGGCTTGCTACACAGTGGAACTCACTTGATGGCACCGGTGAAATAAAATAAAATGAAAAAAATTTTTTTTTCTTTATTTCATTAATTTCTACTATAATCTTTGTTTTTCTTTTCATTCTGCTTCCTTTAGATTTAATTTGCTCTTTTTCATCTACAGTCTTGAGTTGGAAGAACAGACTATTGACTTGAGATTTTCATTCTGTGTTAATATAGTTATTTACAGCATAAATTTCCCTCTAAACACTGCTTTAGCTGTGTCCCATAAATTTTGGTATGTTCTTTTCATTGATTAGTTTAAAAGTACATAAAGTATTTTCCATTTGAGTTCTTCCTTGACTCGATCGTCACTTAGAGATGTATTGTTTAAGTTCCACATACTTGTGAATTTCCCAAATATCTTTCTGTTATGATTGTCATTTCATTTCATTGTCATTGGAGAACATACTTTGTATGATTTAAATCCTTTTAAAGTTATTGAGGCTTGTTTTATGACCTAGCATATAATCTATCCTGGAGAACATTGCCTATGAGAATATGCATGTGGACTTAAGAAGAAGAATATGTACTCTACTCATTGGATGGTTTTGCAGATGTCTGTTAGGTTTATTTCATTTATAGTTCTGTACAAATTCATTTTTGCTAATGCGACTTCCCTTCTCTCTTTTTAGTTGATGAATTAATCAGTCCTAAAGACCTTGATCCAGTCCAACGCTATATCCCACTACAGAATCAACGTAACGTGAGCATGAGATTTTCCAATCAGGTAAAGGGATCTTTTTTCTTTATCTAGACTTAACCGAAGACTTTAAAGGTTAATTGAAGAAGAAATTTTATTCTGAATAGGTTTTTATTGCTCCTACTTAATGTCAAAGCTTCTCCTTCTTATAATTAGTTAAGATTTACTTGTGTAAAAGGCTATTTGTTAATAAGGAAGTAGGAGTTAGAGGTGTCCAGCACAGTGCCATTCAGGTAAACACTGTCATCTTCAAAATGGTTGCATTTGAGGTGTCAGGTATCTTTGAGAATACATAGAGCGTGGGGCTGGTTGGACAAGAGATGAGATGGTGATATTATTGAAGAGAGTCAGGACCAGTGAAAGGCCCTGTGCCTGCACTGTCTCTCCAGTTCTGTGACTCCTTGACAGGTCTAAGTGGCTGACAGAGTTGTTCTTAGTACTTGGTGACATGTCAGGGTAGAGAACAGCTTTAAAATCTTTACATTTAGTTGCTATGGATGCAGTCTGTGTTGTGTCAACAAAATAAGTGTTTGCAGGATCAGAAAGATTGATGTTGACTTGAGAAAACCCTGAAATATTAAATGATACCAGTGATGCGAATTGTTAAAATGAAAACATTGTGGATTGTGGAGACTGCCTGAGGAGAAAGGGAATGAACCTTAGTGTGTGCCTAGGATTCCAAGTAGTTAATGTGCATTTAATAAGAGTAGCATCAGCAGTTACAGAAGAAATGCTTAGAAAATTGAAATGCAGGTACACATATACATAACTGTAACACAAAAACACGTATGTATGTATACATATATAGTTGCATGTATGTATGTATACACACACACACTTTCCCAAGGCATAATAAATGTTTGTTTTGCTGGTCTTCACCAAATCATTTAATTACTCTGAGTGGCTTATAGATGAGAGGCTCTTTGAGAGGCTTGTAAATAAATGTTAAATTTTCCTCAAGAACATGCAATCTTTATATTAATATGTGTGATAAAATTTCTCACTATCCTACTAGCTCCTCTAAGGTATAGATTTGACTTGTTACCACTTGTGTCAGTACGATGCAACTGTACATTTTGTTCTGTGGAAATGGTGGTATGGTAGTGCTAAAAGGGCAGGGAGGCACCATCTTCTGACCTCCTCTAACCACACAAGAGGAAGACAGAATCACCATCAATAGCCCAAGGCCTATTCCTGCAAGGCCAGACATGCTGCTTCCCTCCAGCCCTTACACCAACCGTTCCTCCTGTAGCACCCAAAGCCTATCTGCCAGGTTTGATAATTCACTGCAGTGGCTATGCAGAACTCACAGATTATGGGGTTAATTAGGGAAGGACCAGGCTACAATTCAAGTTAAGGAACAATGTTCAGTCTCTCTCAGCCTGCTGTCTCTCACCCTGCAGTTTCTCTCAATCTCTCTCCCAGCAGTTCGTGTCTCTCGGTGTCTCTTTCTCAGCAGTGCATGTCTCTCGGTGTCTCTTTTTCAGCAGCTTGTGTCTCTCAGGAGCGTGTTTCTCTCAGCAACATGTCTTCCTCAGCCAGAGGTCAAAGAGAGAGACTTCTGCCTCTAGGAGGCCAGATAATAACATCAGAATTCTAAGCACCTGAGAGAGAGTGAACTTCCCAGAACATTCCTTTGTGCCACGCCCAAAAGATATACCCCAGGTGGATAACTTTTACAATCAGGAGCTTCTCAGTTCCTCACAGCAAATTCCACCACAGAGTTTACAAAGACTTATGGCTAGAAAAGCCATTCCAGGTAATTTACTACACCGCAGGTAATATCTCACCTCTTCTACCTTCACAAGGAGGAGGAAAGAGAATCAATTTGAATGTCAGCCCAAAGCTGATTCTTATGAGGTGAAGGTCATACATATCTCCATCCTCCAACCTTTTTACCGAATCTGACACCAGCCATCCCCTCCCGTGGCTCTCTTTACTTCTCTGTGAGGTTCAATAATTCATTCAATAATTCTCACAGAACTCACAGATAATAATACAATTATAGGATTTATTAGGGAAGTAACAGGTTACAATTCAGGATCAAGGTCAACAGACTACAACTTAGGATCAGGATCAGGAATCATGTAGGCAAAATCTCTCTTCTTCAGTGCAGAGTAGCTCTCTGCTCCTCTTGGCCATGCAGTGTTCCTCTGGGCCTCCTCAGGACAAGCTCCTTTTGACCCCCTCAGGACTGGCTCCTATCAGTTCCACAGGCCAGGCCTCCTTTCTCAGCCTTCCTGTGACCCTGCTCAAGCCTAGCCTCTTCCCTGCTTGGTCAATTATCACAAAGCTCTTTAGCTCTGCCAACAATTGCCTGGAGATGCCCCACTCTGCCAGGAAACCTCTTGCCCAAAGACTCTCAGCTCTCTTGCTTCATGGTTTTGCCTGCACTCTTGCTCCATGGGTCAGGAAGCCCACCGCACTGTCTCTTGGTTCTGCTGCCACCGTATCTCTGCCACTGCTTCTTGCTGTCTCATGCCATCAGCAATGTTATCAGCTCCCTCCCTTCCTCTCTCTCTCTCTCTCTCTGTCTCCTGGGTCTAGAAGGTTATCAGCACTGGGACCCTGATTACAAAGAAAACTCTCTGCCCAGATATTCTTCCTGATGATAGTGAGATTCCTACCTCTGCTCTGGGATTAACTCTCTTTCAAGCCTAGCAGGATGGCAAAACTGACCAATCCCTTCATTAGGGTTCCATATACCTTATTTTCATGGTCCCACCCCTACAGAAGGGCCACACATCTTATTTGCATTATTAGCAAGTTATCCAGTCCCTTTGGTGGGCCATAAGCCCCTTCTTTGCATAGTCCCACCCAATCATTGTGTGGGAGTTAAAAGAACCATGCATGGCTGAAAGGGCCACATTAAGTCATTCACTATACCACATGTATGTATATGAGCTGTGAAGAAGTGGTCAAATGGGGAATACATATGTGACAATTAAGGTTACGTGTCAACTTGGCTGGGCCTGGTTTTGAGTGGCTGGGTAGCTGGATGTAATTATTCCCTGTGATGAGAATGGTAATCAACTCCCTCATAGAATCTACTGTGAGCAGCTGAGTAGCTACCTTAGGAGTTTGGTCTGCTTCCAGTATATAAGAAGATGCTTTGAGAATGGTCTGAGCTTTTTTGGCCTGCTTGGTCCCTGCATGTAGCTGAGTCTTCATTCAGCAGTGTGCCACAATTGCCTACCAATCTTGGGGCTTGAACTAGTGGCCTGCCATGTTGCTTAATATTCTTGGGACTGTGCCATTTTACTGGTCGGCCTTGGGTTTTATCAGCCTCATCAGCTAGCAGTTGTTCAAGGTAAGAGATACTTCCAGCATCAGTGGGCCGGGAGCAAGAGGCAGAGCTGAAGCCCAAGGTCAAGGGGCTTTCACCCAGGCCTTGGAGCTGACACTTTGAACTCGGACTTGTAGCCTTGTAAACTGAAAGAGAATAAATCCCTGTTTGCTGAAGTCATCTACCTGTGGTATTTTTGTTAGAGTGACACTAGAGAACCAAGGAGCTCTGTTATAGTGCCTAAGGCACTTGACTGCTAACCAGAATGTTGTTAGCAGTTCAAACCCACCAGCCACTCCGTGGAAGGAAGACTGGGCAATCTACTTCCATAAAGATTTACCACCTCAGAAACCCAAAGGGGGTCGCTATGTGTTGGAATTGACTCAATGGCAGTGAGTTTGATTTTTTGGCTTAGAAAACAAAAACAATACCTATCTTCATATTACCCAATGCCTTAACTCTGAGCTATTTTTAAGACTAGTGGGTTTATTTACATAGTACTTCACATACCTGATCTGCTTCTCTAGGATCATGAAACCTCAAAGCCTTTTCTTAGAAAATAAAGCAATAGGGGCATGGGTTTGAGATGTTCAGAGCAGGAGCCAGAGAATATCAAGGCATTTTATAGGCACATAACTAATAAAATCAGCTATTTAAACAGTTATTTCATGCTTGACACATATGTTGTGTGTCATCAAGTTGATTCTGACTCATAGAGAGTAGAACTGCCCTACAGGGTTTCCAACGCCATAATCTTTATGAAAGCAGACTGCCACGTCGTTCTGTTCAGAGTGACTAGTTAGGTCAAACTGTCAGCCTTTCAGTTTAGCAGACAAGCACTTAACCACTGCTACACCAGGGCTCCTTTTCACACATATAAGCAAGATTATCAGTTATGTGTAATTTCTGGCATAAAATGTATTTGCAACTCTCACCCAGTCAAGAAAGCTTATCAGAGTACAGTTGAGTGATAGAGCATCCACTCTAATATATATTGTATTTTATGGAAATCATGTACTAGTTTTGCTACTAAATTACCTGTGGCACCCTCCAGTGGAGCTAGCCTCTAGCTAAGAGTAGTTCTAGAGTAAGGATTGGGGCGCCTCTTCTGCACCCATATGGTATATTACATCTGTGCAGTTATACATAGTTTTGAAAGGAAGGTGATAAGGAGGATCCATAGCAGAAAACTACTGGGAGCTGACATGCTCCCATCTGTTGACAGGTTGTGGTGGTGTATAAAATGGTGAGAATTACTTGCCATTCTCTTAGCCATTTTAAAGCCATACCCAAGACCTGGCACACTCATGTCCATTGCTGGGACTGGATAACTCATAGAGTGATGAAATGAGGAGTTAGACATTTCCCTAAGGGTACCAAATTGAAGAAACCAAACTCACTGCTTTCGAGTTGATTCAACTCATAGCGGCCCCTCCTTAGGTTTCCAAAGTGGTATCTCTACAGATACCCCCAAGCAGCAGCAAAAGCAGAGGGGAAAGGAAAGGAAAGCCAGAGCATCCAGGACAGAGCAAGTAAGTGGCAGAGGCATCCAGGTGAGGGGAGGGACCCAGCCCCAACCCCCAAGCAGCAGGACAAGTAAAGGGAAAAGGAAAGGAAAGCCAGGGCATCCAGGATAGAGTGAGCAAGCAATCCTGGTAAGGGGAGGGTGGAGAGGTTTCAAACAGCTAAAGGAGACAAACTTGTCTGTTGGTTTTTCATGCTCTGGTAGCGCGTTGCTGTGAGGCTTGAGGCAGTGCCACCGGTGTTTCAAATGCCAGCCGGGTTGCACATGGTGCACAGATTTCGGCACAGCTTGCAGACTGAGACAGACTAGGAAGAAGGAGGAGGCCATCCACTTCTCAAAGAATTGGCCAGGGAAAGCCTTATGATAATAGCAGAGAAACGCTGTCTGTTACATTACTGGGCAACTATATGAATAGCCCAGAAACACTGTCTGATAAAAAGCAGGATGACAAGCCACTTAGGTTGGAAGCCTCTCAAAATAAGACTAGGAAAGAGCTGCATCATCAGAAAAGAACCATCCTTACTGATATGGATAAAGTAAAGCTTTCGAGACCTCCAATTGCTGACGTGACACGACTCAAATTGAGGAGAAACAGCTGCAAACACCCATTAGTAATCAGAACATGGAATGTATGAAGTATGAATCTAAGAAAATTGGAACTTGTCAAAAATGAAATGGAGTAGTCAGAGGGGACATCAAGCTCAATTGGCATAACATACTACACGAAATATTGTTCCACCTCCTACTCTGGCAAGTAGCGACTGGGATATTAAAAGCTTGCAAGCAGCCATCTATATGCAACGATGGGTCTCTCCTCATCCAGAGGAAAGAAGAATAAAGAAAACCAAAGATTCATGGAAACAAGTAGTCCTTGTGACTGGTACATGATGTGATCCGCAACCTATATGACTATGAGACCAGAAGAACTAGATGGTGCCCGGCTACCACTAGTAACCACTCAGAAGGGGATCTATGTAGGAGATCCTGGATAGAGAGGGAGAACAATGTGGAACAAAACTCAAAATCATCTGGGAAAAAAAGGGGGGGGGGGACCAGGTTTGCTGGTCTGATGGAGCCTGGTGGAACCACTGAGACTATGATCCCTAGCTTCCCTTCAGGTCTGGAATTGAACCCACAACTGTGACCAAACAAAAGATAGGCGTATGACTTGAACATGGACCTGAGGTGGATACACTCTTTGGAGAGAACAATCATGGGAGGAAGAAGGGCTGTTTATGCACGGAAAGACAGTGCAGGGGGCAGGAGTGAATGGAGGGATGGACACAGGGAAGAGGTAACTATAGGGAGGAAGTGGGAGGGGAGCTGTTGCATTGGGGTAAATTGTAGTCAATGTCATGTGACAACGTGTGTGTGAACTGCTGTATGGAAAGTGAATTTGCTCTGTAAACTTTCACCCAATCACAATAAAAAAAAAAAAAAAATGACATGAAATACATAAAGATGGTATTTAAGGCATTAGTGAGCTGAAGTGGACTGGTTTTGGCCATTTTGAATCAGACAACCATATGATCTACTATACCAGGAGTGACAATTTGAAGAGGAATGCTGTGGCATTCATCATCACAAAGGATATTTCAGGATCTGTCTTGAAGTACAATGCTGTCAGTGATAGGATAATATCTGTATAAGGAAGATGGGGCAATCTACTTCCGTAGTGATACTGCCTTGGAAACCCAAGGAGGGGTCGCTATGAGTCAGGTCTGACTCAACAGCACATAATAATAATACAAGGAAGACCAGTTAATACAGCTCTTATTCAAATTTACACACCAACCATCAAAGCCAAAGATGAGGAAATTGAAGATTTTTATCAACTTCCACAGTCTGAAATTGACCGAAAGTGCAATCAAGATGTGTTAATTCGCACTGGGGACTGGAATGCAAAATTTGGAAACAAAGAAGAGTCACCAGTAGTTGGAAAATATGGCCTTGGTGACAGAAATAATGCTGGAGATTGCATGATAGAATTTTGCAAGACCAACAATTTATTCATTGCAAATACCTTTTTTCAACAAAACAAACAGCATCTATACATGTGGACTTCACCAGATGGAATGCACAGGAATCATACTGACTATATCTGTAGAAAGAGGAGATGGAAAAGCTCAATATCCTCGGCCAAAACAAGGCCAGGAGCTGATTGTGGAACAGACCATCAACTGCTCTTATGCAAGTTCAACTTGACGTTGAAGACAATTAAAACAAGTCCACAAGAGCCAAAATATGACCTTGAATATATCCCTCTTGAATTTAGAGACCATCTAAAGAATAGATTTGATGCATTGAATACCAGTGACTAAAAACCAGAAGAATTATGGGATTACATCAAGAACATCATCCATGAAGAAAGCAAGAAATCATCAAAAATATGAGAAAAAAAAAGAAAAGACCAAAATGGATGACAGAAGACATTCTGAAGCTTGCACTTGAGCAGAGATTACCAAAGCAAATGGAAGAACTGACAAGATAAAAGAGCTGAACAGAAGATTTAAAAGAGCAGCTCAAACAGACAAAGCCAATTACTATAATGAAATGTGCAAAGACCTGGAGTTAGAAAACCAAAAGGGAAGAACACACTCAGCATTTCTCAAGCTGAAAGAACTAAGGAAAAATTTAAGCCCCGAGTTGCAATATTGAAAGATTCTATGGGCAAAATATTGAACGATACAGGAAGCATCAAAGGAAGATGGAAGGAATACACAGTCACTGTATAAAAAGAACTGATAGATCTTCATCCATTTCAGGAGATGGCATGTAATCAAGAACAAATGATATTGAAGGAAGAAATCGAAGCTGCAGTGAAGCAATTGCTGAAGAACAAGGCTCCAGGAATTGATGGAATACCCATTGAGATGTTTCAACAATAGATGCCCCACTAGAGGCACTCACTCAGTTATGCCAAGAGATTTGGAAGACAGCTACCTGGCCAACTGACTTAAAGAGATCCATATTTGTATCCATTCCAAAGAAGGGTGATCCCACAGAATATGGAAATTATCGAACAATATCATTAATATCACACACAAGTAAAATCTTACTGAAGATAAGTCAAAAACAGTTGCAGCAGTATATTGACAGAGAACTTCCAGAGGTGCAAGTCAGATTCAGAAAAGGACGTGGAACAAGAGATATCATTGCAGATGTCAGATGGATCTTGGCTCAAAACAAAGAATTCCAGAAAGATATTTACTTGTGTTTTATTGACTGTGGTAGTTAAATTTATATGTTAACTTGACTGGGCCTGGTTGAGTGGCTGGAAGCAGAGCTGAAGCCCAAGGCTGAGGAACTTTCACCCAGCCCCCAGAGTCTGACACTTTGAACTTGGACTTAAAGCCTCCAAACTGTAAGAGAATAAACTCCTGTTTGTTAAGGCCATCCCATTTGTGGTATATTCCTGTCAGAGCGGTACTACGTAAGCAGAACATTGACTATGCAGAAGCACTCGATTATGTGGATCATAACAAATTGTGGACAACATTGAAAAGAATGGGAATTCTAGAACACTTAATTGTGCTCATGAGGAACCTGTACATAGACCAGGAGGCTGTCGTTCAGACGGAACAAGGGGACACTGCATGGTTTAGAGTCAAGAAGAGAGTGTGTCAGGGTTGTGTCCTTTCACTATACTTATTCAATCTATATGCTGAGTCAGTCATCTGAGAAGCTGGACTATCTGAAGAAGAATGTGGCATCAAGATTGGAGGAAGAATCATTAACAACCTGCTATATGCGGACAACACAACTTTGCTTGCTGAAAGCGAGGATGAGTTGAAGCACTTACTGATGAAGATTCAAGAATACAGTCTGCAGTATGAATTACATCTCAATATAAAGAAAACAAAAATCCTTAAACTGGACCTATAAGCAGCATCACGATAAATGGAGAAAAGATTGAGGATGTCAAAGACCTCACATTGCTTGGTTCTACGATTGACATCAATAGAAGTAGCAGTCAGGACATCAGAAGACATATAGCACTGGGCAAGTCTGCCTCAAAAGATCTCTTTCAAGTGATGAAGAGCAAAGATGTCTCCTTGAGGACTAGGGTGCGCCTGACACAAGCCATGATATTTTCAGTCGCCTCATGTGCATGTGAGAGCTAGACAATGAATAAGGAAGACCGAAGAAGAATTGATGCTTTTGAGTTGTCGTGCTGGCGAAGAACGCTGAAAGTACCATGGACTGCTAAAAGAACTAACAAATCTGTCCTGGAGGAAGTGCAGCAAGAATGCTCCTTGGAAGTGAGAATGGCCAGACTTCATCTCACCTACTTTGGTCATTTGTAAGAAGGGACCATTCCCTGGAGAAGGATGTCATGCTTGGTAAGGTGAAGGGTCGACAAAGGAGGGGAAGGCCCTCAACAAGATGGATTGATTAAGTGGCTGCGGTGATGAGCTTAAGTATAGCAAGGATCGCAGAGCTGGCATGGGACTGGGCAGTTTTGCATTCTGCTGTGCATAAAGTTGCTATGAGTCGAAGATGACTCCACGGCACCTAGAAACAACAACAACAATTTCTACAGAAGTGTATTGCCAGATCTTCCTCCCAAGGAGTGGCTAGTGGGTTTGAACCTCTGGACTTCTGGTTAGCAGTCACATGCCTTAGGCACTGTGCCACCAGAACTCCCTGAAATGTTGGTGTCAGTGACCACTAGGTTATGATTTACTAGTTGAATTTTCTGATTAATGGATTTGAGGGGATTGACTACATACTTAAAGCCATGCCAAATGTTGGAAAAATAAATAAAAAAACAAACCCAATGCCATCAAGTCGATCCCAACTCATAGCAACTCTCTAAGACAGCATAGACCTGCCCCATAGGGTTTCCAATGTGATAAATCTTTATGGAAGCAGACTGACTCATCTTTCTTCCACAAAGCAGCTGAAGGGTTCAAACCACCAACCTTCTGGTTAGCAGCTGAATGCTTTAAACACTGCACCACCAAAGCTCCTGAGAAAATAAATAGAGCATAGTAAAGTCCACTCAATTTCTCAAAATGTGAGAAATCCCTCCCATCAGAGGTGAAGATGTGTTAGAGATCCCAACTACTATTCTCAGCATCAAGAGTTTGTTAGAAGGATTCACAGGACTCAGAAGTTGTTATGTTTGTGGTGTGTTATAACAAAAGATAGAGAATAAAAGCAGCAAAGGGAAAAGACACAAGGGGTGAAAAATGGAGGAAGCCAGGTCCAAGTTTCCAAGTGTCCGTTCCGAGTGGAGCTTCATGGAATGCACCTAATCCCCCCCGACAACAATGTGTAATAACACGAGCGAAGTATTACCAAGCACAGAAGATTCCCCTAACGTGGGTGTTATGGTTTTTATCAGAGGTCAGTCATGTACGCAGGCAGCACCTGTGTAACTGACTTCAGTTATTCAAGCTCCAGACCCCCAGAGAAAAGACTGGTGTTCACCATGAATCACATCGGTAGCATTAACTATCTGGACAAACCGGTACATTGTGGCCCAAGGCTTGAGACATGCACTGAGGCTCTTATCATACACAATTTTCCAAGAGTTCAATTCCCAGGAACCAGCCAAAAGCCAATCCAGCAAATATGCCTTTCTAGGGAATATGCAGGATTTGAGCAACACAGGCCATATGTGTCCATATGTCAATAAAAGAGTTAACCTTTTCTTTCATAGAAGGATTATAGCAAAAGGAAGTTTCCAGAATCAGGAAACTGGGAGAGTGCCAGAACTGTAGAGGAGTCCATGCCTTCATTAGGCATAGGGCTTTTGACACTTACAAGCTGAAAATATTGAGGACTAAACTGAGAGTGTTTGATTTTCTTAACAGTACTGAGTCTAGGCCACCTTGTTCCTACTTAGTGTGTTTTTAAATGGATGATTTATTTTATTAAATCTTTCTGTGAGTAATAATTCATAAGATTTTCAGTGTTCAATTTTTTTCAGAAGTGGACCTGGCCACATCCTTCTCCCTAGATGTCACCTTCTGAATAGCAGGAAAACATTGTCTGATATAGTGTCAGAAGATAAGCCCATCAGGTTAGAAGGCATTCAGAATACGACTGGGAAAGACCTACCTGCTCAAAGTAGAGTCAACCTTTATGGCATGGATGGAGTAAACCTTTTGGGACCTTCATTTGCTGATGTTTCATGACTCGAAATGAGAAGAAACAGTGCAAATATCCACTGATAATCAGAACATGGAATATGTGGAGTATGAATCTAGGAAAATTGGACATTGTCAAAAACAAAATGGAATGCATAAAGATCAATATCCTAGACATTAGTGATCTGAAATGCACTGCTATTGGCCATTTTGTATCAGTTACATGGTGTACTATGCCAGGAAAGACAAATTGAAGGAGAATAGCATCACTTCCATCATCAAAGATCTGTACTTTAGTACAATGCTATTAGTGATAGGACAGTATCCATATGCCTACAAGGAAGACTGGTTGATACTACTATTACTCAAATTTATGCACCAACCACTAAAGCCAAAGATGAAGATATTGAAGATTTTTACCAACTTCTGCAGTCTGAAATTGACCAAACATACAATCAAGATATATTGCTAATACTGGTGATTGGAATATGAAAGTTGGAAACAAAGAAGAAGCATTAGTAGCTGGAAATTATGGCCTTGATGATAGAAATGTCACTGGAGATCGCATGATAGAATTTTGCAAGACCAATGAATTATTCATTGCAGATACTTTTTTCAACAATATAAAAGGCAATTATACATGTTCATCTCACCAGATGGAATACACAGGAATCAAATCGATTACATCCATAGAAAGAGATAATGGAGAAGCTCAATATCATCAGTCAAAACAAAGCCAGGGGCTATCTGTGGAACAGACTATCAATTGCTCATATTCAAGTTTAAGTTGAAACTGAAGAAAATTAAAATTGTGAGAGCCAAAATATGACCTTGACTATAGATGGGATGCATTAGACACCAGTGACCAAAGACCAGACGGATTGTGGTCAAGAACATCATACATGAAAATAGTCATTGAAAAGACAGGAAAAAAGAAAAGACCAAAATGGATGTCAGAAGAGACTCTAAAACTTGCTCTTGAATGGAGAGTAGCTAAAGCAAATACAAGAAATGAAGTAAAAGAGCTGAACAGATGATTTCAAATGACAGCTTGAGAGGAGAAAGTAAAATATTATAATGAAATTGGCAATTGGAAAATCAAAGGAGAAGAACATGCGCAGTGTTTCTCAAGCTGAAAGAACTGAGGAAAAAATTTAAGCCGCGAGTTGCAATATTGAAAGATTCTGGGGACAAAATATTGAACGATGCAGAAAGCATCAAAAGAAAATGAAAGGAATACACAGAGATACTGTACCAAAAAGAATTGGTCAGCTTTCAACCATTTCAGGAGGTAGCATATGATCAAGAACTGATGATATTGAAGAAAGACATCCAAACTGCACTAAAGGAATTGGCAAAAAAAAAAAAAAGCAGCCTCCAGGAATTGACAGAGTACTCATTGAAATGTTTCATTCAACAAATGGATGCTGCATTGGAGATGCTCACTTGATTTATGCCAAGAAATTTGGAAGACAGGTTTCCTGGCCAACTGACTGGAATAGATTCATATTTGTGCCCATTCCAAAGATGGGTGATCAAATAGAATGCAGAAATTATCAAACAATCTCATTACTATGACACACAACTAAAATTTTGCTAAAGATAAATCCAAAAGAGTTGCAGCATTATGTCAACAAGGAACTGCCAGAAATTCAAGCCAGATTCAGAAGAGGGCATGGCCCGAGGGATATCATTGTTGATGTCAGATGGATCTTGGTTGAAAGAAAAGAATACCAGAAAGATGTTTACCTGTATTTCATTGATTTGCCAAAGGCATTCAACTGTGTGGATCATAACAAATTGTGGAAACCCTATGGGGCAGTTCTACTCTGTCCTATAGTGTCACTATGAGTTGGAATCAACTTGATGGCAGTGTTTCTTTGTTTTTTTAATGGCAAAATAGACTTTTATTTTGAATTGTGGGTTATACTAATTAGAATACAGATGTCCTGCTTATGTAGGGAAATACACTTAATATCCTTCAGATGTTTGTGTGGTTCTGTCTGAAACTATCATATTTAAACAGGAATAGTATGAAAACAGCCAAGAATTGCATTTTTTAAAAAATATTTTGGTACAAATTTGAGAGAAATTGATCTAGGTTCTTGAAATATAATTTTTATGTAAATGAGCTATTCTGATATTAAAGGAAGAGTTTCATTATAGAAAAAAACACTGATGTAGAAATATAATTCTAATATTCAAGAATATAAATAGAAGAGATTTCATATTGTTGGACTTTCTACAAAATAGTTAAAAGCATAGCTTCTGGAAATCAAGTGTGTGAATTTGAATCCCAGCTTGGGTAAATTGAATAATCTCTGTATGCCTTAGTTTCCTCACTATAAAATTTGGATAATATTTAATAGCATTTTCATGAGTATTAAATGAGTTAATACAGGTAAAGCAATTAGAACATCTCCTGGCTTTTATAATTAAGCACTCAATACATGTTAGCTATTATCATTACTTTGCATTTTAATAATTTCAACCCAGACATGGTTGCTGTTGTATATTGCTCATGGTGGACATTGAAACTATGGAACCAGAAAATTATTATTATTTTTTTTTTAGTTGTGATTTGGGTGAAAATTTACAGAGCAAAATCACTTTCCATACAGCAGTTCACATACACTTTGTCTTATGGCATTGACTACAATTTACCACAAAGCAACAGCTCCTCTCATACTTCCTCCTGATAGTTACCTCTTCCCTGTGTCCATCCCTCCATGCACTCCTGCCCCCTGAGCTGTCTCCCTGTGCATAAACAGCCCTTCTTTCTCCCATGATT
>NW_006921596.1:7372599-7373187 GCF_000298275.1 Orycteropus afer afer
TAGTATGTTATGCCAATTGAGCTTGATGTCCCCTGTGACTATGGTCCTGAGCTCTCAGGTTCAACTACTAGGTCCCTCTTGGTAGCTGGCTGTTACCAAGCAATGACTACAGCCTTGCCCATTGTCAGCTCTACTATACACCTGGGAATTCAGATCATACACATAAACTTATAGGACCACTGTCTGCCAAACCTAAACATGTTCTTGGGTACACTCTCTGCTTCATAGACACACCTAAAAGTTCAGCCTGTCCACCCATCTGTCCACCCATATACCTGTGTTTCCCTTCACTGACAATGCCATACTATTTGTGCAAAAGGGTTCATCTTTGTTGTCTGTACCGCCCACGTATCTCTCTATGTCTTTCTCAATGCCACTATATTGATCACTAACATTTGGTACATTGCCCTTCTCTTTACCCAAATCAGTACTTATATCTATCTATCTAACAGTGTTCCCTCCCACTACCTCCCACCCCTGGTAACCAACAAAGAAAATGTCCTTCCATAGATAAACGTTTCCTTGACTTTTGCAATAATGGACTAATACAATATTTGTCCTTTTGTGATTGACTTACTTCACTCAACA
>NW_006921596.1:7375947-7404902 GCF_000298275.1 Orycteropus afer afer
TTTTTTAGTTGGTAATTTTTTGATGACCTGTTCAATTTCTTCTTTTGTGATGGGCCTGTTCAAATTTTTCACTTCAGTCTGTGTTAGTTTAGGTAACTGGTGTGTTTCTAGAAATCTGTCCATTTCTTCCAGATTTTCAAATTTGTTGGAGTACAGTTCTTCATAGAATCCTGATATCATCCTTTTTATTTCAGTTGGTGGTACCAGACAATTCTTGAAATGCCTGACTGGAAGCTTAGTTCTTTGCTGAGGTGTGAGTATTGTAGATGGTGTACTAAAGGGGTGTTCAGGAAAGGGCAGGACAAAAGATTCTAGGAGAATGTAAATCAGTGTCATGGATTTGAAAGTGAAGAATGTTGACACGGAGACAGTGGTTCAAGGAGAAGCAAAACATAGGCAGAGAGTAGGTAGGGTGCAGGTCTTTAGACCATTACTGTTCACCCTCAGTGTAAGTTGGAGTAAATCTCCTGATGTCTCTGGAGTTTGGTTTCCTAATCCATAAAATAATTTGGTTGCAGTGATTTTTAAATTTCTCCTAGTATTTCTGTCACTGGCTTCTATGACCTAGGTTATTGGTAACCTTTGAGTAATTTCAGTGGAGTGATATGCCCAGAAGCCAGATTGTAGGGAATTAAAGAGTAATTAAATGATGGAAGACCATCTGTTCAGAAAGGTGAATTTGCTGCAACCCAGGAAAGGTTATAGCCCCTCCTAACTTAGTAGATACATTATGTAGCACTTCTACAATATGAACTTACCTAGCTCCCCCTTTGGTTTTTCTTCCAAACATATTTAAAGCTTTAAAGCTTATAATTTTAGATGATTTAAGTAACTTTTGCATGTGGCACAATTTGAGACATAACTTTCTCATTTAAAGGATAAAAGCACTCTACTTCACTACTTGGCAAAAAAAAAAAAAAAAAAAATTTGTACGTGAGACCAAAAGGCCAAGTTTATCTACAATAAATAATCTGAGTACTGAGCAGAAGTTCTTATAATTATCTTAATGAAACAGAATAAAATAGTCAAGGTATCAAAAATGCTTCTGAACACCTCACCTGCATACGCTATGGCCATAGCTCACTTTGGGTAATACTGTCTGCAGTTTTCAGGGAGAAATGAGTGTCTTTTATCAACTGAAATTTATACCAGAGCCAATGAAAATTGAATACCTTGATCAAAACCATCCAGAACTGAGAATAGTTGAAAAGGAAGACAAATAAATGAGCTTAAACACATTTAATAACATCACATCAGTGAACCCACTGAATGTATTAAAATTAAACATCTCAAATATAGGCATGAGATATAATGAAATATGTCATCTACTAGATGGAAACTTCTTATACTCATGGCTGAAAAGTAAAAGGGGAAAAAGTAGATCCAAGTACGATAGTAAGATTTATCGTCCAGAATAAAGATGTACAGGAATATTATGATCTAGTATTATTTTAATGAATCTATATTCTTGACATTTTACTGAGAAAAAAAGTGATATTTATTCATACTTATAAATAAATTTATGAAATAACCTGGAAATCCTATTAGTCTTGTTCTAACCCCTCCTTATTTAATGATAAGGCATTGCCCTCTTCTAAAACAAGAGGACTGGACTTTTGGGACTCCTTACTTCCCAGAGGGGTGATATTCTCTCAGGAAGTCCTCAGAGCATTCCAGGTATTTTTGCCTTTGTGCTAGTGAATGAAATGTGAGTATATTTGGCTAGCTACTTGAGACAGAATTTTATGATAATGGCATGATTATCATGGTAGAGCAGATCATGAGTACTGAAGGACCCTTGAGAGAGTTCAGTTTCACATTTATCATTTTCAGTGACACCCAGTCTGTGAATCTGAGAAGTAGACTAGCACATTTAATATGCCAATTAAAATGGCTTGATCTACTTTGACAGTCTTTGGAGAAAAAGCCAATATGAAAGGCATGCTTTTAAGTCATAAGAGCCATTTTTCCAAGTTGCAAGATTCCAAGTCAGTACTTAACTTCCTAAGCTATGTACATATTTACACAGATCTGAACTAAAAACATATGTTTGTTGTTCATTCATTTTTCACATTAATGAGGAAGTAAGAGTTTCATGTTCTGTTTTCTGAAAATACAGATGCATAAAATTGGCACAAATTATTTCCCTAAAGACTAAAGGACACAGCATATATTATGTGTAATAAATTTTTATTTTTAAGGAGATAATAAGAGTATAGCAGCTTTGACTCATACATACCTAGCTGTAAAACTTGTTTCTTCTACTTACTAATGTGTGACCTTGGATGATTTAATTATTCTCTCCAAGTCTCACTTTCTACATCTATTAAATAATGATAATAATTCCTTATTCATGGTGGTGGTGTCTGATAATGTATGTGAAGCTCTTAACAAAATGTTTCACATGTTCTAAGAGCTAAATAAAAACGTCAGTGTTATTTTGGTTTTATTTTAAATAATTTCTTTTATAAATGATATTACTTTCTAATTAAAGAACAGGAGAAAATCCTGAAACATTTGAAGGAAAACATTGTATTTCAACATTTTGGTTATTATTACTATGCATGGGCTTTCTGATCATATGGTTATAGCCTTATCAGGTATTCAGTTTTGCATTCACCCGCACTTACATATGCTATCATAATTATTTTTCCATATTATTTCTTTGAGATATTTGAAATGTCTGCATAATGTTTCTTCCTTGGCTTTATCAGTCTTCTTTTTGCCATACACCCCTTAATGTAATAATTTCTATTCTAGACATTTATCCTAAAAGAGTCAATTGAGATTTGATGTTTACTACAGCATTATAGCTTTGTTAAGACTGTTGATATCGTTAAATTGCCTTTCATTAAAAGGTCTCTACTTACTCAAAGCTTTCTATTCCTAAATGAAATATCTCATACTAAATAGTGTTTATTAGTTAATAAAAATAAGGGAACAGATTATAAGAAAACAATTTAGGTTTATACTTGAGTGAAAAATCACTTCCTAAAAACTTCCCTTTTCTAAGACATTCTTTATCCAAATATGTTGTTACAGACCTTAGTCCAGATTTGGGAATGTTTTCTGTTTTAATCAAATGTGTCTATATAAAGCCAGAAAGCTACCAACATCTTTGCTAACAGAGATTAGTTAGTGCCTAAGGCATTTGACTGCTAACCAGAAGTTTGGCAGTTCAAACCCACCAGCTACTCCTTGGAAGGAAGGTTGGGCAATCTACTTCCATAGTGATACCACCTTGGAAATCCAAGGAGGGTCGCTATGAGTCAGATCCAACTCGACAGCAGTGAGTTTGGTTTTATTGTGTGTGTGTGTGTGTTGCCTGTACCTCATTTATATGGTAGAATATTGAGTGTATCAAGTGAGTATTAGGATTATCAAGAGCATCCTGTTTGACTCCCTTTGTTTTATAGAGCAGGAAAGTTAGATTTAAAAAAAAGTGGCATGTCCAAGATGACACAAGTGTATAGCCAAGGCTGGAACCCAGGTGTTGTGACGTTTGGCCTGGTGAACCCTTGTGGTATCCACTGTGGGGCAAAGTGTGCGTTTACTGCATGGGGCTGACATGATTAATGTCATTTTTCTGTGTTCCTGTCATTTCTTAGTAAGCACTACTACACGCAGCATGTCTTTTATGTTTGCATTTCCCACACGAGACCTAGCACAGTGTTTCTATAGCTAGGACATCAAATAATCATTTATCAATTACTAGTAGGAATGTGAAACTACTATCTAATTTTTGTCATTCCTTTGTATTTCTTCCAAGTTGAGGAATTTCCTAGTTATTTTTGTTCTTTGAGAACTCAGAATTTGAACTTACTGATGATTATGTATTAAATTACTTCTTTTATAACCTTTTTTAAATTTCTTTTGAGTAAACATTACAATTGGGTTATTTTGCAAAAGACAAGTTGAAGTTTAAATATGGGAAGAAATGTGAAGGTTTTGAAGCATTGGCCTCATTAAGTAGAGAGCCATTCAACTCTGTTTTTGTAGATTATGGTCAACTTAGAAAAATTTTGAATTTGACCTGTTAAATTCTTTTAATCTCTTTGTGTATCTCTGGTGAAGACTGTCCCCATACATATCCAGGCCACTCTTTTAATACAAACAGGTTTTGCTCTTTTTTTTTTAATTTGAAATTTAACAGCATTAAAAAAGTTTGTCCACATATTGATAGTTTTTATTTGATATAGATAACAGCTAAATTGTCCATTATCCTGTTGCATCCCATACTTCTTAACAAAGATACTGAATTAGAAATGTCAGATTATAGTTCCTAAAAAATATGCCCTCTGAACTTTCAAAAGTTAGGAGAAGCCACTTATTGATAGAATTTTATTGAATTTCCTAATGAAATATTACCTTCATATTTCAATATTCTCCTTATTTATTTTTGTTGGCATGTTATTATTCCCCAGCCTTATTTAAACATCTTTCTGTCATGGGAGTCTGAGGTTTGTAGAACCATGTGGTTTATGAAAATAAATTGGAAAGGACAGTGTGGCATGGTCAGATAACTGGACCCCAGGTTATGACCCTTCTAAATACCATTAATCACAGATTGAAGAAACTACTAAAGTCAGCCCAAGAATATGAGTTAAAAGTGGCAATGGAAAATGAATAATCTTTACAATTATTGGTCTTTATGTGTCTGGAACAAAAGAGAAAGAAAGAAACCCAAGAGTCATAGAAGGAACTGGACTACAAGACTGATTGTCTTATGAACCACTGCCTCCTCCACCTTGAGACCTGAAGAACTTGATGGTGCCCAGCTACCACTACTGAATGTTCAGATCAGGAACACAATAGTAGAATCTTGATTATAAAGGGAGGAAAATGTGGAACAGAATTTCAAATTCTTAATGAATAGAGACTTACTGGACCTATTGAAGCTAGAAGAGTTCCTAAGTCTATGGCCCTGAGTCTCTCTTGAAACCTTGCATTGAAATTATCCCCTGAAGTCACCTTTAAACAAAGTCTGGCCTAAAGAGTAAAGATTGTCGTCCTTGAATATTGCATTTCTTTACTCTGTGTGTGTATGTGTATAAAGTACATATCCAAAATCAAAAAACCAAATTCACTACCGTCAAATCGGATCTGACTCATAACAACCCCTCCTTGGGTTTCTGAGGCAGTATCACTACAGAAGTAGATTGCCTAGTTTTCCTTCTGAGGGGTAGCCACTCCTTCTGGTTAGCAGTCAAGTGTTTTAGACACTATGCCACCAGAGCTCCCAAAGTACTTATATAATAGCTATATGTATGCTATTTTAAAGCATAGGTCAGAAGTTTGGGGCAGGGAGATTAAGTAAATGGAAGGGAAACAACTAGAACAGAAATAACGAGAATATTGACACAATATAAAGAATGTAACCAAGGTCATGATCATTATGTCTAGAAACTATGGAATGGGAGCGGATTTTTCTGCATTATTTTCACCAAAAATAAACTAAAAAGGAATGAATAATCCTGTGTAGCAGATTGGGACCCTTCCTTCTACTTATTAGGTCAAAATTGTTACAAGTAGAAGACAGAACTTTAAGGTGTCAGAAAGGTCAATATTTTGGAAAATAAAGATTAAAACTAGACTAATGGATTTTAGTGTATGCTAGATCTTTACAGTGGATTTAAAGAGCTGACTTTTTGGTTAACAGCCCAATGCTAATTATAATTAAATTTTTTCATCTGAATTCCAGAATGCTCTGGTAGCATAGTGGCTAAGGCACTTGACTGCTAACCAGAAGGCTGGCGGTTCCAACCCACCAGCCACTCCTTGGAAGGAAGGTTGGGCAATCCTACTTCCGTAGCGATACTGCCTCGGAAACCCAAGGAAGGGTCGCTATGAGTCGGGTCCTACTTGACAGCACATAACAACAACAACAACGAGAATTCCTCATTCCTAGGTATTAATTCACCCAACTCCCCCCCCCTAAACAAAGTCTGGCCTAAAGAGTAAAAATTGTCGTCCTTGAATGTTGCATTTGTTTACTATGTGTGTATCTTTACCCTCTTTCTCTCTACTTAATTTCCACCACCACCGCCAATCTACAGACATATTTCATTGTGCCCTGCTCTTAAAACCAAAAAGCATTTCTTCTTCTGTGTCCCTCCTTCAAAGGTCTCTCACTTCCTCTCTTCCCTTCCCTTTCAGACATCTTGGAAATACTTGCAGCATGTCCATTTCCTCACTCCTTACACCACCACTCTACCAAAACCACATGCAAAAGGTTACTAATGGCCTCCTATTAATATCTCTTTTCAGATTTTAATCTATTTAACCTCAGAAACATATGACACCATTGAACATTCTCTCTTTCTTTAAACTCCTTAAAAGCATAGAAGTAACCTTTGATCCATCTTTGCCTGTCTTCACTATTTCCCTCCTTCCAAATTCAGTCCTATCAATTCTGTTTCTAAATACTCCTCAAATATTTTCACTTACCCCTTTCACACCTATCACTATACTCCAAGTCACTATCAACTCTCAACTACTGGCTCCAACTAATTTTCTTGTGTCTACTGTGCCTTCTGCAAACTCTGCCCATATAGCAACAAGAGCAATGAGGATAAGTAAAGTGTTGAGGCAGTGGTTGGCCCACAGTAAGAGCTCTTGTGGTGCTGTGGTTAAAGTACTGGGCTGCTGACCCTTTGGTTATCCTGATTATCCTCATCCTGATTGCTCTTGTTGCTATATGGGCATGGTTTGCAGAAGGCATAGTAGACACAGGAAAATTAGTTGGAGCCAGTAGTTGAGAGTTGATGGTGACTTGGAGCATAGTGATAGGAGTGAATCAGGAGCTCTAGTAGCATAGTGCCTAAGGCACTTGACTGCTAACCAGAAGGCTGGTGATTCAAACCCACCAGCCACTCCTCGGAAGGAAGATGGGGCAATCTACTTTCGTAGCGATACTGCCTCAGAAACCCAAGGAGGGGTCACTATGAGTTGGGTCCGACTCGACGGCATATAACAACAACAACAACCAAAGGGTTAGCTATTTGAATGCACCAGCCAATCCATGCTCTGTAGGAGAAAGATGAGGCAGTCTGCTTCCGTAAAAATTAACAGCCTTGGCAACCCTATGGAACAGCTCTACTCTGTCCTAGAAGGTCACTGTGAATTGAAATCAACTTGATGGCAGTAAGTTTGGTTTTGTTTCTGGTTTTAGTCCATAGTAAGTACTATATATGTGTTTGTTACTATTCTAAAAATGTAAATTATATTGAGTCTTTTCTCTGTTTAAAACCCTTTAGTAACTTTTCATTGCACTTAGATGAAAGCCAAATGTCTTGTTGCCTGTAAGCCCTTCTTGAGCCTTAACTGTCTCTACCCTCATCTCTTGTCACTCTGCTTGCTTGTTATGCTCCAGACACACTTGTCTCCTCTCAGTTCTTCAAACAAGCCGAGCTTTCCTTTTCCCATCTCAGGGCCTTTGCACATGCTGTTGTTCTTCTCTTTGAAGTGTTTGTCATTGCTTAGCTTGCTCCTTTTTGTCATTAAAGCCTCAGATTCAGTGACACACACATACACAGAGTTGTTTTCTGGTCATCAATCTGAAGCAGCCTCTGTCTTCACACTATTATGTCACTCTTTACTTTCATGACGGTATTTATCCCTGTCTGATTTATTAATTATTTATGGGTTGGTTTGTTCGTTTGTTTAATCATCTGTCTTTCGTGCACTAAAATGTGTTTCTAAAGGAGGTATTTTGCCTTTCTTTTTGCCTTATTTGTCTGGTGTATGTTGTTGTTGTTGTTGCTGCAATAGAGTCAGCCACAGACTCATGGCAACTAGTGCACCACCCCGTGATTGGCTGTGGACCAGACCGTTGTGATCTAAGGGTTCTCATTGGCTGATATTTATAGGTGCATCACCAGGCCTTTCTGCCTAGTCCACCTTAGTCTGGAAGCTCCGCTGAACTCTGCTTCAGCAGCACAGCAACATGCAAGCCTCCAATGATGGACACATGGTAGCTGCTCGTAGTAGATGGTAAATATTTACCAAGTAAAGTAATTAGTGATTAATTTTTACCCTTCAAGAACAACCAGATACTTCTTCTGTAAAAAAATAAACACCATTGAGTTGATTCCAGCTAATAGCAACCCTATAGGACAGAGGAGAACTGCCCAATATGGTTTCTAAGGCTGTAAATCTTTATAGAAACAGACTGCTTCAACTTCTCCCATGGTACAGCTGGTGATTTCAAACTGCTGACCTTTTGGTTAGCAGCCAAATGGTTTTAACCACTACAGCACCAGACCTCCTTCCTTTTCTGTGGCAGCCGCCTCAATTCCCAAAAGCTAAATTCAATGCTTTCCCCCTATATTGTTCTCAAAGCACCCATTGAGAGCATCATATTAATATCATACTTTCCAACTAATTCTTTATGTGGTTTGTTGTCTCTTGTGTGGTGAGTCTTTGGAGAACAGGAATAATGTTTAGTCCATCTTTGTGCCACTCCTAGTACCTGCCATTGTGTTTGGGGCATAGTAGGCTCCCAGTGGACATTTTGTGGGTAGATGAGAAAATGAACAAACCCTCTGAGGTAGGAGCATCTGTAGTACACAAAACTGTCGGATTATGATCTCATTGATATAGAAGACTCACATTTACTCTGCTAAGAGTGATGGTAAAGTATCTTTTCCACAGTTAGATCGACTGTGAGAATCCACACTAGAAACAGTTTGGCATTTCTAACCTAGTGAACGCTCTTTAACCCAGTGAAGAAGGCTCTAGGTAGCTAATGGCTTGCTGGATCCCAGACCCTGGTGGTGCCTCTGTAGCTGTTTTGGTCAAACCCAGCAGGTGTAAATCTTACCACAAATTACCCCTTGCTCTCTTTTGTCAGCCCAGTCCTTTTGTCCTTGGCATTAGCATCTAGTGCTGAAAGGAAAGTATAACAAGTTTTTATACTCTTTCCCCTGTGAAGGCCATTTCTCTTAGGTGGCTTTTACTCTATCTTAACTATGTGTGGTCTATCTGTTCAGTTCCACTCATATGTGGAATGGTGCACTAGGCAATTCTCTAGTGAACTGAAAAGTTTACAACCAGCGAGATGAGGCCAGCTGACTTAGCGGAGAAAACTCTAGACCAAGTCAGTCCAGAGACCTAGATTCTGTTTCTGCCTCTGCCGCTAAGTTGCTGTGACACCGTGGCAGTTCCCTTGCTAGGCCTCAGTCTCCACATCCATCAATTGGATGATGGGTTTTAATCAAGGAAACACATTTTCCAGACAAAATTTTAGGCAGAATTTGAGAATACAAAATAGTTCAAAGCTATGCTGCTCTGGCAGCACTTCCGTGGGCCCTGCCACCTAATCTCTCATAGGCTCTCTCCCACCTTTCAATCATCCACCCACCCCACTCCCAGACAATAAAAATGGCATCTTCCATCTCTGATATTTTCAACTCATAAGACACAGAACTGACCTAGTCAGTACAAGTATTCAAAAGAGAGCAGCCAAAAAGAAGTTGGTCTACTGTAGTTGCTATTTTTGATTGTAAGCAGATGGTTTCTTTTTGTCTACCATAGAGGCCTTTCTTTGCTCGTAACTGTGGTCATTAAGATTGTGTGTCAGTTTGGCTGGGCCATGGTTATGAGTGGCTTGGCAGCCATGATGAAATTATGATAACCTCTGTGGTGGAATCTGCTCTGATCACCTAAGTTGCTGAAGAGGACCTTTGGGGTGTGGTCTGCTTCCAGTATAGATGGAAAAAGGTTTGAGAAAGGTCTCTAGCTTTTTGGCACATTTTGGATCCTGCATTTAGCTGAGTCTTTATCTCTAGTTCCTGGACTTAAACTAATGGCCTACCATGTTGTCCGCTTATCTTGGGATTGTGCCATTTTACCTACCAACCTTGGGTTCAGCATCCTCAGCAGCCAGTAGCTACATGAGTTAGAAGAAGCCTCCAGCTCCAGTGGGCCTGAAATAAGAGGCAGAGCTGAAGAGCAAGGCTGAAGGGCCTTCCTTCACTCAGGTCCTTGAGCCAGCATTCTTATTTTGGATTTATAGCCTCCTAAACTGTAAAAGGATAAATTTCTATTTGTTAAAGCCATCCATTTGTGATATTTCTGTTATAGCAACACTAAAGAACCAAGACAGTAACCCCCACCTGAGGTTCTTGATACAGAAGTTCTGAGAGTGAAATGACTAGATTTCCTTCTGTCTGTGCCTCCCCATCTAACCCTCATTTTACTGGTCTTTCCTGATGTTGGTCTTTTTGATAATGTGTCTGTAAGCATCTCTTATTTGCTCATCCCTTCAGTTATGATGAAAGCTGTATGAACACCATTGGTCAGGGTTCCCCTTCCTGGGTTCATGTAGTCATTGTTTCTGGGAAGTAGGCAAGGCTGTTAGCACTGTCATTTCTTTAAGATGAAAATATTGAAATGTGCAGTATAGCAAGTGTTTGGAGGGGAGTGAAAGCAGTTTTACAACTCAATTCATTGTGACAAAGCATTCAGTGTTTTCCATGATAATTGTAGTCATTGAAAGAACTGCTGTCAAAAAACATTGCCTGATTTATTCATTTGGGCATTTGAAATTGTGTGTCTGGTGTCTGGGAATACATTTTTAAAATTCATTTGCTTTCCTCTTAAATAGGAAGCTTATATAATCATTAATTAATTATATAGATACCAGAATCTAAAAGGGCCATTTTCTCCCCAGCTCGCTCTACTCCTGAGCCAACTGTAGCTTTTGAACCATGCTTGATGTTGTTATCCCTCAAATATTTCTATTTAACTCTTCCCTGCTTTCCTATAAGGAGCTGTGGTGGCATAGTGGATAAGGCATTTAGCTGCTAACCAGAAGGTCAGCAGTTCAAACCCACCAGCCACTCTATGGAAAGAAGATATACTTCCATAAAGATGTACAGCCTTGGAAACCCAGTGGGATCAGCTTGATGGCATTGCAGTGCTTTCCTGTTAGTAATTTTCTCCACGTTGCTGCTTTGACTTGGTTGGAAATATCAGAATAAGATGCCAGTTCCTTCCAGTCCTGATGTGCCTGTGTTCAACATGCTGTAGCCTGTTCCTTGGCTTCCGCAGGAGAAGTTCTGTTGGGGTAGTGTCTCTAGCTGTAATTGAGATGTATAAAGCATCTGCCGGGTTTCTTCAGCTAATGAGATTTTGCTGAAAAATGAGTGTAATGAAAAAATGCTGGATGTTGGCAGAACCTACTGATGAAGGCTAATGAGCATAAACGAGTGCTCTGTAAGGCCCTCAAACATAGGCATACACTGCAGATGTACTGCCCCGGAGGCAAGTCCAGCCTCAGATGAGGTGGGACCCATTTGTTTGTTGACTCCTTTTTTCTTTCCCATTCTCGTCCTTCTGTCACCTTTCTTTCAGTAAAAGATCTATCCAAGCCAATCATAGCAGGTTCTTTTATGCAGCATAGGACATATTAAAAATAAACATGCTCAGACCAGTGCTCAATGCAATGTGGCAAAAATAAGAATTTATGTACTTTATGTACTGTATAGATAATTTAACAGGAGAGGTAAGTTTTAAATTTACTTGGCAAGAAATTAAAAAAAAAAAAAAAACACCATATTCCTTCAAAAAACAAATAATAGTTGTTTTGTAGACAGCACTTCAAGTTGTGTTTTCTTAGCATTTAAAACTTGCTTTAAAGTAGATAAAAAGAGGACTGTTGGTGGGACACAGGATTTAGTACCTCCTGCTCCCCCCAAATGCATAACATTCCTGCAATCACAGAAGCAAGCAGCATATAATCTGTGAAATACATACTATGACATGTACCATAAGGACTTTAGACATACCTACAGTCAGACTTAAGCTCTATCTCTTTACAAATTATTTCTCCTCTTCTACCTTAATTACCTGATCTTTAAAATGGGAATTCTTGTGGAATATACAACATTGTACTTGAATAATATATGAAATATAGTAGACTCTCAAGAAATGTGAATTCCTTGATATTCTAAGCTATACTACAAAATAAATAAAATAATAAAAGATAAACCATATTAATAAGCTGTTGTGTTATTTCCATGATAAGTTATAAATGGATCTTCCATGATAAGTTATAAATGGATCTGTGCATCCTTCAAGGTTCAGACTCTTCGCACCACCCCCTCCCAAAATCTAAACCTACTGTTCTTTACTTTTAACATTCCTCAAATGACCCACATTATCCAATAATAATAATAATGCTGAACTAGTTAGATTAGCATAGTGCCTAAGGCACTTGACTGCTAACCAGGAGGCTGGTGGTTCAGTCCCACCAGGTACTCCTCAGAAGGAAAGTTGGGCAATCTACTTCCGTAGAGATACCGCCTCAGAAACCCAAGGGGGGTTCGCTGTGAGTTGGGTCTGACTCGACAGCACATAACGACAACAACTACCATTGTAGATTAAGTGCTTGTTCCACTCCCTGCAAACAAAATTAAAACCTCATGTTTAATGGTGCCACTGTGTAACCATAACCATGTCCAGAGATTTCAGTGCAAAAAGTTGACCAACCTTAAATGTGAAACATGTGAAAAGGTGACATTAAGAAGTTTTGGTATGTTACAAACTGGAATGCTATGTGATTATGAGGAAAATAAGACATGCTGTACATACTAATGTATGAAAAGATTGCCATCATATAGTAAGTGGAAAAAGTGCTTAAAGTGTGCTAGCTTTTGTGTAAAAACGTGAGAAGGTAGGAATATATTTTCTTGTTGGCTTTTATATGCATAAGGAAATTCTGGAAAGAGGCATAGTCATAGTGGTTACCTGGTTGGTAGGCAGTGGGGAACTGGGTGGGCTGGGGTAGGGGACAGAGGGGAGAAAGACATGTCACTAAAAACATTTTCATAATTTTATAATTTTGAACTATGTGAATAGATTATCTATTTTCAAATTAAATTTTTAAAATAACATGGAAAAGAAAACTATTAGGACAATTCACTATAAAGTTTCTGTGTGTCCTCTGAAAGTTGTATTACTGTTTTATTTTACAGCTCCTAGCTGTAAATATCCTAGCCTTACTATTTTGACCTGATTTGAGTAATTTAGAAACTAGAGCCTAGACAGATTGTGGTGTAGTAAATTACATAGTGTGGCTTTTCTAGCCATAAGTCTTTGTAAACTCTATGGTGGAATTTGCCATGAGCAACTGAGTAGCTCCTGATTGTTAAAGTTATCCACCTGGGATATTTCTGTTGAGAGTGGCACTAAGCAATCTTCTGGGAAGTTCTGTCTCTCGTAGGTGTACAGAATTCCGATGTTTGGATTGGTTAGTTTGACCACTCTGCCAGGCTCAAAAGGAGCCCTCCTAGGGGCGGAAGGAGTCTCTCTGACTGCTGGCTGAGAAAGATGTGCTGCTGAGAGAAACGCACTCCTGAGAGGCACACATTCGCTGAGAGAGAGATGCAAGAGACGCACTGCTAAGAGAGAGAGACTGCCAGCTGCTGAGTGACACAGCCAGCTGCAAGATACTGAGCACATTTCTAAACTTGAATTTTAGCCTGTTGCTTCCCTAATAAACTCCTTAATCTGTGAGTTCTGTGTGGCCACTGCAATGAATTATCTAACCCAGCAGAGAGGTGGTGGGTGCTGTGGGAGGAATGGTTGGTGCCTGCGTTGGTGAAAGGGCTGGGTGGCTGGGTTACAGGAGGTCAGAAGATGTGGCCTCCTTGCCCTTTTGGCACAGATGTTCATGTGGTGTCTTAGTTACTGTAGTTTTTTAATTTTGAATAAGATGAATTATAGTATCAGTACAGGTAGTGCCCAGCTTAAGAGCAAGTTAGGCTATAAAAGTTCCTCTTCCAGATTATTCATTGAGTACCAGTTGCCTTTCTTTTAGTATAAAATCCTGTGTATATCTAAATCTAGGTAAAAAAAGTGAGTATGAGGAGCTCTCAAGGAGGCTCAATCTTATATATGCAAAAAGCTAAATAGCACTTCCAAAGAGATATGACTAGTTCCAAGTGACTCATATAGATAACACCTGCTCTAGTTGATTGGGGAAGAATTTATCTGGGCACACTGAAGTTTGGGGTGTTTCTGGAGGAGAGTTGAAAGAGTGAGTCAGGATATGGATAAACAGAAAAGGAAGGAGCAATCCAAACATAAAGGGACAGTGGACAGAAACTTGAGATGGACCTGAGTAAACTGGTTTCTCTAATGGCGTATACTAAATGGAGCAGATGAAAGACAAACAGGGAGCACTAGGTAGCAGCTTAAGTTGTAGAGGTGCTCAGGAAGTTTGGGCTTTATTTTGGGAAATACTGGTTTGGGAATAGAGAACTGATGCCATAAATTTTACAAGTATGTTTGTTTTCCTACTTCCCCACCTTTTCTTCATTCATTCAACAAACGTGTTACCCACTTACTTTGTGCAAATCACCGATTTAAGAAAATCAACCTGACTATAAAGTACAGAAGATGAGCAGAGGCGGGTGTAAAGCAGAGAACTGAGAAAGCGTATTAAATGACCCAGGGCTGTGGTGGTGGTATTGGAGTTGATAAAAGAGCAAATGGTTTTGAACACTTACTATATGCCAGACACTGTGTTGTTATATGCTTAAATGTGCTATGTATTATCCACATAACCTTATGAAGTAGGTTTTATTTTTCCAAATTTACACATGAGGAAATAGACTTAGTGAGGTTAAATGACATAGAGAGTAACACAGCAAATAATAGTATAAATATCATTTGTTTAGTAGATGAAAGTTTGTAAATATGTTATATATCCTTTTTTGCTTGATCTTCCCCGTGTGGTAGACAGACTAAATATTACTGTTCCTGTTTCAGAGAAAAACAGAATTGAGAAATTTACTTGGACATTGATTACATAGCAAGCACCTGCATTGTGCTAGATACTCTTCTAAGCACTGGGGACATAGCGGAGCCCAGACCAATACAGACCATTGAAAGAATAGCAGTGAACATAAAAATAAATAGCATAATATAATTTCTAGAGCTAACAAATACTATGAAGTAAATGAAGCACAGTGGTAGAGAAATAAAGTGGTGATAAGGGGCTGGAGATGCCTGGGAAGAACAACTTTGGCTGCAGTGCTGAGGGAAAGCCTCCATAAGGAAGGGGTGATGGTTAAGACTTAATACTATTGCATGAATGATTTATTTTAGAAGGATCAGCACGCGGCTGGTCCCTATGGGCAGAGGTTAAAGGTTGCAAATTCTCAGCTTTTCCAAACTACTATTCAACTCCATCATCTCTAGCACCAACTCCTTCTCCTCCCCTTGGTATTCTCCCACCTGTCTTAGAAGTAGATTGCCCCATCTTCCTTCTGAGGAGTGGCTGGTGGGTTTGAACCACCAGCCCTCTGGTTAGCAGTCAAGTGCCTTAGGCATTATGCCACCAGAGCTCCTCCACCTGTGTTAGGGTTCCATATTTTGCTGTAACATCTCACAGAACTTAGAAACTGCCAAGGAAACAGCTCACTTGGTGGTGGAGGCTATTAACTTGGGAAATAGTCAGGCTAACATGTCCAGTTTAAAAAGTTGGAACTGGAACTCATGAGAAAGGTCAAGACTAGAAATAGAGACAAGGAGTTATCTGCTTGATGGTGATAATGTAGGTGACTAGAGTGAATGAGACTGGTGAGAGAGAAAGAGAAAAAGGGGGAATGGATAGAAGAAGAAGGATTCAAGTGTGAGGAGTCTCCATTTCTAAGGGCAAAGCAGTTTAGAAGGTGGAGTACAGTATTATAAAGGCAAGGAAGCTTAGGTAATAGTTACAGTCTATGAGAAATTGAAAGGAGAGAAAATAAGTTCGAGTTAAAAAAAAAAGGTGGTAAGTCAAATGAAAATTTCTTTGTAGAAGATGTTTGGATTTCTACTAGCCAGATGAAAATGAGATAATGGATGGTTATGAGTCAGAATAGGAGCTCTGGTGTCATGGTGCCTAAGGCACTTGACTGCTAACCAGAAGGCTGGCGGTTCGAACCCACCAGCCACTCCTCAGAAAGAAGGTTGGGCAATCTACTTCCATAGCGATACTGCCTTGGAAACCCAAGGAGGGGTCGCTGTGAGTCGGACCTGACTCCAGGGCAGTGAGTTTGGGGTTTTTTGTTTGTTTGTTTATGAGTCAGAATCAGTGTGACTGCAGCAGGTTTGGTTGTTTTAGGAAAGCAGAGGCCAGTAAGGATTTAGAGTAACACAAGTATAACAGGGAGTTCTGGTGGCGTAGTGCCTAAGGCATTTGATTGCTAACCAGAAGGCTGGGTCAAACCCACCAGAGACACTCCTCGGAAGACTGGGCAATCCACTTCTATAGTGATACTGCCTGAGAAACCCAAGGAGTGGTCACTGTGAGTTGGATCCGATGCCACGGCAGTGAGATTTTAAGTGTTATAGCAAATCTCAGCAAGGAAGAGAGGACCAGCTGTCCTAGATTAGGTATGAAAATAGCAAACATACCACTGAAGCAAGTATTCCTGCCTTTTGTGAGTATCATTATTTGTCAAATACTGTGCTCACACACTTTGTTCTCTCTCTAAATCTTCACAGCAATTCCCAGTCATTATATTCTCTGCAGAAGTGAAAAACTGGAAACCATGTAAATGTCCATCATTATAAATGTTAACACATAATGGACCCTTGAGTGACATAGTGGTTAAGCACTCAACTACTAATAAGAAGATTGGCATTTGGAACCCACCTAGGTGCTCTGCATGAAAAGGTCTTGGTGATCTACTTCCATGAAGATTGCAACCAAGAAACCCCATGGGATAATTCTGCTCTATCACATCGGGTCGCCATGAGTCAAAAATTGACTCTACTGCACCTAACAACAACATTGTAGCATAATGCATGCCCTGCAGCCATTTTTTAATGTGGTAGAACCATATTGCCAAGAAAGATATTGGTGAAGTACTTTTCCCTGATAATAAACACATATGTGAAACTGCCCATCTCTTGATAGACTCTGAATACGTCAAGGAGAGACAACTGGGTCATACTCACCTTGAAACATCATGTTACACCATATATGTAGCCTTGAAACATCATGTTAACCATATATGTAACATCGGTAACATGCACAAATACATACTTTGTGAACTGAAAGCAGAAAATATTACAATATTAGAGAAAATGCCATTCAGAAATAGAAGGTATTAATTACTGTTAGAAAAGTACGATGTTGGTGCTTTGAAGAAAATAGTTTTGAGAAAGCAAAAAGATGGTTCCCACTGTGGCAGTGAAAAGAAGAGGGTTGTTTGGAGTGGGATTGCTGTGCTGAATTCTTTTTGTGGGTGCAGACTGGAGTGAGGGATCATATCTAGACCAGAGTTGAAGACCCAGACGCCTTGTGGTAGGTAGTTTGTGATTTGGAACTTTCCAAAAGTTTTTTATAATGAAAGAATTCTTCAGCCATTTAATAGTCCTGTAACCAGATGCTTACTCTGATTCAGCCTGTGTAGTGGCCATTTTAGACCTGAATGATCTGTCAAGTGAATGGGACAACAATATTCTAAGAAACAAGCCTGTTGATTCAAAGGAAGATACCAATTTACCAATTAGAATCTGTGAGCTGACTTGTCTATTGTTACTGAAATATCATGTGCATTATGGTAGATGTTTTCATTTGCTTTTTATTTAAGAATTCCATTATTGTCTTGACAATTGTAGATAATGACCCACTCTAAGGTTTCTCCTCCTTTTGACTAAATAATTACTAGATTTCATATGAGAAAAATAGGCTTATCTTTTTCATTTGTTGTTAGAAATTGATGAAACTGTGAATAATTAATTTTTCTCATCCCTTTGAGAAACATTAAATTGTAAGCTCATTATCAAATAAAACTAGAATTCATAACATTTTTAATGTGTATTTATTTTTGTTAGGTTGCTACATTATGTTTTTCTTGTATATTCATTTAAACCACACAGAAGTCTGCCTGAAATGACATTTTCACGATGATTCGGGAACCATCTCTTTGATTATATAATATTTATTGCTGCTATATGTATTCTGGTGTTTCTTGCTTTCTGTCATACATAGATTCTAGTGGCATATTGAATACCATAGAGAAGAACTGAGATGGTAAATCAAATGTTTTATAGCATAATATTGGGAATATTGGATTCGTTACTAGAAAGAAGTTATTTTTTATCAGTATTTTTAGAGCCCTCTAATACTGTAATTTATTGATGTTTCTTAATATCCTCTATTAATTATATACCGACTCAAAATTGGGCTAATTTTAACAACATATATGTTGTAGTGAATCTTTTCCACACAAAAAGGAGTAGCAAATATCCAAGGCTATCGTTGATTAGAACTATTAAATCCAACAGCTTGTATTTAATGAGCATAGTGTTAATTATATAGTCAACTGGGTAGTTCATTCTGCATCATGGGAACTATATATTAGAATGAAGCTATTATGTTACATAAGGTGGCAAAGAAAAATTGGCTAACAAGGACAGGAATAGCCTTCTGTGTGGTTAAGATGTCAAATGAACAACTTTAAGTCACACACACACACACACACACACACCACACATATATATTACAGAGAATACATAAATTGGGTTTTTTATTTTTAGTTCCTCTTCCTCCCTTCAGAGTTAAATGATGGAAAATGACTCTCAGTCACCAAACTACACTTAGGCATCATTCAAAATAGTTGTGACAGCTGGCCCCTCTGGTAGCAGTGAGATTTATGGCTTTCCATTCCTTGGTGTTCCATTACTCTGTCTGCACCATCAAATTGATTAGTAGGCAATGGTGAACAAGGAAAGAAAGGTGGCCACTTAGAGTCAGCTGGTATCCATCATTTTAATGAACTACTTAGAGATGGTTAACATTGTCCTTGATTCTCATTGTAACTGATGATGACCAGATCTTTTAAAATGTTTTTCTTCCCTCCTTTTTTCTTTTCTTACAGGGCCCACTGGAAAATGATTTGGTAGTTCATGTAGCACTTGTAGCAGAAAGCCAACGGTATGAAATCCAGATGAGTGATGTGTTCTTTTTTGGGGAGGGAAAAAGAAATAATTGTTTTATGCTTACAATATTGATTATGGTAAAATCAAAATCAAACCTGCTGCTGTCAACCTGTCTGTTCCAACTATAGCAACCCTATAGGACAGAGTAAAACTGCCCATAGAGTTTACAAAGCTATAAAGCTTTACCAAACCAGACTGCCACATCTTTCTCCCATGGAGGAGCTGATGGGTTCAAACTGCCAACCGTTTGGTTAGCAGCCAAACACTTTAACCACTGTGTCACCAGGCCTATAGAGTTTAATTTCATAAGCCCTTTGACTTGGTTTCAAGGAAGTTATTAATGTCATTTTAAGTGCCAGCACAACATTATTTTCCTTTTTTAAAATTTATTTTATTTTAGTTGCTGTAACTCTTAAAGACTGTGACCTAAGACTGTATTGCCTGGGGTATTTTTGAGAAATCAGAGCAAACAGATTTCTGTGATTCCCAACATCAGTGCTTATCCTTCCAACCATTTCCCCCCACCCCAAAGCACCGTGTGATGTTTTATGGGAATCCAAGAAGGCTTTTGGATTCCAGTGCAGGTGGCACATTGCTGACATTACCAAACTAATAGTGTGCCCCAGAGTTAAGCATAGCCTCTTCCTTTGATCCCCACCCATCATTGCTTCCTAAACTGGAAATGCGCTGTCTAAAAATGTCTCTCTTTTCCCTGTGCTTTAGCCTGCAAGTCTTTCTCAACACATACGGCATTCAGACTCAAACACCTCAGCAGGTAGAGCCCATTCAGATTTGGCCTCAGCAGGAGCTCGTGAAAGTGAGTAATTCTGCCTCTTGGCTCTCTACTTCGGGGAGGTACTAGAGCATGATGATTGGACTTAGTTTACAGGCGAGTCACATAGTTAAATTCTGATTCTGAGTTGGGATGTTAATCTAAAAGTCTTCCTACTTAAGTTGAAAAGCCTGCTTTATGGGGCATCATTACTAAAAAACAACTGCATTATGTGTGTCTGGAGATTATATTCATTTAATACTCATGATTAGGACTTGTTGATTGCTACTCCTTGTTAAAGTCTATTACTAAACTAGACTGAGCAGTTAAATATCAAATTAGCCTTAATTTTAGTAGTCATGTGTAAAATTATCCTTTCCATTTTGATTTGACTTTTTTTTTTCCTTTTTATTTCCTGTTGCAGAAACCCTCTTACATCTAAATAACTTTTGGTAATCACTCTTTCCCATTTGTCTCTTGTGTTACTATTTGGAGTCTGAAGTAATTTGTACTCCTTTCTTTGGCTGAGTCTCAAAGTGATCATAAAGTAACATCTGAGTTTACCTTTAATGCAGATACATACCTCTTTGGTATCGAATTAAAAGGTGACCTTCCATGCCTTCTAAATGCATTTTTCTGCAGGCAGATTCAGAAGTGCCTATACTGAGGAATATTCCTGCTCATTAAGGAAAGGAAATTGTTGACTCTTACTAGTTATTCATAAACTACCATTTTTACTTGATAGATCAAAACAATACAGGAAAGACTAGTGTTTGGCAGAAGTGTTTGTAATAGTATCTCTCAGGTGATCAAGGTCAAGTTGATATAAATGGTTGTGGTCAAAACTTTAATGCTACAACAAGAGAATGAAATCTTAAAGGTACTCATGACATGAGAAAATTCAGGGCTCCTAGTTTCTGTAATCCAGGTGGCCTCACCCATTAGTGATACAGACCATCAGCTTGGTGTCGGATCCTTGAACTCATTCTAACAAACTTAGAGTCTTTTTTGCACTTATAGGTAAGACTTGAAAATGCAGAGACCTCTAGAGTATGTAACTTTTTAAAATCATGCCAAGATGTAAATGAATGATAGTTTTGTTTGTTTTTTTTTTTATGGTGGAAGAGGGTAGGAGAGTAAATGGTAAATGAGACAAGGAGGGATCTCAGAATCTATGAGCAAGGGAAGGAGGCAGCATGCAAGGAGAGCAAAGGATGCCAAAATCTAATTGCTCACACTTACTTGGGTACATGCTGTTTCTGCTGGTACACTTTTATGGTCTCTATCTGAAAGCTCCAGAGAATTTTAACAAAGGTAGTCTTGATAAACATGCTCTCAGAGCCAATTAACCTGCATCTTCTTTTTCCCAATTTTCACTTATATTGGCTACTTTTTTTGCTCTTTTGGTGGTAGGTGAGTATATACTCTATCAGACAATATGTTGTCAAGATTAGAAAAGCCAACATGGCTAACAAATGACCTGAAATGTGGCATTTCACTGGAGCATTCATCAGTAAACACCTGCTGTGTGCACAGCTCTGTGTGTGGTCCTTGGATAAAAGGAGTTCGTCTTTGTTCTCAGTGACTCTGAGTCTAGTGGTATGACAGAAAAAATAGTTAATTACAGTTCACTTTGGTAAGGACTGTAGTAGATGTTGGTACAAAGAGCTGTGAAATCTCAGAGGTGGTAGGAAACATTCCCTTACAAAGTAAGAGAAATACTTATATTTATATGACGACATATTTAATTACATATGACTGATTTTGGAGCTCTGGTGGCATAGTGCCTAAGGCATTTGACTGCTAACCAGAAGGCTGGTGATTCAAACCCACCAGACACTCTGCCGAAGGAAGACTGGGCTATCTACTTCGTAAAAAGTTACCACCTCAGAAACCCAAAGGGGATCGTTATGAGTCAGAATCAACCCAATGTGATGGCAGTGAATTTGGTTTGGTTTGGGTATGACTGATTTTATATTTTTCTGTTTTAAAGATGGTATTAACAATGGATTTACTCTTTGAGTGGGTGGATGTGGCTATAAAGACAGACTTAGAACAAAGAGCCCAGCTTCCCTATGCGGGTGTAAAAATTGAAGATTGTTCTTTGATTGTGGTTGCAGCTCTTTCAGATTCATCCTCTTAGATATACTGCCTAGCATACAGCTTCACAAATTTGTTGTGTTGTTGTTATGTGCCGTCAAGTCGGCCCTGACTCATAGTGACCCCTTCTTGGGTTTCTGAGGCGGTATCACTACGGAAGTAGATTGCCCAACCTTCCTTCCAAGGAGTGGCTGGTGGGTTTGAACCGCCAGCCTTCTGGTTAGCAGTCAAGTGCCTTAGGCACTATGCTACCAGAGCTCCTTTCACAATTTAGCCTTTAAAAATAAAGATGTTCCCTCAAACCTTAGTTGGCTCACGTAGTCTTATGGCAACAACTGATTCTTCTGTTTTGAATAGCTATACCCTCCATCAACCCACTGAAGACAATGTGAGGGCAAGCAACTGAGAAGAGGGCTTTCCTGTGTGTGATTAAGATTTCATGATGTGGTAACTGTGGTGTGATTTGCTTCATGGGGGACCTGAATTCTTTTTATATAATTTCACTTGTTTTGGTGGTGTTAAGAATATACACAGCAAAACATATACCAGTTCAACAGTTTCTGTATGTACCTTTAGTGACATTAATTATATTCTTTGAGTTGTGTAACCATTCTCACACTCATTTTTGAGTTGTTCCTCCCCCATTAACAAAAATTCACTGCCCCCTAAGTTTCCCATCTAATCTTTTGAGTTGCTGTTGTCAATTTGATCCTATAGAGATAGTTCTCAAAAGAGCATGATACTCAAGGCTGGCATTTTTTACTAGTTAAGCTAAACTATTGTTTGGTTTTAAGAAGACTTCAGAGAATAATTTTGGTTTAAAGATTATCTCAGGACATTTGTTTCAGGGATTCATCCAGTGTTCATGGCACCAGGAAATCTGGAGTCTCTGAGAATTTGACATTCTGTTCTGCATTTCCTCTCTTTTGATCAGGATTTTTCTATGGAATCTTTGGTCAAAATGTTCAGTAATGGTAGCCAGGCACCATCCAGTTCTGGTCTCATGGCAAAGGAGGCAGTTGTTCATGGAGGCAATTAGCCACACTTTCCATATCCTCTTCCTATTCTTGACTCTCCTCCTTCCTCTGTTCCAGGCAAACAGAAGCCAATTGTTGTGCTTTGGATGGGTGCTTACAAGCTTTTAAGACCCCAGGCACTATACATCAAACTAGGAAGTAGGACAGAGACACTAAACATGCTATTAGGCCAATTAACTGGGCTGTCCCATGAAACCATGACCCTAAACCTCCAAATGAAGAAACCAAATTCCATGAGGTATTTGGTAGTACATAATCAGCCTCAGCAGCTGCTATTTCTTTCTTTCTTTCTTTTTTTTTTTTTTTTTGTCATTGTAAATATATCTATCACACAACTTTTGCCAACTCAACTTTTACAGGTGTACAGCTTACTGACAACAATTACAGTAACTTGTTTTGCAGTCCTGCCTTTAATCAATGCATATTTCCATCAGCATTAATTCCCTGATTCTCCCTACCTAACACCCCTGGTAAGCACTAATAAACTTTGTTCTGTATACATTTGCCTTTTCTTGTCTATTAGATAAGTAAGATGATATAATTTTATCCTTTTGAGATTGATTGCCTTCTCACTCAGCTTATGTCTTCCAACTCTACCCATATTGTAGGATGTATGAAGACATCATTTATCCTACTAGCAGAGTAGTAATTCATAGTATGTATATACTACATTTTGTTCATCTATTCATCTGTTGATGGGCATTTAGATTGTTTCCACTTTCGGCTGTTGTGAATAGTACTGCAATGGACGTTAGCGTACAAGTCTCTGAGTCTCTGCTTTCAAGTCTTTTGGATATATACCTAGGAGCAGATCATGTGGTAGTTCTATTTTTAGTTTTTTTGAGGAACCACCACACTGTTCCCCATTATGGTTGTACAGTTTTGCATTTCTACTAGGAATATGTAAGGGTTCCAATTTCAGGATCTGAATTCTTGATAATAGGGTTTTATTTGGCCATTCAGATGTAGAATAAAGCCAAGAGTCTGTATTTCTGTTTGGTTTGATCACCACTATGTATTTCAGTGCATCACATGGTAGGAATAACTACAATGTGAGGGCAGCATTATCTCTCAACTGGAATGCAGGGAGTAGTCCAGGTCTGTGTATTTAATTGTCACAAATCAGTTATATCTGAAGTTAAGGAGTATCCTTGTGCCATAATAAAGAGTCGTATTTAAAGGAAACCTACCTTAACTTGTATATGATCCATCAATGCAATTGCTCTTCTAAAAGAAGAAATAGTTTAAACATAAATTTATTTCTGAAAAGTTGAAAATGTCTTTTTGATATCAGTGTTTTAGGCTTTATTTTATTTTTTTATTGTGCTTTGGGTGCAAATTTACAAGGCAAATTTGATTTACAGTCAACATTCATGCACATCTGATACCATGGCCCTAGTTACATTCCCAACCATAAAAAAACTCTCCTCCCCTCCACTTCCTGTGACTACCCCCTCCCCATGCACTTCTTAACTGTCTTCCCCCTATGTGAATGCTACTCCTCTGTTGTTTCATGGCTGATTGCACTAAGGGGTGCATTGCCCTGGGGTGGGTGTTCTGCATTTAGGTCTTTCTATGTCCGGCTGAGAGCCAATCTGTGTAAGTGAGTCCATTTCTAGGCCTGAAGGGTAACCTGAGGCCGTAATCTCAGGGGTTCCACAGTCTCTATGCAACCAGTAATTCTGGTCATTTTTGTGTTTTTGAATTTTCTTCCACATTTTTCCTCCCACTCTATCCAGGATTCCAGTTTTGATCCCTTTCTGAGCCATGGGCACTGACAGCAGGGCACCATCTAGTTCTTTTGGTGTGAAGGTCGTGAAGGCTAAGGTCCTCATAGTCCATCTTATCCTTGGACTAATTCTTTCCAAATGCCTTTGATTTTCTTCACTCTTCTTTGCTCCAGGCGAGAGGAGACCAGTAGTTGCATCTCAGATGGCCGCTTGAAAGCTTATAAGACCCCAGTCGTTACACACCAAAGTAGGTTGCAGAACAAGATTTTTATGTACTGCGTTGTGCCAGTTGAGCATGATGTCCCCCAAAACTATGGTCCTGAGCCCACAGGCCCAGTAATTCTCTTTCTCAAGGTGCTTGGCTATCTCTAAGAAGTTACTCCAACTCTTTCTTCTGTTGCTTCTGTAATGTATGTGGCTACTTTTGTAGCACAAGTGCATATATAAGATTATCTTCAGCCAAAGCTATCTTTGGTGTAGGGTGTATTCCTGTTCATCTACCCCCACCTGATCGTCTCACCTGTCCATGAATTTATCCATAGCCTGGTGTTTGGTGCTAGTGGTAACGCAGTATTGTGCATGTAATAGTACTTGCCTCTGTTTTCTGTATCTTATGGGCACGTTTCAGTGTCTTTCTTTTCCCGTGTCATCACGCTGGTCACAGACTCTTTCCATGCTGTCCCTCCCCTCACCCAAATCAACATGTGACCCTCAACTAGTCCGAAATTTTCCCTCCTCTTCCCTCCCATCCTTGGTAACCAACAAAGTGAATTTTCTTTCCTGAGTAAACCTTTCCCAATAATAATAATGGGGTCATAAAAAATTGAAACTATCTTAAGCAAAGGGGGCACCTCTAGTGTTTTATGCTATAGGTTTACTACAGCTACACAGTATAAAGTAGTCCCTTGGTGACACAAATGGTTAAATGCTTGACTGCTAGCTGAAAGTTGACAGTTCGAACCCATTCAAAGGAACCTTGGAAGACAGGTCTGGTGATCTGCTTCTAAAAGTTCACCGCCTTGGAAACCTATTGAGCAGTTCTGCTCTGCACACTTGGGGTTGCCGTGAATCAGAATTAACTCGACGGCAACTAACAACACATAATATAATATTTATAGAGGACTTTTTCTGGCCACTTGACTTTTTCTGAAACCACTACTTTTCTAGAATCAATATTCACAGCATGTCTGGCTCTGGGGGACATTTAGCTTCTTCATTATCAAGTATTTCCTGAGCACCAGCTCTCTGCTAGCCACAGTGTCAACTCAAGGGATGCTGTTATCCAGGATCATACACGTTAGAAGGAAAGGCACACAGAGCTAGCTCACATGGCAGAATGTGTATGTAATAATAGCAGATGAACCACAGAGCTCTAGTCTTTACATTCTTTTGTATATGATGAGGTTAATATTTGAAATCAATTCAAATCACACTCAGGAGATTGTACAGAGACACTTGCTTTGCTTTTCCATGTAGGAAAATTTAGGTTAGATTTCTACTTTGCATCAAATATATAAAAAAAATTATAGACAAATGGAGTCTTAAAATTTATATGTGTGTGTGTGTGTGTGTGTAAAAATTCGTGAAGAAAAAATAGAATACTTTACCATTGTTGAAGGAGGGAGTCCCTTCAGAATGACACTGGTGCTAAAAAGCCATTAAGGAGAAGACTGACAGATTCAACTAAGTATAGCTGAAGATACCATAAACAATCTGGCACATCAAAGATGCTTGTGAAATTTCCTCCTAGAGCAATGTTCAGATTGAAATACCACATGCTGAAATGATACCTGACCCACTGTGCAGTCATTCTCACATTTCATAACAAAATTAAATTGCAGAGGAGCAAACTGGGTAAAATATTTGCTACATATATGACAGACAGAGGGTAATGCTCTAAATACGTCAGAATCTCTTACGAGCCACAACGCAGTGCAACGCAATGCACTGCCGTCGAGCTGGATCCAACTCATAGCGACCCCTCTGTGAGTTTCCAAGGCGGTCTCACTACAGAAGTAGATTGCCCAACCTTCCTTCAAAGAACGGCAAATAACTAGTAGAAAAGGGAACAAATGAAAAACATACAAAATCATCATTAAATATATGGCAAAATGCTCAATTACAGAATGTTTGAAAACAATAAATTAAAAGTAAGCTACAATAGCATTTTGACCTAAGATATGGACAAAAAAGGGCCATACACTGTTAATGACAGTATAAATTTGTACGTTATTTCTTAAAGGTGACCATCCTGGCATTATGTCTTAAAGAAAATATGCTGCCTCTTTGATCTAGCAAGTGTAGAAAATTATCCTGCAGAAATAATAGTACACTGCCCCCAAATATTAATTAAATTATTATTGAAACAACAACAAAAAAATGAAACTTCCTTTATCCAGGGATAGATGTTAAATAGGGTAAGGGGACTTCTTGATTGAATTAAGTGCTCAGCTTTGGCAGTAATTAACTCCTAATTCATTCCTAGTCTATCCATTTTTACCTTCCAAAAATTCTTAAAATTTCCTGTTTGCCCATGGTTCTCTTTCTTGTTTTATAACATTTATACAGTATACTTATATGGATTTTTCCCCTAGTTTTTATTTCTCCTATCATTTCAACATTGTTGAAATATAGAATAAATTTACAGAATAAGATAGTTGAATTCACTACCTTGAAACTTTTTGTTAACTACTGTGGAGTTAGCTGCCAACTCATAGTGACCCCATGCACAGCTGAATGAAATGCTATCTGGTCTTGCGCCATTCCCTTGATCAGTTATAGATTGAACCATTATGATCCATAAGGTTTTCATGGGCTGATTTTTAGAACTAAATTGCCAGGCCTTTCTTCCTAGTCTGTCTTAATCTAGAAGCTCCACTGAAACCTGTTCAGCATCATAGCAACACACAAGCCTCCACCAGCCAGTCGGCAGGTGACAGCTATATATGAGGTGCATGGCCAGTAATTGAATCTGTGTCTCCCACATAGAAGTCAAAAACTCTACTACTGAACCACCACTGTCCTCTTCTTGAAACTAGAACACCAAAGTATTAAGCTTAAAAAAAAAGAACACCAGATTATATAGTATGTGACCCCTTTACGTAAACATACATATATACATATATATATGGATTATAGATGAATGTGTATACTCTCTTCTGTCAAGTCAGTTCCAACTCATAGCAACCCTATCAGACAGGGTAGAATTGCTCCCATAGGGATTCCAAGGCTGTAATCTTCATGGAAGCAACTGCTGCAGCTCTCTCCCCCAGAGCAGCTGGTGGTTTGAACTGCCGACCTTCTGATTAGCAGCCGAGAGTTTAAACCACTGTGACACCAGGCTCCTTGTGTGTGTGAATATAGCTACATATTTTTATCTGTTATGAATTTTTTTAATTTTATAACCATCTCTATACTTTTGGTGTTTTGTGGGGATCACACAGTAAATAACACCTCTTCAACTTATACCAAAGAGAATCAGTTGCCTAAGGGGTTGTGAGAGTTGTTGTTGTTGTTGTTGTTGTTGTTGTTGTTATATGCCGTTGAGTCGGCCCCGACTCATAGTCCACTGAAAACCCACTGACATCAAATCAATTCCAACTCATAGTGACCCAATGGGACAGAGTAGAACTGCCCCATAGGCTTTCTAATGCTGTAAATCTTTACAGAAGTAGACTGTCTTGTCTTCCTCCTATGGAGCAGCTGGTGGGTTTGAACCACTTCCCTTTTGATTAGCAGCCAAATATTTTAATTGCTGTGCTCCTTGTGAAAGTCAAAAAACCAATCATCCCACTGCCACTGAGTCGATTCTGACTCATTGCGACCCCCGTTGGTTTTCCAAGACTATGAATCTTTATGAAAGTAGAGTGCCTCATCTTCCTCCCACAGAGCAACTGGTGGGTTTGAACTGCCAGCCTTGTGGTAAGCAGCTAAATACTTCACCTACTCTACCACCAGAGCTCCTCACTTGTAAGAGTAGACAGTACCATTTATTTTTAATGTATTATTTGAATTTTCCATGAAGTTCATAAAATTAGAAAAGTCAATGAAGACATTTTTATTTTAATAGGAAATATTCAAAGGCAGGAATTTAATAAGAGCTGTGTAAGCTTGTTTTTTTTAAATTTCAAAATAGCCAGATTTTATAAATTATTATTACATAGATAAGCATGTGTCTCTTCTGTGTTCTTTTATGAATCAGAGCCATGTAAATTGTACATTTATGACAATGTAAGAACAATATCAAATTCCATAATACTTTAAGTGAATCACCAAAAGTTTTGTTCTCAAATTTCTCATTGCCCCCAAATCTACCTTGTTTTCTTTTTTTTTTTTTTTTATTAGGATTTGGGTGAAGATTTACAGAGTAAATTC
>NW_006921596.1:7406167-7407562 GCF_000298275.1 Orycteropus afer afer
TGGCAGAGCATAGCAGGCTGCTGAGCAATGACACAGCTACATGCAGGGTCCAAGCGTGCCATAGACTAGAGACCATTCTCAAAGCTTCTCCTTATATACAGGAAGCAGACCACATACCCAAAGGCAGCTACTCAGCTGCTCCCAGTAGATTCCACCATGGAGTTGATTACCAGTCTCATCCAGCTGCCCAGTCACTCAACCTGGCCTAGCCAAATTGACACACAAACATAACCACTACACCTGTCCAATTAATAAAGTTCCCCTGGCCTTTTTTTTCCTCTGGAGAGATCAGAAATTAATTAAACAATCATCAGGGGTAGAAAGGGGCAAAAAGAATAAGCATGGATTCTTGCCTAACTCTCATTTACAAATTTGTGTCTTACAGGCTTATTTCCACCTGGGTATCAATGAAAAGTTAGGACTCTCCGGAAGGCCAGATAGGCCCATTGGCTGCCTTGGAACATCAAAGGTGCAGCATTACTCAGATTATAATACCTTTGCTCTGCATCCACTCTCATATTTCATTATATACTTGGGTTAATTATCTAAATTATTACTTTCTACAAGTAAATCTTATTATTTGTTTTGCATCATATCCCAGAAGTCTTCTAGAAATAAATAAACATCTCGCTGCTATATTATTTCTGATTATGGCAATATTTACTCAAGCACAAGCTTTTTCTGTCATATTAGAGGTGGACTACTTTGAATTAATCAGCTTATTGATTGAATCAAGAAACTTTTAAATTTCTTAATATTATGTGGATTTCACAAGCTATTTGCTTATTCAGAACATCAACTTTAATTTTTATTAGGACTTATGGTATTTCACCTTTGCTTTTGGAATGTTTCATATATTCTTTTAAAAAATTATCCCTTGCAGATTTATCGTATTCTGGGGAAGACTGTGGTTTGTTACCCCATCATCTTTGACCTCAGTGATTTCTACATGTCTCAAGATGTTTTACTGCTGATAGATGACATAAAGGTAGCTTCTAAACACTTTTTATATTGTTATGGGATGACTTTGTGTCCACTGATTTTATCATGTTACTAATTTGCCTGCTCTTGGATGTCTATGCAAAATATGAACATAAAACAACACCTGCATAGCTTTGGAGAGTCAAATTACTTGCAGTTTCACAATAATAGATGGAATGTGTCTTATGTAAAGTTGTATGACTTTTCTTGTTACTCTTCCCTACAAATAGAATGAGAACTTATAGCTTATAAAGCAAAGGAAGGACAATTTCAAAATCACATTCATACAGCAGTAATAGTTTATCTCCATTTGAACAAAAGTTGCATTAGCAAAGTAATTTCAGTTATTAAGAATGTCCATTAATGGTACAACCATTGTGGAAAGCAGTATGGCGATTCCTTCAAAAGTTGGAA
>NW_006921596.1:7408357-7433176 GCF_000298275.1 Orycteropus afer afer
AAAAAAAAAAAAAAAAGAATGTCCATTAAAACCTCAGCTAACTCATAACTCCCAGTGAATCCCTTCCGCTTTCTGTTCCACTTGCAGAGTAGAAAAGCTTAGAATCACGATCAAGTCATGAAGTCTGGAACCAGACTTGTTCAGATCTTGACTCCACCGCTGTGTGATCTTAGCAAGCTTCATAGTTTCTCTGTGTCTCCATTTCCTAATCTGTAAAATTGGATTAATAATAGGGCTAATTATGAGGATGAGATGAGTTAATATATGTGAATCACTCAGAATAGTTCCTTGGGACATGGTTAAATAATGAAGCATGATGATGAGGATAGAAATTTAGTTAAATAAAGAATTGCTTCCATGTTTCTGATGATCTGTGTAGATTTAGTCTAATGTCTTCTATGTGTTCTAAGATGAACCCACAGTAACATATAGTGAAAATTAATCTTCTGGGACTGTTTTCACTCTCAAACTGTATGTATTAGGCCAAAAAAAAAAAAAAACTTACTGCTATCGAGTTGGATCCAACTCATAGTGACCCCTCCTTGAGTTTCCAAGACAGTATCACTACAGAAGTAGATTGCCCAGTCTTCCTTCTGAGGAGTGGCTGGTGGGTTTGAACCATGAGCCTTCTAGTTAGCAATCAGATGGCTTAGACACTAGGCTACCAGAGCTCCTATTACCCAAAACAAAACTTTAAAAATGTGTGAGTGTTTCTAAGAACAAAGTTTGAAATCAAAATGGTTTCCAGTTTAACTGGCATGTACCTAAACCTCCATTAGAACATTTCTGTCCCTAAGTAGTCTACTTTATCCAATGTTTGTTTGTGAATATGTCTTGATATATGAGTTTTTGTATTTTCATAGAATGCACTACAGTTTATTAAGCAATACTGGAAAATGCATGGACGTCCACTTTTCCTTGTTCTCATCCGGGAGGACAATATAAGGTAGGTCAGGGAAAGAGTAAGTGCACACATCTCACCACCATTTATACAGTGAACCCTTTGAGAGCAGTCTTAAACTTTTTTGTATTCTTCTTAGTGTGTGGCAGAGTGCTTTGCATATATAATAGACATTTAATTAATATTAGATTATTAATTTCTCAATTCACTGTTAACAAGTACATGTTGTTTATCTGTTTATATTTTTTAGAGGTAGCCGGTTCAACCCTATATTAGATATGCTGGCAGCCTTTAAAAAGGGAATGGTTGGAGGAGTCAAAGTTCATGTTGATCGTGTACAGGTAGTCTTCTGAATTTTACTGTGTTTCTGTTTTCTGGATACTTAATCCAAAGATGCAGCTATGCTTTATAATACATGTTCTATTTAAAGTTTTTGTCAGAAGGTTTTATTCTGTACCTACCCTTCTATTCTTACTGTCACCACTCCAGTTTATGTTCTTATAATCTGATGCCTAAACAATTTCACAGCTTTCCTAACCAAAATTTTAGACTTTAATAATCTCCAACTTCATTTTTGCATTGAGGAAGCTGGGGTCCAGAGTGATTAAGTGACCTCCTATGTAATCTTGGACTTACAGGGGCATGTTGGCTGACACTTGGTTGAGTGTTCTTTTCCCTGCTGCACAAAAAACATCCAACCTGGGAAGATTCCCTGTTCCAGTCCAAACTTCACAGCATTATCTTCACAGGTCCTAAATCACAGAAGTCCTCTGTGGTTCTTGATTAGCATAACGGCCTCTGACTATGATTATCTCCTACTAAACACTCTTTGTACTTTAGCTAATACAAATTAATTATTGTATTATAGCTGAGCTCTTTGAGATTTCTGTGCCTCTGCTCAGACAGTTTCCTCTACCTGGATTATCTTTCCTTCTGTTAAGGCTTCTGGGCTTTGAAGTCTTACACCACTTCAAGGCTCAGCTCTGCTAAATCACTCAAGCAAGAAATGACCCTTCTCTTCTTTAACATGTATGCTGAGCAAATAATCCAAGAAGTTGGACTGTGTGAAGAAGAACTTGGCATCAGGACTGGAGGAAGACTCATTAACAGTCTGCGATATGTAGATGACATAACCTTGTTATTGTTGTTAGGTGCTGCACAGTTGATTCTGACTAATAACGAGCCTGCATACAACAGAACAAAACACTAACGGGTCCTGGGCCATCCCCAGAATCCTTGCTGTGCTTGAGCCCATCAGTGTAGCCACTGTGTCAATCCGTCTTGTTGAGGGTCTTCCCCTTTTTCTCTGACCCTCCACTAAGCATGATATCCTTCTCCAAGGACTGGTCCCTTCTGACAACATGACCAAAATAGGTGAGATGAAGTCTGGCCACTTTCACTTCTGAGGAGCCTTCCAGCTGTACTTCTTCTAGGACAGATTTGTTCGTTTTTCTGGCAGTCCATGGTATTCTCAGTATTCTTCGCCAACACCACAATTCAAATTCATCGATTCTTCTTTGGTCTTCGTATTCATTGACCAGCTTTCACGTGCATATGAGGCAATTGAAAATACCGCGACTTGGGTTAGGCACACCTTAGTCTCCAAAATGACATCTTTGCTCTTAAACACTTTGAAGAGGTCTTTTGCAGCAGATTTGCCCAGTGCAGTACAACATCTAATTTCTGTGGCTGCTGACTGTGGATCCAAATGAAAAGAAATCATTGACACTGTCAGTCTTTTCTCCATTTGTCATGATATTGTTTATTGGTCCAGTTGTGAGGATTTTTGTTTTCTTTATGTTGAGGTGTAATCCATACTGAAGCCTGTAGTCTTTGTTCTTCATCAGTAAGTACTTCAAGTCTTCTTCACTTTCAGCAAGCAAGGTTGTGTCATCTACATATTTTAGGTCGTTAACAAGTCTTTCCTCCAATCCTGATGCTACATTCTTTTTTATATATCCCAACTGCTTGGATTATTTGCTTACCATACAAACTGAGTAAGTATGGTGAAAGGATGCAACCCTGAATGCACCCTTCTTCATTTTAGACCATGTGGTATTCCCTTATTCTGTTCAAACAACTATCTCTTGGTCTGTGCACAGAATTCTTGTGAGCCCAATTAAGTGTTCTGGAATTCCTACTCTTTGCAATGTCATCCATAATTTGTTATGACCTACACAGTCAAATGCCTTTGCATAGTCAATAAAACACAGGTAAACATCTGACACAAGCTTCCTTGCTGAAAATGAAGTTGACTACAAGCATTTACTGATGAAGATAAAGACTATACTCTTCAGTATGCATTACATTTCAACATAAAATAAAAATCCTCACAAGTGGACCAATAAGCAACATCATAATATCTGAAGAAAAGATTAAAATTGTCAAGCATTTCATTTTACTAGGGTCCACAATCAATGCCCATGGAAGCAGGAGTCAAGAAATCAAATGACATATTGAATTATACTGAATATTGAATTATATTATAAATCTTTGGCAAAAGATCTTTTTAAAGTGTTAAATAGCAAAGATGTCACTTGGAAGGCTAAGATGTGTCTGAGTTGCCTCAAATGCTTGTGAAAGCTGGACAGTGAACAGGGAAGCCCACAGAAGAATTGATAAATTTGAATTATGGTATTAGCAATGAATATTGAATATACCATAGACTGCCAGAAGAAGGAACAAATCTCTCTTGGAAAAAGTGTAGCCAGAATGGTGCTTAGAAGCAAGGATAGCAGGAGTTCATCTCATGTACTTTGGAGATGTTGTCAAGAGGGAACTCTCCCTGGAGAAGGACATCATGCTTGGTAAGGAAGAGGGTCAACAGAAAAGACAACTCGCAAAAAGATGGATTGACACAGTGACTACAACAATGGACTCAGACATAGTAAGGATTGTGAGGATGGCAGAGGACTAGGCAGTGTTGCATTCTGTTGTACATAGGGCCACTATGAGTTGGAACTGACTCAACAGCATGTAACGATAGCAAGAGAAGAAAGCAGCACAACTCTGGGTAGTTAACCAACATGTGCAATGCTGCTTTATGTCATATTGCTTCACATTTGTAGTAAACAGTGAGCAAATGGAGCACATACTACATAGAGGCCAGTTTTGATTGAACAGTTGCCTTATTTTTAAAATAATAGTTCATTGTTTGTTTTTTATGCAGTGTATTTCTCGATTTTCTCTGACAGTTCATCATATAATTAGTAGTGTCACATATAGTAAAAATCATTGTGGGTTATTTATTTATACTATTCACCATGAACCACTGACAAACAAAAATTGAGTTTGAGTTTGCTTTCATTTAGTTTGCTCGAGCTGTAATCAGAAACTAATCGAAACTAAAATGACCAAATACGGGTTTCCAGAATGTAGAGAACCATTGGGCTGGACAGTCAATACTTTCATTAACCTGAGAAAAGAAAACGTGGCAATATCTCATCATTGGGTAGCCCTGAAATATATATATATATATATATATATATATTTCAATAGTGGAATCCAGGGTACAATTTCACATTGCCTCTTCCCAAAAATAATTTAAATATTTCATGTTACTTTTTAAATTTAAAAATAATATTTTAAAATGTTTTTGACAGTTAATACTCAGAATTATTTTAATTCTAGCCTAAAAATAAATGCCTATAATTCTAAGAACAGAAAGAAAATACAGTTCATCTCATGTTTATTTTCTCATGTATTATGACTCATAAACTTGTAGTCTGATGTGTATGTTCTACTTTAAGAGATTTGGTTGTGTTGAAAACCTGATTGTAGAATGTTCATTTAGGAAATTACTTAAGAGTTGTATGTGTTTTTTAAGTAAACTGTTTTTTTTAAGAATTACATACTTATAGAAAAGTGTGTTCACAGATTGTGATATGGCTTACTAAATTTATGTAAGCATGGTCAGTCTTTCATTATTGCATTTCAGACCCTAATATCTGGAGCTGTAGTAGAGCAACTTGACTTCTTACGAATCAGTGACACAAAAGAGTGAGTGCCTTTGAGTTATCTAATTATTGTCTTTCTTAAGATAGAATTAGAAGTCTGAAAGCCTTTTTTTTTTTTTCTTTTTAATTTCCAGACTTCCAGAATTTAAGAGTTTTGAGGAAGTACAGCTTCCCAAACATTCAAAAGTCAAAAGGCAGAGCAGCACCCCTGGTGGTTCTGAACTGGAACAGCAGCCAGATGTCACCATTACTGAATGGAAAAACAAACCGACCCATGAGATTCTTCAAAAACTGCACGTAAGGAAGATTCAATTCCCATGTGGCCCTGAGTGAGACTGGCAGAGCAGGAGCTTTCAGTGGTGTTTTTGTCCTCTCGTTTGTTGTTGTTGTTATTTGTCATCAAGTTGGACCCGACTCATAGCCCCCCCTTGGGTTTCTGAGGCGGTATCACTATGGAAGTAGCTTGCCCAACCTTCCTTCTGAGGAGTGGCTGGTGGGTTTGAACCACCAACCTTCTGGTTAGCAATCAAGTGCCTTAGGCACTACGCTACCAGAACTCCCTATTAACCTGGAGACAGATGGATGGCCAGTCTGCTTAGGGGGCAGTAATGAGAGGTGTTCTCATTCTTAGCATTAGCATGGATGCTTAAGGGGGAAAAGGGTGAGGAATGGGGTCATTGAATATGAAAGTATTTTATGGGCCACGTATTAGTTTCCTAGCACTGTTATAACAAAGTGCTACGAAGTAGGTAGCTTAAAACAACAGAAATTTATTCCCCTCACAGTTTTAGAGGCTACCTAAGTCTGAAATCAAGGTCCATGCTCTCTCTGAAGGTTCTATGGGAGAATCCTTCCTTGTCTATTCCTAGCTTCTGGTGCTTTGCCAACAATCTTTGGCATCACTCTAATGTCTGCCTACATCATCACATGGCCTTCTCCCCTTTGTATCCCCATCTCTTCTCATCTTCTTAGATGCACACCAGTCATACTGGATTAGGGCCTACCCTAATCTAATATGATCTCATCTTAACTTAATTACATTTTTAAAAGACCCAATTTCCAAATAAGGTCACATTCACAGGTACCTTGGGTGGTGGTTGTTTGGTGCCATCAAGTCGGTTTTGACTCATAATGGCTGAACAGAAGATTTCAAAGGGCAGCTCAAGAGGACCTTGGGTGGTGGTGGTTGTTAGATGCCATAAAATCGACTTCTACTCATAGCAGCCTTATGTACAACAGAATGAAACACTGTCCAGTCATGCACCATCCTCACAATCCTTGCTGTACTTGAGTCATTGCAACCGCTGTGCCAATCCATCTTACTGAGGGTCTTCCCCTTTTTCTCTGACCCTCTACTTTATAAACCATGATATACTTCTCCAGGGACTTCTGACCACGTGACCAATGTAAGTGAGATGAAGTCTCGCCCTTCTCACTTCCAGGAAACATTCGAGCTGCACTTCTTCCAGAATAGATTTGTTTGTTGTTTTAGCAGTCCATGGTATTTTCAGTATTCTTTGCCAACATCATGATTTAAAGGCATCAACTCTTTAGTCTTCCTTTTTCATTGTCTGGTTTTCACATGCATATTAGGTAATTGAAAATACCATGGCTTGGGTTAGGTGTACCTCAGTCTTTATAGTGACATCTTTGCTCTTCAGTACCTTAAAGAAGTCTTTTGCAGCAAATTTTCCCAGTGCAGTGTGATATCTGATTTCTTGACTGCTGCTTCCATAGGTGTCATTTGTAGATCCAAACAAGATGAAATCCCTAACAACTGCAGTCTTTTCTCCATTTATCATGATGTTGCTTATTGGTCCAGTTGTGAAGTTTTTTATTTTCTTTATGTTGAGGTGCAATCCATACTGGAGACTATAGTCTCTTCTCTTTATTAGTAAGTGCTTCAAGTCATCTTCATTTTCAGCAAGCATGCTTGTGTTATCTGCATATCATAGGTTGTTAAATGAGTCTTCCTCCAATCCTGATGCCATGTTCTTCATATAGTCCACCTTCTCAGATTATTTGTTCAGCATACATATTGAATAAATATGGTGAAAGGATACAACCCTGATGCACACCCTTCCTGACTTTAAACCATGTGATATTCCATTATTCTGTTCAAATGACAGCCTCTTGGTCTATGTACAGGTTCCTTATGAGCACAATTAAGTATTCTGGAATTCCCGTTCTTTGCAATGTTATCCATAATTGGTTACAGTCCACACAGTTAAATGCCTTTGCATCAATAAAAACAGGTAAACATCTTCCTGGTATTCTTTGCCTTCAGCCAATATCTATCTGACATCAAAATGATATCCTTTGTTCCACATCCTCTTCTGAATCCAGCTTGAATTTCTGGAAGTTCCCTGTCAATATACTCTTGTAATCATTTTTTAATTATCTTCAGTAAAACCGTGGGTTTGGACTCTAGTGTATTGGGATCTGGAAAGGCACAATTCAATCCATAATAGGCCATGGGATCTCCAAATTTCCCTTTCAGTGCCCCTTCTCTCCTTTTCCCAACCCTGATTTTTTCACCTGCCACATTGTTTAGGTCTAATGCTTGCTTTAAGTCTCTCTTGAAGAAAGCAATTTTATGACCACATCCATATGAATATGATAGCAAATTAGTATTTACCTCTCCTAGTAGTGCCTAAGGCACTGGACTGCTAACCAGAGGGCTGGCAGTTCAAACCCACCAGTAACTCCTTGGAAGCAAGATGGGGCAATATACTTCCGTAGTGATACTGCCTCAGAACCCCAAGGAGGGGTCACTATAAGTCAGGTCTGACTCGATGGCACATAACAACAACAAAGATTATTTACCTTTTAAAAGAGGAAGGGTAGGAGTAGGGTATAGTCTTGATCCAAGGGGAGTAAAAGTAAAGTGTAGTATTTATCCAAGGAAATAAAATTCTAATGGTAGAACTATAAACACTGTGGCATCCTGTTGGACACAAATTTGAGTATACAGGTTACATATATATCCTGCCAGACATCATCAGTCCTTATTATTGATCAATATTATTTAACTATATAAAAGGATGAATATAACAGGCATAATGCACGTAGCACAATGTCATAATATATAATAAGTATGCTACACATGTCTCTTCCTCTCATTCATCACTTCACAACAACTTCATAGCAACATGGTGTTCCCATTTACAAATAAGTAAAGTCAAGAAAGGTATGGTGACAATCATTAGCCATTAGAGAGATGCAAATCAAAACAACAATGAGATACCATCTGGCCCCAGCACTAATAGCAAAGTTCAACGAGACAGAAAATAACAAATGCTGGCAAGGATGTTGAGATACTGGGATTCGCATACGCTGCTGGTGGGTCTAAAAATGATACAACCACTGTGGAAAGCAGTATGGCGATTGCTTAAAGAGTTGGAATTATAAATACCATTTGATCCAATAATCCCATTACTAGGTATATATCCTAAAGTAGTGAGAGCCAGGACAAGAACAGATATATGCACACCCATGTTCATCACAGCACTATTTACAATAGCCAAAAGATGGAAACAACCTACATGCCCGTCAACAGAAGAATGGATAACCAAACTGTTCTGGTTACCTAGTACAGGTAACCACTCTGACAGGAAATATACCACAAATGGAATGGCCTTATCAAATAGGAGTTTATTCTCTTATAGTTTGGGAGGCTTGAACAAAGTGCCAGGTTCTAGGGGCTGTGTGAAAGCCTCTTAGCCTTGGGCTTCAGCTCTGCCTCTTGCTCCCGGCCCACTGAAGCTAGAGGCCTCTCTTCACTCAGGCAGCTACTGGCTGCTGAGGCTAACAAGCCCAAGGTCGACAAATAAAATGGCACAGTCCCAATGTTACCAAACCGCATGGCAGGCTATTACTTCAAACCCATTTAAGTCCCAAAGTCGGCAGAGCATGGCATGCTGCTGAACAACAACATGGCTACATGCAGGGTCCAAGCACGCCATAAGCTGGAGACCATTCTCAAAGCTGTTTCTTATATACAGGAAGCAGACCACATCCCTAAAGCAGCTACTCAGATGCTTGTGGTAGGTCCCACCATAGAGTTGATTGCCAGTCTCATCATGGGGGATAACTACCACTAGCTGCCCAGCCACTCAGCCAGGCCCAGCCAAGTTGACACACAAACAACCACCCCACAAACTATGGTATAAACACACAATGGAATACTATGCATCCCTAAAGAACAACGTAGAATCTGCAAAACACTTCATAACATGGATGAACTTGGAAGGGAGGACATTATGCTGAGTGAAATAAGTCAAGCACAGAAGGACAAATATTGTATTATTCTGCTATTGTGAAAAGTCAAGGAAAGGTTTATATACGGAACAAAACTTTCTTTCTTTGTTAGCTAGGGTGGGAGGGAAGGGGATAGAACACTGCTAGATAAGTAGAGACAAGTATTGATTTGGGTGAAGGGAAGGGCAATGTACCAAAAGTGTGTGATCAACACAGAGGCATTGGGGCAGAGGAAGACATAGAGAGGTACATGGGAGATACAAACAACAAAGGTGAACCTTTTTGCACATACAGTACTGTGTTGTCAGTGATGGCAAACATTGATCCACAGGTGGATAGATGAGTGGACAAGTTGAATGATCAGATATATCTAGTCAGGAGGGAGCATGTTCATGACCATGTATAAGGTTGACAGACAGTGTCACTACAAGCATATTTCTTTGTTCTGTGAGAATGCCCAGGTATATAGTAAAGCTGACAAGGGACAAGGTTGTGGTGACTTCTTGGGTACAGCCAGCTACCCAGAGGGAGTGAGTATTTGGACCTGTGGGCTTGGGACCATGGTCCCAGGGGACATCAAGCTCAATTGGCATAGCATGACTACACAAAAACATTATTCCATATCCTACTTTGGTGAGTAGCGACTGGGATCTTAAAAGCTTGCAAGTAGCCATCTAAATGCAATGAGGGGTCTCTCCTCGTCCAGAGCAAAGAAAAATGAAGAAAACTAAAGACACATGGAAACAGTTACTCCAAGGGACTGGTACACCATACGATCCTCAGCCTGTATGACCATGAGACCTGAAGAACTAGATGATACCTGGCTACCACTGTCAACCACTCAGAGGAGGATCTGTGTAGCAGATCCTGGATAGAGTAGGAGAACAATGTGGAGCAAAACTCAAAATTATTTTAAAAAATAAAAAAAGAAACCAGGCTTGCTGATCTGATAGAGCCTGGTAGAACCCCTGAGACTATGGCCCCTAGCTGCCCTTCAGGTCTGGAATTGAACTCAGTCCTGTGGCTTCCAGCCAAATCAAAGACCGTCATATGGGCTGAATATTTACCCAGGTAGATACACTTCTTGGAGAGATGAATCATGCATAAACAGAAGGGCTGTGTATGTACCGGGAGACTGCTTGAGGGGCAGGAGTGCTTGGGAGGGAAGGACACAGGGAAGAGGTAACTATGGTGAGGAAGTGGGAAGAGAGCTGTTACACTGTGGGAAATTACAGGTAGTGTCATGAGACATAATGTGTATGAACTGCTATATGGAAAATGAATTTGCTCTGTAAACTTTCACCCAAATCACAATAAAAATTAAAGAAAAAAAAAAGAGTATGGTTAAATCACTTAGCCAGATCACTCAGAGTGTGACAGAATAAAGATTAGTACTTACAGGTATCACATTTTCAGTCTATTGTTTGTCTTGTTTCCTAGGATGTTTGATTATTAAATCCTGCTACCCTAGTAAGTCAGCTTGTCTACCCTGTCTACAAGGTATCTAATTAAATAGTTGTATAATGTCATATGTTGCTTGGTAGTATATCAGTGACATTTTATCTTTCCTAAATTTTAGTTGGGCAGTCTACTTCCAGGGAGCTCTGGTAGCATAGTGCCTAAGGCACTTGACTGCTAACCAGAAGGCTGGCAGTTCAAGCCCACCAGCCACTCCTCGAAAGGAAGATGGGGCAATCTACTTCCATAGTGATACTGCCTTGGCAACCCAAGGAGGGGTCGTTATGAGTCGGGTCCGATTCAACGGCACATAACAACAACAACAACAATCTACTTCAGTAGTGTCACCACCTCGGAAACCCAAGGAGGGTTGCTATGAGTCGGGTCCAACACAATGGCATATAACAAATTTTATTTCAGGATATTTCTTCTCTGCATCATGTGTTTTTGTTATTAGTTGCCCCCTGTCGTAACTCGTGTACCCGTTTCTTTCCAGTTACTCATAGTGATTTATACTTTCAGGACTGCAGTTGTCTGGCCAGCCAAGCCATCCTGCTGGGTATACTGCTCAAAAGAGAAGGGCCCAACTTTATCACACAGGAAGGTAAGAGCACATGTCTTAGAGAATATTTTAAATAAAAGGGCCTCTTTTCTAATGAATTCTAATTCATAATGAACATCTACTAAAATGTTACAAGTTATTTACTTCTCCACTACACCTTCCCCCCCACCCCACTATTGAATGGAAAATGCTCATAACCCCCTGCGGTGGAATAAACCAGTTCAGTGTGCGAACTCCTAAATTGCTTTCATGTGGTGATGTTTGATTATTCCTCTGATGGTCTGAGTGGAGTTGAAGCCTGGTTTCTGCTTGTGACTGTTAACCTCTGATGGCTCCATAGTTGTTTATAGACAGTTTGTTTCCCATTTTATTTTCTGTAATTTTTCAGGAAAGATACTGAATTGTTATATCTTTAAATATTAGCTCCCAATAGTCTGCAGCTGTTATTTGGGATATTTAATGGGATTTTTCTCCAAAGGTGGTTAATAAAAATAAATCATTCCTGATCATGTCCATATCCACTCTGCCTTAAGGATGAAATGCATTTACCCCTGAAATCCACCCTTGTATATTGAGTCAGTACTGTAAGGAATGCTAGGTCTGCTTCTGGCATTTTACAGTACAGAGGCATACAGTATATACTTGAAGAACGCAGTGTCTGGCTACTGAAATCTTTTGGCTCATCGGAAAGTCCTCTGTTCAGAAAAGCATATTTATTTGTTTAGAATTAGAAATTGCATTGTAATCAATAACATTGTAATCAATAACACAAAACTAAATGTGTTTGTTTATTCAAATGAAGTCTACTTACTTTTTGCATCATTGCAGCTAAGAGATAACCTCAAATATTATACACGTGAGTTGAGCAGTCTTAAAATTCTTAACCGGTTAAAGGCAGAAAAACTTTAAGCAGATTTCAGGCAGACTCTCTTGTGTTTTTAACTGTCTTGAAACTATGAACAGAATCCCAGTTATATTGGAGACCTTCATTGAAATTTGAACTTTAGCTAAAACATTTTTTTAAATGGAACATTTCACTGGAAACATTTCAGTAGAATTCTGAATGAATTCACTAGAATTCAATTCTAGAATTCACTAGAACATTTCACTAGAATTCTGAATGACTTTTCAGTAGTGCTTTTTATATAGTTTATAATGAAAATGTTGAAATTTTTTAAAAAACAATTTTTATAAACTTGAGAATACTATTCATATTGTTCTTAGATATTTGAAAGGCTTTAAATTTGTAAAACATAGTCTACTGAAAATCATAAGTATCTTGAATCTGAATGTAATTGTATTCAATTTGTTATAAGGCTGTAAAAATAAGTTCAGGGTAAAACATCATAGATCTTATTCTTACCTTTGTTTCCTTGTTATGTCACATGGTTGATTTACTGACAAAACCAGTCACGAAGCTAGAATACATGTAAATTGCAGCCAAAGAATGAAGTCTAGGGTGTCTTTTGAGCTCTAGTACATGTCAGAATGACCATAGCCCATGCACATGCTCGGACATGTGTATTGTTAAGCAAACAAATAATTGTGTATATTCAGAGTTGACAGTATTAGTTCAATTTGTTGATCATTTTATTGTATTCTCATTTTTTATTTTCTGTAATAAATTATAATTTTATTTTTTAAAAAACTTAGACTGCATATTAATTAAGAAAACAACTGAATTTCAAGATATAAAGTACTCACCAAAATCAGACTACGACTGAATATTAACAAGTGCTAGGGACTTTCACACTTTATATATTTGGATTATTTAATGACTATGTCAAGTAGCTCAGAACATAAAAGGATGAATTATTATCTCTAATAGAACAAAATGAAAATTCAAAAATGATATTTTTTAAAAAAGAGAAATAAATGTCATGCATTTAATTAAAAGCTTTCTTCAACAAAGACTCTGTTATTTGATGTCTAGGTACCGTTTCTGATCACATTGAGAGAGTCTATGGAAGAGCTGGCAGCAAAAAGCTTTGGTTCGTATTAGTGTCCTTTCATTATGTTTTATTTTGTGTTGTCATATTCAACAGCCTAAAAATAATGGACCAGTCTTGAAGAGGATCATTTTTTTACTTTTGAATTCTAAGGTTATAGTAGCTCTTCCACGATTTAAAAAAGAGAAGTGACAGTAGAGACCTGTATAGGGACAGAAACTGGAGAGCAGTCGCTGGAATAATAAGCTTAATGACTGTTTCCTATCCTGCACCTCTTCTGTCCCAGCAACATGTTTTAGATTCTAATTTGTCTTCAGAAAACCTGTTCTGTCATCATAGAAGTCATGAAAAGAGACCAACTGTTCATTTAATCATACGCAAAAATAATATACTTACAAAGCAATTCTCTCATCTGTTACTTTGAAAGAGTCCCACCAATGATTATAGTTGCTTCATGAAAACTAACTTGTTCTACAGAGATAGTCTCTTCCCAGGGATCTAAAAAGAAAAAGTAAATTGAGATACCAGAGTTTGAATTTGCAGTGAGGTAGGTATGCCTGTACACATAGTATTCTGCATTTGCAGCAATTCTAACTAATGTTATTAGCAGAACCTAACATTTTAAAAATAACACTCTAATTTCTTTACATTTCCTGTTACCTAATTTTGAAAAAACTCTCAATGTCATAAGCAACTCCCTTAACATCCATGAACCCTAGGTTTCTAATCTCCAAAATAATAGCAATAGACAGAACAGTCTCTTAACAGTGTTTCAACCCTGTGTCTTTTCAATGAATATACCTTTCCTACATAGAAGAAATAAGGTAGCGATTCCATGGTTACATCTCTCAATTTCTCACTATAAATACTCTCAACACAGCAAGGCATGCAAGTCAGGAATGTTTTTAAAGGCAGTAAGTTTCAAATGTGGCCTACAGACTTATTTTTGGATAAGCAAAAAATAAGTGCTTGCTTTGTGTTTTATAGTTGTATTTTAGATAACTGATCAACTAGCAAACACTTAGAATACTGACTGTTGTATTTAAGAGGACAAACTCTTAGAAGATTTATTTACTGTATTTTCCTTTTTATGACTTTCTACTGACACACCCAGGTTGGCAGTACGCTACGGGGCTGCATTTACCCAGAAATTTTCTTCCTCTATAGCCCCACACATTACTACTTTACTGGTACATGGGAAACAGGTAACATGCACAGAATTTGGAAACTCAAGCTGCTTGAAACGTGTGGTCTTATTTGCATTCCAAGGGTTAAATAAGTCTTTTGATCTTATGTGTGGGTGAAAGCTTCTCTAGAAATAGAGAGGAAATGTTTGTTCACTAACTTTATCAGTATTGACTCATTTGTCTACTAGTTCGTTCTATGTTGAGATTAAGGAATGTGAATGTTGTTTATAGGTCAGCTTCTATAGATATTCTGAAATATAAGAAAATTGCAGCTAATTTTAAACTACATCGTTAGCTTCTTTTCTCTAACTGAAAGTTCTACATAAATTTTTACTTTTGAGGAAAAAAAATTAAATGTCTGATGTATTACACGTGCGATGCTTAAAAAAATATGTTCTGTCTACGTTTTAAAGACTTTTTCAGAAATGTAAAAATAACAGTGTGAATTCTTTCCCCCAACATTCTGGCTTTATCAAGAAAAAAAATGCTGGTATTACATTTCAGCATTGCCTAAAATTCATTACTAAGTAAGTCCTCTAATCCAGGGATTTGGTTATCTAGACATCAAAAAATATATATAATTTAATACAGAAATGGTGATACACACCAGAGACAGACTTAATAATGAATTTAATAATGGAAAATCCTAATACCCACTTAACTCCTCCCCTCTAGTTCCCAAATGAAGGAATAACTAAGCTCCTTTCCCTTTCTTTTTAAATGAGTAACGGTACAAATGCACAAATGATGCTTTGGGGCACAGCCTGGTGGCAGAGGTTAGGGCGTGAGATTTCTCCCTAATTCTCGATGGTCCACAGTCTAAGAGATTTCAGCTGTTTCTTCCAATGTCTTGGGCTCAGTATTTCCTCCAAAAGATTATGTGAGGACCACCCTTGTGTATTTGTGAGACTCCCTGATCGGGGGCCCTATTGACCATCATTTAGATTTGTGAACATCTGGCCTGCTCTCTTCTTTGCCCCCAGGTCGGTTGTGCGCCATGCAGCAAGTCTTTTAAGTAAACTAGTGGACAGCCTGGCCCCATCCATTACTAATGTTTTAGTGCAGGGCAAACAGGTAAGTATCTGCTTTTCAGACTCTCACTCGGTCATAGTTACTACGGTCTCTGTGTAGGAGCCTTGCTTTTAAATCTGGCAAAGCTCAGTGTTATAGCCCTCTCACAACCAGGCAAACAATGGCTCAGGCATTTCTACAAAGGTTCCTTCCTCAAGCAAAATCCAGTTTTAAAGGTGCATAGTTAATAAATGGGCCGTGCCCTTTTCCTGCTGTATCTTAGAGCTGAGTTCTCAACTCCTGTGTTAGCTTGAGGTCAGTTGTTGATATACTAAATGGCATAACAGTATCTGAAGTACTCCGACAGGTTTAGGATAGGTGGAGCAAAGACAGGTGAACAGTGAAGGGCACGTTTTCCCTTCCACTCAGCATGAGATTCTTTTCCTCCTTAGAAGTACATTGGTCTGTAGGTAGAGCCGTGGTCTTTGTGCCAAAGCTGTTCCTCAGAACCTTCACTCTCTCGGCCACCTCTTTCTCCAGCTTCAGTGGAGCTCTCCTCCCCACCCACCAGGGCCAGCTACATCACCTCTTCCTCACCGAGCCATCTCCAGTTAGCAGTGGTCCCTCTCTTCTCTGGGGTTTCCTAACAGGTCTGTGATACTTTTCACAACCAGCACTGGATCCCAATTCACTTTTGTATCTCACCCAATGGTAGGTTGTGAGCCTTTGGAGGTCAGGGCCTTGGTCTTGTCCAGCATGTGTCCCACTGTGCCCAGGAAGGGGCCTGGCATGGAGTAGGCACTTGGAGCATGTGTGTTGAATTGCACCTGTGCATGTGGGTCTGCAGAGTGGGGTGTGGCTGCTCGTTTTCTGTTTTGTTTTCCGTGAGCTCTGATTACTTGGCTGGAATTGTTGGAATGAAGTTTGTTTACTTTTCCTCCCTTCTTTGGGAATATCCATGCTTTATTGCATTTTTCTGATAGTTAACCTAGGAACATAATAAGCTTTAGTAATATAAAGCACTTTAACCCTCTTTAATGGAGTCAACCCTTGGTTCATATTTCAGGGTTCTTAATTCATTAAAATTGGAGTTATTTCATCTATGCATCCAACTTTTAGAATGTGAGAATAATAAACTCTTTTTTCCATAATGTTTAATTATAATGAAAAACAAATTGAACTCATAAAAATTTCTCCTGAGAAATGTCAAATCATTTTTCATCTGTTATTTTCTTTGTTTTCTCCATATTACTAAGACTCTTCATCCCCATTTGTCAACTAAACAGGCCAAGATTCAGGAAGGAACTTATTCGGTACTTTTTCTCACTGGAATCCTGACCTCCAGCTTCTTGTCATTTATTTTTGCCCTGAGCCAAGCCATCTCTGAAAGACAGGAAACAATCTTTGGGAAGCTATTTTTCCTTGGATTTAGTCCCCTGTAGCATATCTGAAAATATAGTTAATTCTACTATGTTGTTTGTTGTTGTTATGTGCCGTCGAGTCGGCCCCGACTCATAGCGACCCCTCCTTGGGTTTCCAAGGCAGTATCACTACGGAAGTAGGATTGCCCAACCTTCCTTCCGAGGAGTGGCTGGTGGGTTTGAACCTATACATGAGCATTTTCCAGGTTTTGGAGATCTTTAAGCACTGGCCCCTAGCCCCAGGGTTAGAGTTGGTCATGTTTATTCTGTATGGTATCTACAGAGGTCTTGCAACCTGTGATCCTATGATTCTGCTCCCATGTCCCGGGGCTGTGACTGGATCATTGCCCATCAGAACGCATCTCCTGGGTAAACAGTCACTTACAGAGCAGGCTAAGACTGGGAGGCCAGCAGCTCAGCTTCATGGCCAAGTGCATGAAGTCGAATCACTGACGGCATCTTTCTGTTTCGTTAAAAAGAAATGAGAATGCAGCATTCAAAGTTTGTGTTAACTCAGTTATGAAATGCCACCCTAAAAACTGAAGTAATATTGTTTCTACAAAGTGCTTTCAGATCACTCTGGAATGAAATAGTGGTTTAGTCAGCATTGCTTCCAGAGGCAATGATGTGCCTTCTTGTCTGTTTTCTCCTTTGCACACTGACATTTTAATCAAAGTAATGTACTTGGACTAACTGATTACTACCGCAGGTACCACCTGTGATGTAATATCCTAGCAGTTCTCAGTTTTCTCTTTGCAAATCACACAACTGAGGGGGAAAGACCCCGTTTGCTGCTCATCTCTGAAAACACAAGTGCCCTTAGTTTTGCTAGTCTTTTTCTTTCCTCGTATAACACTGCCCGGTATATAGAAGAGAGATGGAGAGAGGGGACGGTGCTGCAGACTCCTCTGGGAGGCCAGGGTACGGGAGCGAGAGCCCAGGATTCCTCCTGCCAGCCTCCACACACTGCGCTTCCTTTGCCATTGCCTCTTACTTTCTCCTTTCCCGGGCCTGTGGGCAGCTTCATTTATCCTCTTCCACAGTGACAGCTACAGCAGCAAATATGTGAGCACTCACTACCTGCCTAGCAAGAGGAGCCCTGGTGGCACAGGGTTAAAGTACTCGGTTACTCACCAAAAAGTCGGTGGTTAGAACTCACCGGCTGCTCCACGAGAGAAAAGACCTGGCCATCTGCTTCCGTAAATATTTCCGCCCTTGAAAACCCTCTGGGGCAGTTCTACTCTGTCCTGTAGGGTTGCTAAGAGTCGGAATTGACAGCACTGGTTTGGAGATGCCAAGCACTATGCCAAGCATTGTACCAAGCACTGTAGCAAGGAAAGCAGGAGCTGCACAACTAGCATATGACCTAGCATCTGCCTTTGAAAAGGTTAAAAGAATGAAAAGTTTCATTGGTGAAACTATACAAGAAAGGAAAAATGTATCTCTCAAATACTAAATTGGGTAGTAATTGTGGACAGTAAAGTAAAACTACTCTGTATTTTGGTTTCTCTGGTGAGTTTCTAGTCCTAAAGTCATTCAGAATAATTTTATCGTAATAGTTATCTATATTCCTTCCCTACTTTTATCCACTAACCTCCACTTGCCTAACTGGGATCCTCACCTGCCCTTAATTTTTGGACTAGACTATGAACCATCATGAACTCCAGTGGGAGTCACGCTTTGAAAGCCATTTTAATAAAAAGCAGGAACAGTTATTCTACCTAATTCCCTAGCTGTGTAGAGTAATTTAAGCCTGCCAGTCATCCTGAGCCTTGAATTTTTTTTTCTTTTATTTTTCAGTAGCTAGGAGATTTTTACAATAAAATTCTGCCACTTATAGGTAACTCTGGGTGCCTTTGGACATGAAGAAGAGGTTATCTCTAATCCTTTGTCTCCAAGAGTGATTAAGAACATTATTTATTATAAGTGTAACACCCACGATGAGAGGGAAGCCGTCGTGCAGCAAGAGCTGGTCATCCATATTGGCTGGATCATCTCTAATAACCCCGAGTTATTCAGTGGCATGCTGAAAATACGAATTGGGTGAGTAAAGAGCTCCTCGTTTGCATAAAGAGAATTGGTCAAGTTGTTCTCTAACAGGCTTGGTCACTCTTGGGCAACATGCTGCCCCAGATCAGGTGAGTGTTTAGAGAGCACATCTCTCCCCTAAGCCCACAGAGGCAACGTCTGGTGGTAGCCTTAAAGAATCTTCGTCTTTGCTTAATTCCCAGACTACATATTGTGAAGTAATTCTGTCCGATGGTCAAATCAAACTCCTGGGATTTAAGCAGCTGTGTCATATGAAAGAGTAATACTTGTAAAAATTTTTGTAAATTAAAAGTGGATAATCCATAAGAGAACAATGACTGTCCATAAAACTGGAGTGTCAGAAGGACACACCCTAATCAGAATATGGTCCATTTGAGAATATTCTGCATCGGTTTTCTACCAAACTCTGTTTTTTAATTGTTAAAATGAGAAGTGTTCTGTTTGGAGAAGAAATTGAAAGTAATACTCTGGTGATCTTAACCAAGATTTTGTGAGGCAGCATGGTGTAGGGACACTTAACCAAGGCCTGGCATCGCACAGAACTGAGTTCCAGTACTGACTGTCATTTATTGTCTGGGTGACCGTGGGTGAGTTAATGAACCTCTCTAGCCTCACTTTAGTACCAGCCTTCTTGTTTTATGTGAAAATGAAATGGGATAATATGTTTAAAATCCCTACCACAACCTAATAAAGGATAAATGGTTCTTCTGTTCCTTTTTATAAAATCTCTTGTTGCACAAGTAGCGTGTGAATGTGTTCTCATTGTAAAGGAGTCAAACAGTTCCTGAACACATAGAGTATCCTAACATGTGGCCAGTATTTGGAGGGGTTTCTCAAGCATTTAAAAAGAATATATCTTCTCTGTTGGTTACAAATATATGTGTATGTATGTCCTTGTGAATAAGTGTATGTATAGCTTACTAACTGTGTAAGTACTTTTAATATCTTTACTATTTCTGTTCTACTTGATTCTTGATGACTGATAAAAAAGTCTTAAAAGTTTCTCATTATAATTATGGATTTGTTATTGCTTCTTGCATTTTTATCGATTTTGATATATATTTTGAAACTTTGCTTTTATCCTTGTGGTTTCATGACTTTTATCAATATATCATCCTTTTTTGTCATTTATTGTTTTTCACCTTAATTTTTTTTAACTGTTTTTGGAAAATGTGAAACATCAATACAGTTATGGAAAATAGTAAAATAAAGCCCCATGTACCCATACAGTCACCCAACTTCAACAATATCATCATATGACTGATCATATTTCACCCATAACCCAACCTACAACCCACCCCTATATCTCCCCCAACATTATTTTAAGGTAAATCCATCATATCATCTTTTTGTTGTTGTTGTTGTTTGCCGTCGAGTCGCCCCCGATTCATAGCGACCCCTCCTTGGGTTTCCGAGGCAGTATCACTACGGAAGTAGGATTGCCCAACCTTCCTTCCGAGCAGTGGCTGGTGGGTTTGAACCGCCAGCCTTCTGGTTAGCAGTCAAGTGCCTTAGGCACTATGCTACCAGAGCTCCATCTAATCTGTAAATATTTTAGTGTGTATCTCTAAGACATTATTATTTAAAAATATGACCATACCATTATCATGCATAAATAATATTTACCCTTTGTCTAATATTTTTGTCACACTTGCTTTTTTGTGTCATTATTAGCTTAGTATACAATCTCTTCTGGTGATGGAGTGGGTAAAGCATTTGGCTGCTAACGAAAAGTTCCATGGTTTGAACTCACCAGCTGCTCTGTGGGAGAAAAATGAGGTAGTCTGCTTCCATAAAGATTCACAATCTTGGAAACCCTGTAGGGGTCACCATGAGTTGGAATCAACTTGATGGCAGTGGGTATACATCCTTTCATGCCTTTACATTCATTGTTCCATTTTTCATTTTGTATTTGCTGTATTTATTTTCCACGTCAGTTTGCCATACTGTGGTGACTTGCATGTTGCTGTGAGGCTGGATGGTACACCACCAATATTTCAAATAACAGCAGGGTCATCCAAGGTGGACAGGTTTCAACACAGCTTCCAGACTAAGGCAGCCTGGAAGGAAGATGTGACAATCTACTTCTGAAAAAATTGGCCAATGAAAACCTTGTGAATAGCAGTGGAACACTGCCTGATATAATGCTGAAAGATGAGCCCCTTACAATGGAAAACCAAAAAAAACCAAACTCACTGCCGTCGAGTCAATTGAGCTCATAGCAAACCCTCCTTGGGTTTCCAAGGTGGTATCTCTATGGAAGTAGATTGCCCAATCTTCCTTTCAAGGGGTGGCTGGTGGCTTTGAACCACTAGCCTTCTGGTTAGCAGTCAAGTGCCTTAGTCACTGTGCCACCAGAGCTTCCTCTTAGGTTGGAAGGCACTCAGAATATGACTGGGGAAGAGTTGCCTCTCAGAGTGGACTTGACCTTAATGATGTGGATGGAATAAAGCTTTTGAGACTTTCATTTGCTGATGCGACATGACTCAAAATAAGAAGAAAACAGCTGCAAACATCTATTAATAATCAGAATGTGGAATGTATGAAGTATGAATGCAGGAAAATTGAAAGTCATCAAAAATGGAAAATAATACATAAAGATCAATATACTAGGCATTAGTGAATTGAAAAGACTGGTATTGATCATTTGAATTAGACAACCATATGATCTACTATGCCAAAAATGACAGCTTGAAAAGGAATGGTGTTACATTCATCATCAAAAAGAACATTTCAATGTCTATCCTGAAGTACAATGCTGTCTGTGATAGAATTATATCTATATAGCTGCAAGAAAGACCAATTGATACAACTATTATTTAAATTTATGCACCAACCACTAATGCCAAAGGTGAAGAAAATGAAAATTTTTAACAACTTCTGCAGCCTGAAAATGATAAAACATACAATCAAGATTAATTACTGTTGATTGGAATGTGAAAGTCAGAAACAAAGAAAGATCAATAGTTGGAAAATATGGCCTTGGTGAGAGAAACGACCAAGGATCACATGATAGAATTCTGCAAGACCAATGACTCATTGCAAATATCTTTTTTCAGCAACATAAACATACACATCTGTGAAAACAGACAATGGAGAAGCTCGATATCATCAGTAAGAACAAGGCCTGGGGCAGACTGTGAAACAGACCATAAATTACTTATATGTAAATTAAAGTAGAAATTGAAGAAAATTAAAACAAGTCCATGAGAGCCTGAGACAACCTTGAGTATATCCCACCTGAATTTAGAGACCATCTCAAGAATAGATTTGACACTTTGAACACTAAAGACCAAAGACTAGACGACTCTTCACATGACATCAAGGACATCATACATGAAGAGCAAAAGATCATTAAGAAGACAAAAGAAAAGACCAAAATTGATGTCAGAACAGATTCTGAAACTTGTTCTTGAACATAGCATAGCTAAAGTGAATGGAAGAAATGAAATAAAAGGACTGAAAAGATTTCAAAGAGTGGGTTAATAAGATAAAGTATTATAATGAAATGTGCAAAGAACTGGACTTAGAAAACCAAAAGGGAAGAACTTGCTCAGCCTTCCTCAAGCTGAGAGAACTGAAGAAAAAATTCACACCTTCAGTTGCAATATTGAAGGTTTCTGTGGACAAAATACTAAATGACACAGAAAGCATCAAAAGAAGATGGAATGAATACAGAGTCACTGCACCAAGAATTGGTCAGTGTTCAACAATTTCAGGAGGAAGTATATGATCAAGAACTAATGGTATTGAAGGAAGAAGTCTAAGCTGAAGTTAAGGCATTGGCGAGAAGCATGGCTTTGATATTGGCAGAATACCAATTGAAATGTTTAAACAAATGGATGCAATGCTGAAAGCACTCACTTATCTATGCCAAGAAATTTGGAAAACAGCTACTTGGCCAATCGACTAGAAGAGATCTATATATGTGCCCATTGCAAAGAAAGATGATTCAGTGGAATGTGGAAGTGATCAAACAATATCATTAATATCCCACAAAGTAAAATTATGCTAAAGGTAATTCAAAAACAGTTACAGCAATACATCGACAGGAAAATGCCAGAAATTCAAGCTGGATTCAGAAGAGAATGTAGAATGAGGAATATCATTGCTCATGGATGGATCTTGGCTGAAAGCAGAGAATACCAGAAAGCTGTGTACCTGTTCAACTGTATTTTATTAACTATGCAAAGGCATTTGACTGTGTGGATGATAATAAATTATGGGTAACATTATGAAGAATGGGAATTCCAGAACACTTAATTGTGCTCATATGAAACCTGTAAGTTATGCAAACAGAGTGAGGTGGTAGTGTGTAGTTTAAAACCAAGAAAAGTGTGCATCAGCGTTGTATACTTTCACCATACTTAGTCAATCTATGTGCTGAGCAAATAATCAAATGCTGAAAGTTAAGAGGACTTGAAGCACTTATTAATGAAGATCAAAGCCTACAACCTTCAGTATGGATTATACCTCAACATAAAGTAAAGAAAAATCTTCACAACTGAACCAATCAGCAACACCATGGTAAGCAGAAAGGATCGCAGTTGTCAGAGATTTCATTTTACTTGGATCCTCAATCAACACCCATGGAAGCAATAGTCAAAAAGTCAAATGGCATATTCCATTGAGCAAATCTGCTGCAAAAGATATCTTTAAAGTGTTAAAAAAAAAAAAAAAAAAAGATGTCACTTTAAGGATGAAGGTGCACCTGACCCAATCTATAACATTTTCAGTTGTCTCATGTGCATGTGAAAAGTGGACAATGAATAAGGAAGACTGAAGAAAAACTGATGCTTTTCAATTACAGTCTTGTCAAAGAATATCAAATATACCATGGACTGCCAGAGGAATGAACATATTTGGGAAGAACTACAGTCCGAATGCTCCTTAGAAGCGAAGACAGTAAAACTTCAGCTCATGTACTTTGGACATGTTATTGGAGGAGAAAGACATAGAGAAAAGCATCATGCTTGTAAAGTACAGGATGAGTGAAAAAGAGGAAGACCCTCAATGAAATGGATTGACAGTGGCTACAGCGTTGTGCTCAAACAGCAATGACTGTGAGGAAGGAGCAGGAACAGATAGTGTTTCATTGTGTTGTGTACAGCGTTGCTGTGAGTAGGACCTGACTCGATGGCACTTAGCAACAACACATTTATTTTTATCCACTCTGACATTCTTTTAATAGGATATTTATTTCATATGTGTGCCATTTCTTTGGTGTTTTGACTTACCCCTGCCATCTTATTTTGTGTTTTCTTTTTACCATGTTTTCTTGTTACTACGTTCTTTTCCTGTTTATTGTTGGATTGAGTTCCCTTTCTTAGTTTTGACTTCTTTGTTTTAATTTTACACATAAATATGTAGCACTTTCTGAAAAATTAAGATTCCCATTTTTTCTTTTAAAAAATTACCTATAAAAAACTGTTTGCTTATTTGTCAGTATCTATCATATCTTTTGATTCAATAATTCTCATTCTAAGACTTTACAATACTCATACAAGTATGTAAAGAGGCATTTTATAGCAGTCTTTACTGCAGAATCATGTGGGGTAGTAAAGCACTGGGAACAACCCAGATGTTCACTAGTAGGAAATCGTTCAAATGTTATAGCTGTGTGGTAAAATACTGTGTAGCCATTACAAGGAATAGGATAAAATTCTCCATATTGACATTTGTAATTCCAAGATAAATTAAGTGAAAAAAAGGAAGTTGAAAATATTTATTCCTTTTTTATTTTTAATAAAAGAATAATAACATCTCTGTACATATGGGATGTATAGAAAAATCTCTGAAAAGCATACATATGTGAAATTGGTATCAAGTATTTATTGTCTCTAGGAGATTTTAACTTTCTAAGTTTTATTTTTTGGTATTTTAAAATTTTGGGTTGAGAATATATATATATATGTTGTTGTTATGTACCGTCGAGTCAGACCGACATAGCGACCCTTCCTTTGGTTTCTGAGGCAGTATCACTACGGAAGTAGATTGCCCCATCTTCCTTCCGAGGAGTGGCTGGTGGGTTTGAACCTCCAGGCTTCTGGTTAGCAGTCAAGTGC
>NW_006921596.1:7433276-7463133 GCF_000298275.1 Orycteropus afer afer
ATATATATATATATAAATATATAAATATATATATATATATATATATATATATGTATGTATAAACTATTTACCTGATTTCAATTCTATTTATTCCAGTGAACTCCCCATTCTTTATCTCTTTTTCTTTTTACTGAGAATTGCTATACCTGCATAGTACTTGACCTTCATTTTTATCCCTTGAGATTATTTCAAAGATTTAGAGGTACTCTGAATCAATTTAAGAACTTTGAGTCATATCCTAATTTGTTCAGTCTCTGTTTGCTCTAAGACTTTCAACGACAGTCTCTTGACTGTATATGTGGATACAGAAATAGTTCTTTCATGTGAGTTGTCTCTAAATGAAAAGAAATGATTCCCTGTACACAGACGGTGTATTGAAAGTACTCTATTATTACAGACTCAGGCATTTCTCTGAGACAGACTGAGAAGTGTGGGTTATAATTCTTCCAAAGCACATTCGTGTAATGAATGTTCTAGTTAGGAGAGTTCTAAGCAAAGCCTTTGAGTAAAGGTTAACAGTTTCCCAAGATTTTACAATGCTTTGTGTCTCAGTTTCCAGTAGTTTTTCCCTTAGTGCTTAGTCAACATTTTAGGTTAATTTATGTCCTCTTAAATAGCCAATGTACTCTCCACTCTTGAACTCAAATATGACCTGATACTTTTTTCCCTTCATGAGAATGATGTGTGCTTAGTTTATTCTAAGAATAGTTTGTTTGTTTGTTTTCCTATTTGTGTATCTGATACTCTCTATGTGTTCAATGCTTTCCATGAGAAAGAACGTGATCTTTTCCCTTAAACTATCTGTTACACAAAATAAGAACATCAGTATGGCAGCATGTGACTTGGTATTTAATAATACCAGAAAACCATCTTACGAAAAAATTGGCCATGAAACCTAAATTAATTTGCTATCCTGAAACTCATCCTGGATTTTGGCTTTATGTTCCCAGGGTGAGTATTAACATTGTCCCTGCCCACCTTCTCTTTGTGGATCTCACAGTTAGATAATGATATCAGCTACTAAAGACTGGGATGTTTTTAGTTGGGGGACAATCTTTTTTTTTCCCAATAAGAAATCATTTATTTAAGTTTACTATGCTGAAAACAGGAGCTAGATGTTATATTTTATCTGTATCAGTCTAGCTCATAGGAAATTCTCCATAAATACGTTACAAGCTGCTTAATATCCAACTGGGTCAAGTGGTTTGCCTTGAGTTCCGGTTGCCATCAAGTCAGTTCCAGCTCCTGGTGACCCTTTGTGTTTCCAAGTGGAACTGTGCTCCACAGGGTTTTTCAGTGCTGTGGGCTTTTAAAAACCATTGCTAGGCCCTTCTTCTGTGGTTCTTCTGGGTGAATTCGAACACCAGCTTTTGGGTTAGTAGCTGAATGCTTAACTGTGGCACCTAGAGACTCCTTACCTGAATTTAAGAAAACAGCAATCACATGCCTCTGTACTCATTACAGAGAAAAATAAAGGACTCCTTTAATATTGCTGAGGAGCTCTTGTGGTGCAATGGCTAAGGCATTCAGCTGCTAACAAAAAGGGTGGCAGTTTGAACCCACTAGCCACTTCATGGGACAAAGATGAGACAGTTGCTTCCATGAAGATTTACAGCTTTGGAAATACATGGGGCAATTCTACTCTGTCCTGTAGGGTCACTATGAGTTGGAATCAATTTGATGGCAATGGCTTTGGCTTGGTTTCAATACTGATAAAGGTACTTGTTTTAGGAAACTTACATGATAACAAAATTAAGTGTAAAAGCATTTAAGTCAGGTCTTTCAGGAAATGACCAAGTTAAATGAGGCCTTCTTTATAGGAATATTGTGACATACAAATACAGGATAGTAGAATGTGGCACTTTTCTCCATGTTTTTATTAATGGAATGATAATCACATCATAGCATAGTACAGGTCACCTTATAACAGTACCTATAAGAAGTGTTCCTGGTAGGGATTTGAGGGGAACAACTATTCAGAACACATGGTCTTTACAATCAACAGCTCACTCTAGTAAGTCATCTTCTCTTCTATCATCATAACCAGAGATCTGATTTATTGAGCACCTAATATAAGCTAGGCATAGAGGTAGAAATACTTCACATGTAGTACCTAATTTAATCCTTGCAGTTACCTTATTAGGTAGGCACTGTTGTTGTTGTTGTTATGTGCCGTTGAGTCAGCCCTGACTCATAGCAACCCCTCTTTGGGTTTCCAAGGCAGTATCACTATGGAAGTAGGATTGCCCAACCTTCCTTCCGAGGAGTGGCTGATGGATTTGAACCGCCAGCCATCTGGTGAGCAGTCAAGTGCCTTAGCCACTATGCTACCAGAGCTCCCAGGTAGGCACTAAGATCCCTATTTTGCAGTAAAGAAGCTGAGATTCAGAGAGCTTAGATGAACGGCCTTAATCAGCTAGTCAAACCAGTGAGTGGAAGACTTAATCTTAAGTACTTTGTGCATGTTTTCACTTACATGTACAGTTGCCACTTTCTTAGGAAAACAGGCCTTAATGTTTATTTCTACAAAGCCTATAACCATTATGATCTCTTCTATGTGGTTTTGACTCACCATCCGCTTTGTATTTAAGTGTCCAGGTAGTATCTTTGTTGTGCCAGGAGATGCTGACTTTTTTGTCTTGTGTCTGTCTGCCCTCCAGTCTAAGGCCAGTGCTGGTAAGCATTGTGCAGCGTGAGACACACCAGGGAGCCTTAGTAAGTATCGATGAACACACCTAGGAAATGAGATTTGTAGTGTTTATTTACCCCAAGGAGACCAAGAAAGTGAGGATGATCTGGAACTGCTTCTAAGTTAGGCCCTTATTTGCTACAAAAGATATATGATATTAATATGCTATGAAAAGTCAAGAAATGTTATGAACAAGCTTTTCCCTTCCTAGTAATGCTGTATATACCTTTGGCTAAGTGAAAATTTTATCACATTAACCCTCTAAAAAAACCTTTTAAAATATAGAACCTGCCTGAATATTTCTGGATCAAAAATTATATAGTTCAAAGTTCTTCATATTGTCACATTTTCAAGGTCAGTATTTGCAATGGAGTAATACTTGCCTGGGAGCTCTGGTGGCATAGTGCCTAAGGTACTTGACTGCTAACCAGAAGGCTGGTGGTTCAAACCCACCAGCTACTCCTCAGAAAGAAGACTGGGCAATCTACTTCTGTAGTGATACCACCTCGGAAACCCAAGGAGGGGTCGTTATGATTTGGATCCAACTCGGTGGCACTGAGGTGGTTTTTTTTTTGGGGGGGGTGGATTGAGCTTCTTTGTAGATCCAGGGTGGATGCCTGTGTTCAAGTTAACAGCCTGTGCAAAATGGTATAAGTTAGTGAACATGCATTGGGCCTATGGGGCCCTTTAGTGGGCCTAAGAAAAGGAACAATAATAAAGTAAGAATAAAGGGTAGACTGTTGCCATTTAACTCCTTTAAGGAGCATCTTCCAACTCCTATAAGACAAATCCACCCCTGCCACCTAATTCACCTCCCTGGATACCAATGTGAATGTTAAAAGTAGAAAGACTCATCTCTGCCCCTAACTTATGTGATGATACAGGGCAAATAACTTATCCTTCCTGATCCTCATTGGAGAGATCTAACGTGGACTGTGGGCCTGTTTCCTGCAAACGTGACCCCTGGGTTATCTCGTGCAAGCCTCACAACAGCCCTATGCAGTAAGCATTATCTTCATCAGTTTATAGATAAGCTGCTTGAAATTCAGTCACTTACCCAGGTTTACAAGACTAAGAGCCAGAATTTGAAACTAGGGTGAATTCATGCTTTCTGTCCCCTCTACCAGCTTCCTCATCTATAAAATAAGCCAAGATAGCATCCCTGCTTTGGTTTCTGCATTGGATTATGATGATTCTAGGTAAGGAATGTGAAGACGTTTTGCAAAGGGTGGAGCTTCAAGATTATTGCTATTACTTTTGATACTTTGAAGTTGTCTGTCCTGTAGCATTTGGAAAATAGGAGTTTCTTGGAAGCTCTCCATTTTTCACACTACAAATCCCAAGAATCCGTAGAAGGAAGAACCTCTCCACTCTCTAAACACATTCATTGTTGTCTTCTGCTCCTAGGTCTTCAAGGAGAAATATCCCTTTTAGCCATGATTCTATGAGTCGGGGCCGACTCGACGGCAAATAACAACAACAACAACAACAATTCTCCTTCTGGGCCAAGGGGATGCTCGCCAAGCATTTCATACAGAAATCCCATTTCACAATCCCTTTAGGATTCTTTCTTGCCATCTGACATGCTCTCACTCTTGCATCTCCTGGTGGGGTTTCATGAAACACATGGCAGACATTGTAACTCTACCCATAGAGTTCTTCCTCCACATTCACAGAAAGGCATTAGAATCCCGTTTCTACTCTAGGAATATCAGACAGCTTTGGAAAACTGCAGTTACCCTGTTGGCGTGTGAAAGTGCCCCTCTGAAAAAAAGGAAAAAGATATTTTTGTGTCTTTTGATGTATTTTCATTATACTTCATCCTTAGTAAATATTACTAAGACCTCAGCTCCTTAAGTTAATGTCATCCTTCCATCTTAATTTCCAGAAACAAATATATGTTTAGTAAATGTTTCTTTCTAAAACTTAGCTTAAATTAGACCGTAGAAAATTTTTAGTTTGCTTAAAATCAAGTGAGCAAATTACCCATTTATAGAATCCTTGAATGTCAAATTTCTTATAAATTGTTTAACTTATTACTGTTTCTAAGTCAACCCTTTATGTATTATAATTGTAGCATAATTTTAAAAGAAAGCTATAGAATAATAAGTTACAGAATAATTTTTTTTTTACTTGCTTGTAGGGCAATAAAGCATCTCCAACTTACTCTCATCTGGCTTTTTACTATTGTTTCTCTCTTTTAAATATTGATTATGATTAATTAGATGGCTTATTAAGTCAGATTCTGACAACATATTTTTTCTGAAATGCCAGCTCCAGTGAATGGACATAAGAACATTTTACCTTATTTTTGCACGTCTTACTCAGAATTCCCTTACACAGTGTCCCTTTAGAAATAAATATATGCTTATACATATTTATATATATATTTGTGATTTGGGTGAAAGTTTTTAGAGCAAATTGGTTTTCCATTCAACAGTTCATACACATTTGGATTTGTAACATTGATTGCAGTCCCCACAGTGTAACAACGTTCTCCCCACTTCCTCCCTGTGTTTCCCATTTCTGTTTGTCCTTCTTTCCTATCCCTTCCTGCCGTCTGAGCTTTCTCGCTGGGCAAATGCTGCCCTTCAGATCTCATATGGTTGGTTAGTATTGGACTGCATACTTCCCTGATGTTACTATTTACATCATAGGCCTGTCTATTGTTAGGCTGAAAGTTGGGGCAAGGAGATGAGTTCAGTTATAGATTTGAAGGATGTCTAAAGGCCATAGTCTTGGGGTTCCACCAGTGTCTCTTGGCCAGTAAGTCTGGTCTTATTTTGAGTTTTGTTCCACATTTTCCTTACTGTATCCAGGATCTATTATCCCCATCAGAGCACTAGGCAGTGGTAGCCAAGCACCATCTAGTTCTTCTGATCTTAGCGTTGTGGAGGCTAGGAGTTACTGGTCTGTTAGTCACTCTGCTTTGCTCTGGATGAGCAGAGACCAACAGTTGTATCTTAGGTAGTCACTCACAAGTTTTTAAGACCCCAGTCACTACTCACCAAAGAAGGATGTAGAACATTGTCTTTGTGGACTCTATTATACCAATTGACCATAGTATCTTGCAAGACTATAGTCCTGAGCTCACAGACTCAGCAACTCATTCCCTTAAGGTGTTTGATTATGGCTAATAAGTTAACTTTGCCCTCTGTATGCTCTACTATATTCATAGATATATTTATAGCACATATAAATACATATGCAGAAATATCCTCTGCCAAACCTATGTATATTTGTAGGTGTGATCCCATTCACCTTCCCACACCTGCTCGGCATGCATGTCTGTGTCCACTCATAGATGATTCTTATTACTGTTATTGCAGGATTATGTATGTAACAGTACTTAGTTTTGTTACCTTTAACTTCTGTGCTCTTCCCAGTGTCTTTCTTTCTCTTGATCATTTGTGCTGACCTCTCCCTTGTTGTGTACTGCCTTCCCCTTCACCCACGTGCGTACGGAGCTGCCCTCTAGTTTGCTCCGTACCCTCCCTTTCTCTCTCACCGCTGGTAACCTTCAAAGAACATTTCTTTCTGTGAGTAAATCTTTTCTTGATTTTTTTTATGGTATTAGTCTCATGCAAATATTTGTCCTTTTGTGATTGATTAATTTCACTCACCATAGTGTCCACCAGATTCATCCGTGTTTATGAGGTGCTTTGCAGTCATGATTATTTAATGTTGCGTATGTTCCATGTGTGTATGTGCCGTAATTTGTTTACCCTTCATGCGTTATTCCCATGTTTTTGCTATGTGTATAATGCTGCAGTGAACTTGGGTTTGTGTGTATCTGTTCACGTTACAGCTCTTACCTCTCTAAGATACATTCCCAGTAGTGGGATTGCTGGATCATGTGGTATTACCATTTCTAACTTTTTAAGGAAGCACTATACTCTTTCCAACAGTGGTTATACCATTTTACAGGCCTCCCCGTAGTGTATGAGGATTTCAGTCTCTCCTCACCCTTGCTGCTTTTGGTGATATCTCATTGTTCTCTGTCTCTCTTTTTGAATCTTTCTCTCTTAAGTATTTTTTAAAAACTTATTTCTTTAAATCATCCATTCCCTCAATTGCTTTAAAACCAACACCACCATGTTTCTCTTGCTTTTTTCCAAGGTTAATGCTGCCAGTACAGTTTCTTCAATTTTATAACTATCAGGCACTCCAGTGAACAAAATAACCTGTTCACAGGAATGGTATTCTAGTTTGATAATGATTTGATTTGCTGTCTCATTATTGATTTTGCTGCACCTTTCATGCTGAAATTGATCAAGTTCCTGACAGGCCTATTACTGTAAAGACCTCCAATCAACTGCTTTCTGCTCCAGGTCTGTGAGTCAGGCTTTGGTAGGAGAGAACCCTGAGGATATGTGTTATCAAGCCCTTTTCATCTCTGCTTTTCTTACTGTCACGACATCCTCTGCCAGCAGTTGTGATCCACACATGCCTTGTCCTCTGATGCCTGCAGCTGCATCTGTGGGTCATGCCTCCAGTGCTTGAGTAGGTACTGGACTGTAATATTGCTTGTACAATAAAAGAAAGAGGAGATAATTACAGCTGTGAGTTCATTAGCACAGTTCTGAAACTCATTCACAGATCTTTGCTTTTGACATTTAATATGAAGTAAGGAGGTGAAATGATGGAACTCTCCTATATCTGTTCTTTTATTACAGGATCAGGGGGCAGAATGGGTGAGTCATTGTTCTCCACTTACCAAATAGGAAGCTCAGTTTGCCTCATCAAATTGTCATCCTCTTTATATTAATATGAATCAAACAGAAAAGTTTCTTCTTACAACTTTTCCGCCTCCTATTATATGGCTTAGTTGTCTGTGCTGGAGCTGATAATCAGTTTAACAGCAAACTTAGAAAATCCTTATTATCTTGATACAGTCTCAGAGTGATTACTTAAAAAGTGATTCCTGCTACGGATCAGCTGTTCTTTATGATATTTTTCAGAAAATGTCAGCCCTTCTGGTTTACCAGTGATGTCAGATTTCCATGAGCTCTATTTCATACTTCACTCCTTGGTTGGGGCATGTTGGAAAGAAAAATGCCCGTATACACACACTATCTTTACTAACACACAACAAGAGAATTTTTAAAGGAAAAGCTTATTCTCTGGATTGTACCTCTTTGCACTTTCCCGGCAGTACTGAGGAATTCATTGTCCTCAAGTCAAACCTTGACACGTGTGAAGGTTGATTTGGTCAGTCATGTGTGTCCACCACTTTCTCATTTGCTTATTTGCATATACAGCATGTCCCTGGTTCTTCAGACAGACTGTGAATTTGTAAGGATCTGATCCTCCATTCTTTTGGCCTTCCACTTTTGCTTTTCTTTCTTTATTCCTCTCTTTTTCATTAAATGTTTTTAATGCTGGAATTATCAAATCAGGATTTTGACACTGTCAGTGGGAATAAGGATAGCAAATTAGATTTTCCCATGCAAAGGTATTATTACTGCCCTTTGTTATTACCAAAACAGACCAACCTCACGGCCATGGAGTCAGATCTGACTCATAATAGCCCCTCCTTAGGTTTCTGAAGTGGTATCACTACAGAAGTAGATTGCCCAATCTTCCTTCCAAGGAGTGGCTGGTGGGTTTGAACCACCACCCTTCTGGTTAGTAGTGAAATGCCTTAGGCACTAGGCTACCAGAGCTCCTCCTTTGTTTTTGTTGTTGTTGCTGTTATGTGCTGTCAAGTTGCCCCGACTCATAGCGACCCCTCCTTGGGTTGCCAAGGCAGTATCACTACGGAAGTAGATTGCCCAACCTACCTTCCGAGGAGTAGCTGGTGGGTTTGAACCGCCGGCCTTCTGGTTAGCAGTCAAGTGCCTTGTACTATGCCACCAGAGCTCCCCCTCCTTTGTTTTTAGTAGTCCTAAAATGTGTAAAATGTCTTTCATTGTTTTAGCTTTGTTTCTCACTTGGTAATTTACTTTCTCTAAATCTTGAGACCTATTTTAGTAGTTTATGCTTAAGGATATTTCGCTGTTTTTATTTTGTCTTTTGAAGAATTTCAAGCTAAAAGATTACTTTGACAAATATTTTTTAACAAATAAATGACCTTTAATAATCTGACAAATTATTGAATGAATAAGTTGTATTCATTGTGCTCAAATGAATAAAATAGTCACGTTCTTTCTTTGGTGGCTGTTGAGTACAGTGTTTTCTGTAATTTGTTCACAGAACTGCTGAGATTTTGTAAACAGAAGGAAGAAGGTTGATCTCAGCTGTCTGAGTATAGTACCGAAGATTTTCAAAGATAAATGTGGTAGGCTATGTAACTTTTAATAACTCAAAATATCTTGAAGATTTTAAGCAGTAAGACTTTTTTTAATAAAATTTTGCTTATTTTAAAAGGTGCCCCTGAAGTTAATTGCTTAAGTAACTCCCAGACTGTTATTAAATATTTATTTTACCTTCCTCCAACTTGACTCTGAGATGTAACTAACATGAATTGAGTAGCGTTTTTATGATTCTTTATCATTTTAAAAGTCTTTTTACATATATTGTCTAATTTGTTCCTCAAATTCTATAAAGTAAGTTAAACAGGTAATAATAATATTCTCATTTAAAAAATAACTTGCCCCATAGGGCACAGCTGGTAAGAGACAGAATTGGCATTCAAGGATATCTTTATTGTTTTTACTTTTTACTATGAATAATTTTTAATATGTAATAATAGAATAATGTTATAAATTCTCATATATCCATTATTTAAGTGGGTATAAACAATGTTAGTTGTTTATATTTGCTTGTTTTGTTTTGTTTTGTTTTGCTATTGATGTAAAGCAAATCCCAGACATTTGGACTTTCATTCTTCAATACATTACTTAATATACATCTATAAAATTTTTTTTTTAAATACTCACAATACCATTGAAAATACCAAATAAAATTAGCAATAATTAATTTATATCACCTAATATCCAAATTTAATTCAAATTTCTTTGTCACCCAAAAAATGACTTTTTAAAGTTAATCTGTTGAGTCAGGGTCCATACAGGACATCAGTTGTTCTCTCATTTAAGTTACTTTTGATGTAGCACAGGACCTCCCACCTCTATTTTGCTTTCCAAGTTTTGGCTTGTTGAAGAGACCAAAAGCCAGGTCACTGGGTTTTAAATTCAGTGTTCCTTCAGTTCTACAAAGCTGCCTCAAACAAAAATTTTAGATGCAGAATAACTTACTAAATAAATACACAAATAAGTAAAAGACAACTTTAAAAGTGGATTTCTTTTTTTTTTAATTTAAAGAGAAGACAGTTTGTTGTAATTGAATATTGCTACAACAGTTAATTTCATAAACAACTTTAATATCAAAACATCCAAAATAATATGTCCTTATGACTCTTTTGCTTATGTAACATTTTTGTTATATGCAATTATAATAATGAGGATAGGCAAGTGGAAATCTTATGTTTTTGTTATATGCAATTATAATACTTAGGATAGACAAGTGAAAATCTTAGTCTATGTCAATAAAATAGGTTTAATCCAATTTTTCTTTTTATCTGATTGGGAGCTCTGATGGCATAGTGCCTAAGGCATTTGACTGCTAACCAGAAGACTTGTGGTTCAAACACACCAGCACTCCTTGGAAGGAAGACTGGGCAATCTACTTCCACAAAGATACCGCCTCAGAAACCCAAGGAGGGGTCGCTATGAGGAAAAATATAAATGATGAATCTTAATTTTGTTACATGCTCTGATGCACATCAGAACATTTGTTGTTTGCAAATACTTCACCATTTTTATTGCTCTTGCCAATGAATAATTACTAGATATTTATATAGTATCAACAGTAATAAAGGAGCTCTCGTGGCACAGTGGATAAGGTATTTGGCTGCTAACCAGAAGTTGGTGGTTCAAACCCACCAGCTACTCCACAGAGGGAAGATGGGGGAGTTTACTTCCATAGAGATTTACCACCTCAGAACCCAATGGACAGTAGACTAGATGGCAGTGAGTTTGGCTTGGTTTTTTGGTATCAACAGTAATAGTAATTTTTTCTTTTTAATTATGTCCCATCTTTGTGTGTCTCTCGTGACTCCATAATCTAGCTCAGTGTTTTACAGCACTTACTCTAGACTTGATTGCTAAACTAGTTAAATCCCCAGCTTCTAGGAATGAAGATTTAAGGAGAGGGTAGAAAAAAGAGCTGAAAGTTTCCTTGGCAAGAGGGTAGTAGAGATGGGAGCAGTCACAGAGTAGGGACTTTTGCAATGGGGTCTAAAGCCTAGCCTAGCAGGCAGGGAGATAGTTTGACTGGCTCATCTGGAAGTACTTAACTTTTTTTTTTTTTTTTAAACCATCATTTTCACTGAGAGACATTAAAGTCATCCCATGAGGATGCATTGCTGTTATTTTGTTAACCAGTCCTGACAGAATGAACTTTAATCTATTTGATTATAGTCACCTAACTTTTTCATCTCTGTACCTGCAATAGCCTTGTAGGTTATCTTTCAAGGAAATGTATCTAGTGAAAGATAATAATATATCTGGGTGCAGTAATTTGGCCAGTTTAAATCTTTGTTGCTGTAATTAGCTGCTTCCTTGGTGGGCTGACTACACAGCTTCCCTTTGAGAGACAAGGAATATGGGTGAATGAGAAGGCACGTTCTTTCCAGATGATGAGCTGCACCATCCGTTTGTTATTCATTGTTCAATGAAGGATTTAAGGATAAAACATATGAATCTGCTAGGTAAAAGTAATTCTCTAGCTTTTTCTAACAATGTGTAGAGTTCTGGTTCCCTAAAACAGAGTAAGAATTATTTCCAGAGTTGTCTTTGGTTTTCATAACAAGTTTATCTGAATTCTTACCTCATAATAGAGTAAATGAAAGAGATTAGATGAAACTCCAAAAATGCTTTTTAAAAGCTTCTCAAATTAAAAAATAAAATTAATTGCATATAAACTAATTTAGCTTTTTGGCTCTTCTGAAATCCATTGGTTAAAGTATGTTCTTTAATGTACCAAATATAATGAAGTTATAACTAACTGTGCCCTTTCATTTGAAAGGCAGGTACTTCTCCTCTGCCCCCTCCCACTCAAGGGGAACAATTTCAGAATAAAGGAAATATGTGAAAATAGTCTGTTACTGAGGAAAATCGTTTGTATAATTGCACATCTCAGCCCATTTCTTAAAATTAATTGATTATGTCCTGTTTGTTTTTTTGTCTATCTCTGATATTAAGAAAATACAGTATGGAAGCTGTTTGTGTACATAGTTTACTATTGTCTTAGCTATCTAGGGCTGCTATGACAGAAATACCACAAGTAGATGGATTTGACAAACAAATTTATTCTCTCATAGTTTAATAATCTAGAAGTCCAGGGTGTCAGCTCTAGAGGAAAGCTTTCTCTCTGTCCATTCACAATTTAGGAGGAAGATCCTCGTCTTTTTGAAGATCTGTGGGTTCAGCATCCCTTGGAGATCTCCATGTGTCTTGGCATCATTTTTTTCCTAGGTGTAGGAGGTCTCAGTGCAGAGAACTTTGGGTTCAAAGGTTCCAAGGATTCATTCAGCTCCTGGCTCTTCTTTCATGGTGGTAGTCACGTCCCTCCTTCTCTGCTCCCTTCTCTCTCCTTTTATCTCTTGTAAAATAAAAGGTGATGCAGGCCGCACTCCAGGGAATTTCCCCCCTGTATCAGATCAAGGCTGTAAACTGAGTAAGGATATTTCAGCCCACCCTAATCCCCTTCATAGTGATTGGCTGATCATTTCAGGTAACACCATAGAGGATGATTACATCATTATATAAATGCCAAACTGAGACTCATGGCCCAGCCAAGTTGACACATATTTTGGGGGAACACAATTCAGTCCATGACAACTATCATACAGAATTGGTAGAATCTCACTTGGTAATAACCGAAGTGGTTACTCATTTCTGTATTTTACAACCTAATCACCTGTGTAAGAACAGCCCCATTTTCAAGAGTCTGATAATGTCCTATAACTTGATGGAAGTAGTTATATCAATGGTTCGGGAAATACAAATGGCCTTTTCCTCACTCCTCCTTAGATGTGTCAGTGCTGTTAAGGGCATTAGCAAGAGAAGCAGAGACAATTGTATTTTAAGCCTTATTGATTTATGCTTCCCCTGTTTTCTTTCAGGTGGATCATCCATGCTATGAAGTATGAGCTACAGATCCGTGGTGGCGACAAGCCAGCCATAGACTTATATCAGCTGTCACCCAGTGAAGTTAAACAACTTCTGCTGGATATTCTCCAGCCGCAACAGAATGGAAGGTAATGTTATTTCTAAGGCACTCTGGATTTAGAGGAATATCATAATTTTTTAGCTTCATATATATGTAAAATTAATAAGATATTAATAAGAAATAAGCCTTAGCAGAGTTTCAGAGGCCAATCTTTTAAGATATAGTAGAGAAAGATTTTTTTCTTCATGTTCATTATTCTGTGAAAGGAGCTCTGGTGGCACAATGCCTGAGGCATTTGGTTGCTAACCACAAGGTTGGCAGTTCACAGCCACCAGCCACTCTGCAGAAGGACAATGGGGCAATATACTTCCATAAAGATTTACCACCTCAGAAACCCAGTGGGGGTCGCTATGAGTCCGAATCAACTCATTGGCAGTGATTGGTTTATTATTCTGTGAAGAATGTAGCACATCAATTTGGAAGGCTCAGTTCCCTTCCAAACCTGTGTAGTACTCACCATCTCCCAACATTTTACCATAAGGGGATGAGTTTTGTTATTTAAATATGTTGCCTATGACTCTGTCTCCCTAAATAGACCATAAGCTTCTTCAGGGCTAAACTCCTACTTAGACTTAACTCATGTGAACCTTAGAATAAGAGCAGAAGAAATAGTTCTAGAATCACATAATTTTTTTATTATTACAAAAAGAGCTTTAATATAATTATTTAGGCAAATATTTATCAAGCACTATTTGTGTGCCTGGCATTTTCCAAGCAAATAGTTATATTCCAAGAAAAGAAGTCTCCTACAAAAGTGTATTTGAGCAAATAGGAGGACATCCTTGTGCTTAGATAGGAGCACTCAGTATTATAACGATGTCAGTTATAAATTTAGTGCAATTAAAATTAAATGCTAAATTTTATTAAAATTCTAAGAACCTCTTTTATGAAGTTAGACAAGTAGATTCTAAACTTCATTTGGAAAAACAAACGTGTAAGAATAACCAGAAAAGCCTAAGAAAAGGACTTTCCTCAACAGACATTAAAGCTTACTATAAAGGAGCATGGATGGGAAGGCTGGTGCAGGCCTGGGCGGTGTTTCAACCCACCAGCTGCTCCGCAGGAGAAAGATAAGGCAGCATGCTTCTGTAAAGGTTTACAGCCTTGGAAACCCTATGGGCTACTCTACTCTGTCCTAAAGAATCGCTATGAGTCAGAATCAGCTGAATGGTGGGACAAAGGTTTGATAATTCAAACAGTGTGGTGCTGGTGCATGAATAGACAAGAAGACAGGTGGAACAGATAAGCTTAGAAATAGGCCTATGAGTGTATGGAAATTTAGTATATGATAAAAGTTGCATCCCAAGTGACTGAGTAAAGAAGGCACTTTTAAAATAAACAGTGCTGGGACAACTGGGTGGCCATTTGAAAAAATAATAAACTCATCCATACACAAGAATAAATTCCAACTAGATTAGGGATCTAAATGTAAAAAAGAAGCCAAACAAATCTTAAAAAAAAAAAAAGAATAAAATCCTTTTTAACTCTGGTGTGAAGAAAGGCTTTTCAACTCAAAATCCAGAGCCAATAAAAGAAAAAATAAGATGATATAAAACTTGAATTTTTTTAAAAAATTCCGTGGAAAAAAATATATAAACAACATTAAAGACAACTTATAATAGAGATAAAACACATGCCATAGATAGAGGTCTAATACCCAATAATTCTTAAAATTTAAGGGATGTTATTTGTTGTTATGTGCCATTGAGTCGGACCCAACTCATAGCAACCCCTCCTTGGGTTTCCAAGGCAGTATCACTACAGATAGTAGATTGTCCATCTTTCTTCCATGGACTGGCTGGTGGGTTTGAACTGCCAACCTTCTGGTTAGCAGTCAGTTGCCTTAGGCACTAAGCTACAGGAGCTCCCAATTTAAGAGATAAAGAACCAAAACCTAAGAGAATAATGGGGGAAGGTCATGACTAGTCAATTCATTTAAAAGATACAAACAGTTTTAGACAATTAAAAAGCTGTTCAGCCTTACTCATAATTAGAGAAATGTAAATTAAAAAAAAAAAAAAAAACTTATCAGATACCGTTTCTCACATATCAAAGGGCAAAAGTTAAAAAGTATGACAAACACTAGGTGAGGCTGTGAAGAAGTAACAACACAACAATGCAACACACTGCCATTGAGTTGGAGCCGACTCATAGCCACCCCTCCTTGGGTTTCCAAGGTAGTATCACTATGGAAGTAGATTGCTCAACCTTCCTTCTGAGGAGTGACTGATGGGGTTGAACTGCCAGCCTTCTGGTTAGCAGTCAAGTGCCTTAGGCACTATGCTACCAGAGCTCCTGTGGGGAAGTAGGCACTCTTATATATAAACTGATGGGTACAACTGTTCTGGAGAGGAGTTTGACACATCTGAAAAAATCTACATATGTACTTACTTTTTGACACAGCAGTCCTACTTTAAAGAACTTACCCTGAAGATATACTTCCAACTGTATGTATGTGTGTGTGTGTGTGTGTGTGTATGTATATATGGAGCACTAGCATAGTAGCTAAAGCACTTGACTGCTAACCAGAAGGTTGGCGGTTCAAACCCACCAGCCACTCCTCAGAAGGAAGGTTGGGCAATCCTACTTCCGTAGTGATACTACCTCGGAAACCCAAGGAGGGGTCGCTATGAGTCGGGGCCGACTCGACGGCACATAACAACAACAACAAGTTGGCATAGTACCTAAGGCATTTAACTGCTAACCTAAAGGTTGGCAGTTCAAACCCACCAGCCACTCCATGGAAGAAAGATGGAGCAATCTACTTCTGTAAAGATTTATTGCTTTGGAAACTCAAAGGGGGTTGCTATGAGTCAAAATCGACTCAGTGGCAGTGAGTTTGCTTTTTCAGTTTTATGTATACACACACACACACATACATATGTGTATATATGTATATGTGTGTATATGTATATATGTATGTATATAAGTATGTATATATGTGTGTATATGTGTTTGTATGTGTGTGTGTATGTATGTATATGTATGTGTTTATATACACACACAGACATATCACCTGGTCTGTCACTTTGTTGTATTGTGGTGGCTTTCCTGTTGCTGTGTGCTGTAAGGTATGCCGCCAGTATTTATAATACCAGCAGGGTCATCCAGAGTGGACAGGTTGCAGCAGAGCTTCCAGAGTAAGACAAACTAGGAAGAGGGAAGAGGCACTCCACTTCTGAAAAACTTAGCTATAGAAAACCGTATGAATAGAAGTGAAGCATTGTCTCATATAGTGCCGGAAGATGACCCCCTCAGGTTGGAAGACACTCACTATATGACTGGGGAAGAGCTGCCTCCTCAAAGTAGTTGTTGTTGTTAGAGTTGTTGCCTTAGAGTAGGACCTGACTCATAGCGACCCCTCCTTGGGTTCCTAAGGCAGTATCACTACGGAAGTAGATTGCCCCATCTTCCTTCTGAGGAGTGGCTGGTGGGTTTGAACCACCAGTCTTCTGGTTAGCAGTCAAGTGCCTTAGGCACTATGCTACCAGAGCTCCCCCTCAAAGTAGAGGCAACCTTAATGACATGAACGGAGTAAAACTTTCATGACCTTCATTTGTTGACTCAAAATGAGAAGAAGCAGCTACAGGCATCCATTGATAATCAGAAAGTGGAATGTACAAAGTACGAATCTGGGAAAATTAGAAGTTGTCAATGAAATGGAACACATAAAGATAAATATTCTAGGCATTAATCACTGCTGTTGAGTCAGATCTGACTTGTAGCAACCCCTCCTTGGGTTTCTGAGGTGGTATCACTACAGAAGTAGATTGCCCAACCTTCCTTCCAAGGAGTGGCTGGTGGGTTGGAACCGCCAACCTTCTGATTAGCAGTCAAATGACTTAGGCACTAGAGCACTAGAGCTCCCATTCTAGGCATTAGTGAGCTCAAATGGACTGGTATTGACCAGTTTGAATTGCACAATAATATAGTCCACCATGCCGGGAATGACAAATTGAAGAAGAATGGTGACCCATTCATCATCAAGAAGAACATTTCAAGGTCTATCCTGAAATACAATGCTGTCAGTGATAGGATAATATCCATATACCTACAGGAAGACCAGTTAATACTACTGTTATTTAAATTTGTGCACCAACTGCTAAAGCCAAAGATGAAGAAACTGGAGATTTTTACCAACTTCTGCAGTCTGAAATTGACCAAACATGCAATCAAGATGTACTGATAATTACTAGTGATTGGAATGAGAAAGTTGGAAACAAAGAAGCATCAGTAGTTGGAAAATACTGCCTTAGTGATAGAAATGATACCAGAGATCCCATAATGGATATTTTTCAGTGACTTCATTGTGAATACGTTTTATCAACAACATAAACAGCAGCTATACACATGGACCTCCCCAGATGGAATACACAGGAATCAAGTCAACTACATCTGTGGTAAGAGGCAGTGGAGAAGCTTAATATCATCAGTCAGAACAAGGCCAGGAGCTAACTGTGGAACAGACCATCAATTACTTACATGCAAGTTGAAGCTAAAGAAAATTAAAACAAGTCCACAAGAGCCAAAATATGATCTAAATTATATCCCACTCAGATTTAGAGATGATCTGAAGAACAGATTTGACACATTGAATACTAGTGATCAAAGACCACATAAGTTGTGGGATGACATCAAGAACATCATACATGAAGAAAGCAAGTGTCATTAAACAGACAACAAAGGAAAAGGACCAAAATGAATGTCAGAAGAGACTCTGAAACTTGCCATTGATCAGAGAGTAGCTAAAGTGAATGGAAGAATGGTGAAGTAAAAGATCTGAACAGAAGATTTCTGTTCTTCTGACAGATCCAGAGGACAAAGTAAAGGACTATAATGAAATGTGCAAAGAGCTGGAGTTAGAAAATCAAAAGGGAAGAACATGCTCAGCATTTCTCCAGCTGAAAGAACTGAAGAAAAACTTAAAGCATTGAGTTGCAGTATTAAAGGATTCTATGGAAGAAATATTGAACGATGTAGGAAGCACCAAATGAAGGTGAAGGACTACATAAAGTACCAAAAAGAATTGATCAATATTTAACCATTTCAGGAGAGAGCTTATGATCAAGAGCCAATGGTATTGAAGAAAGAAGTTCAAGCTGCACTCAAGGAATTGGTAAACACGGTTCCAGGAATTAACAGAATACCCACTAAGATATTTCAACAAACAGATGCAACCCTGGAAGCGCTCACTCATTCACTGCAAGAAATTTGGAAGACAGCTACCTGACCAACTGACTGGAAAAGATCCATATTTGTGCTCATTACAAAGAAAGGTGATCCAACATGGAGTATGGAAATTATCATACAATATCATTAATAGCACATGCCAGTAAAATTTTGCTGAAAATAATTTTAAAATAACTGTAGCAGTACATTGACAAGGAACTGCTAGAAATTCAAGCCAGATTCAGAAAAGGACGTGGAACAAGGGATATTATTGCTCATGTCAGATGAATCTTGGCTGAAAGCAAAGAATTCCAGAAAGATATTTATTGTATTTTATTGACTATGCAAAGGCATTTGATTATGTGAGTCATAACAAATTATGTATAACATTGTAAAAAATAGGAATTCAAGAATGCTTACTTGTGCTCATAGGAATCTGTACATAGGCCAAGAGGCAGTCATTCAAACAGAACAGCGGGATACTGCCTGGTTTAAAATCAGGAAGGATGTAAATCAGGGCTGTATTCTTTCAGCATGCTTATTCAATTTGTATGGTCAGCAAATAATCTAAGAAGCTGGACCCTAAGAAGAAGAAAGCAGCATCAGGATTGGAGGAAGACTTATTAACACCTGTGATATGCACATGACACAACCTTGCTTGCTGAAGAAGACTTGAAGCACTTAGTGATGAAGTTCAAAGACAACAGTCTTCAGTATGGATTACACTTCAACATAGAGAAATAAAAAATCCTCACAACTGGACTAATAAGCAACATCATGATAAATGGAGATAACATTGAAGTTGTCAAGCATTTCATTTTCCTTGGATTCATAGTCAGTGCCTATGGAAGCAACTGTCAAGAAATCAAACAACGTATTATTGCACTGGGCAAATCTGCTGCAAAAGACCTCTTTAAAGTGTTAAAGAGTGAAGGTACACCTGACCCAAGCCATGGAATTTTCAGTCACTTCATATGCATATGAGAGCTGGACAATGAATAAGGAAGACCACAGAAGAATTGATGCATTTGAATTGTGGTGTTGGCCAAGAATATTGAATATATATGGACTGCCAGAAGAATGATCAGATATGTCTTGGAAGAAGTACAGACAAAATACTCCTTAGAAGTGAGAATGGCCAAACTTCTTCTCTTGTACTTTGATCATGTTATCAGAAGGGATCAATCCCTGGAGAAAGATATCATGGTAAAGTAGAAGGTCAGTGAAAGAAGAGAAGATCCTCAACAAGATGGGTTAGCACAGTGGCTCCAGCAAGGGGCCCAAGCATGGCAAGAACTGTGAGCATGGCACATGACTGGCAGCATTTCATTCTGTTGTAAATAGTGTTGCTATGAGTTGAAACCAACTTGAAGGCATCTAAACGCAACAACAAATACATGCATATATCCATATGTGTGTGTGTGTGTGTGTGTGTGTAGTGTTATTGTTGTTATGTGCCATCGAGTCAGACCCAACTCATAGCAGTCCCTCCTTGGGTTTCCAAGGCGGTATCTCTATGGAAGTAGACTACTCAACCTTTGTTCCCAGGAGTGGCTGGTGGGTTTGAACTGCCAACCTTCTGGTTAGCAGTCAGGTGCCTTAGGCACTACACTACCAGAGCTTTTATACACACACACACACACACACATAGATATATCACAAAAGCATATATATGCATATATCACAAATATGAAAATCACCATATATATATATATATATATATATATATATATATATATGTAAAGCAAAACCAAACTCACTGCCATTGAGCCAGTTACACCTCATAGCAATCCCTTTTGGGCTTCCGAGGCCCTAAATGTTTACAGAAGTAGATCGCCCAGTCTTCTTTCCACAGAGTGGCTGGTGGGTTTAAACCACCAAACTTCTGGTTAGCAGTCAAATCCCTTAGGAACTACACCACCAGAGCGCCTTATAATATATATAATACAAGGTTATTTATTGCATCATTGTTTATATTTGCAAAATATTAGAACCAATCTAAATGTACCTAGGAGAGTGTTTGAATAAATTGAGGCATATATATGCAGCTGTAAAAAAGAAGGAGTGTGGTCTCTAGGAATTGCTATGAAATAATGTCTAGGATGTATTGTCAAATGAAAGCAGCACTGTGCAGAGATATAAGAAAACATATGTATATCTGCTTGTTTTTGCAGAAGAAATAGCAGAAGATTAAATCATAAACTAATGAGACTGGTTACCTTCAGGGAATGTAGGAACGGGGTGGAAAAAATGGGAGAAATGAGTACAAGGTAATAGAGTTGAGGGGGACAGCAGTACTTCCCAAAGTATACTTTTTGGTATAATCTCTGACTCTCACCAAGTGAAACCAAACCCACTGCCATTGAGTCATTCTGATTCATAGCAACTCCACAGACAAGGTAGAACTGCCCCATAGGGTCTCCAAGACCATAATTCTTTCTAAGCCAACTGCTACATCTTTCTCCCACAGAGCAGCCGGAGAGTTCAAACTGCTGACCTTTCTGTTAGCAGCTAGGCATTTACCCGCTGCTGCACCACCAGGGCTCCTCCTCTGTGTCTTAAACCATGGTAATTATTTTCATATACCCAGAACATAATTATTAATTAAAATTAATCCAAATGTAGTCAGAACCCAAGCAGAATATAAATAGTAATAAATGAACCTAACTGTATTACAAGTAAATAATATAATCATCGTGGAGGGGGCAAGGAAGGAAAGGATGAACAGAAGTACTTTTGGAAAACATTTCTTTGACTGGCTAAAGAAAAAAAGAACCAAACACAAATATTACAGTCTAGTTAATATTACTGTTTTATCATAGAGCTATGGACTAGCAATTCTGAAATAGACACACACACACACTAGGATTGAATAAATAAGTACATAGATTGTGGATAATGAGAGCCAGAATTCTCTTACTTTTGAAGAAGGTAGTTACAATAAGGAAAGAGGAAAGGCTAGAATGTACCCTATGGTATTGGATGGAAGTTGGAGGCATTGGTATAAATTAATGGTTTTATACAGATGGGTAGATACAGAAATAAATGTGCATGTGTATATATATATATATATATATGAATAGACATATTTAAAATGTCCAACTCTGTCCGCTGAGAGGTTCTGGAAGCAGTGAAACCCGAGGAGCAGTGAGCAAACCTAGCTCTTAGATACTGATTTCTGTTCTAATGAAAGGAACCCCAGTACTCTTTGGATAAATGGTTGCTTTTAGGAAAGGAAAAATACAAGATGAATCTAAAAGATCTTATGTAAGAAAGTACTCACAATGTGATCGGGTGTGTCAAAGGGGCACTGGAGACAACTTGAAGGAACTACAAATGGCCAAAGTTGGCATACTATGAGCAACAAAATTACTAATGATATTATTGGGTTGTAATCCATAGAATAAATAAACATCCATGAGTATATGCTGGTATAAATAAATAATAGGATAAATAAATGAGAAGAGACTCTTTCCTACAGTAGAATTCCAATTTATAAATGTAGATGGGATGATAGAAAAAGAATCAGCATTAGATAAATCCCAAAAAACAAGGAATTGTTGCAGGTAAGAACTGCCGATTGATGCTAAAACTAGTAGGTGAAAGTATGATGAGAAATAGAAAATTTATGTAATTTCAAAGAACTCTGCTCAAGGTATATTTTGATTGCAAAGGGAAAAAGAGTAACTTTATAATGGATGGAGAAACCTATCAGACTTGCACATAACCAAGTGATCAAGGTTAACATCGCAAGGATTATCACATATCAACAGCATGTACCCCCTGATATTGACATTTTAAAAGTGTCCAACTCAGAGAATAGAAAGACTGTGTAGGCACAGGGAGACAGCTCATGGGGCAGGAGTGCATGGGAGGGAAGGACACAGGGAAGAGGTAACTATGGGGAGTAAGTGGGAGGGGAGCTGTCACAGTGTTGGAAATTACAGTTAATGTCATGAGACGAAGTGTATGTGAACTGCTGTGTAGAAAATGAATTTGCTCTGTAAACTTTTACCCAAATCACAATAAAAATTTTAAAAAAATAAGTAAATAAAAATGTCCAACTCAGGAAAGAAAAAGGAAGACTGAGGAGGAACTGTCACAGATCAGAGGAGCCTCAGGAGTCATGAACAGCAAATGCAATGTTAGATCCTGGGTTTGATCCCAGACTAAAACACAGGATGTTAATAGTGAAACTAGCAAAATTTATAAGGTTCACAGATTAATGAATAGTATTGTATCACTGTTAATTTGGGGCTTCAATAATTGTGCTATGTTATGTAAAATGGCAAGAGCACAGGAAGCTAAAGTGAAGAATATACAGGAACTTGCACAATTATTTTTGTGACATTTTTGTAAATCTAAAAAATTACAAGATAAAAAGCCAAACAATAAAATAGAGATTTCCAAAATAATTTGCCACCTCGGGATGAGTATTCACACATTTCAACTTTTAATGTTCTTCTAAACAAACATCAAACCAAACCAAACTCAGTGCCATCGAGTCAATTCTGACTCATCGCGACCCTCTTTGGGTTTCTGAGGTGGTAAATCTTTATGGAAGTAGATTGCCCAGTCTTCCTTCTGCAGGGTGGCTGATGGGTTGGAACACCAGCCTTCTGGTTAGTAGTCAAATGCCTTAGGGACTGCACCACCAGAGCTCCTTAACAAACTTCAAGGAGCCCTGGTTAAGTGCAGTGGTTAAGCTAACCAAAAGGTCATTGGTTAGCACTCACCAGGCACTCTGTGGGGAAAGATGTGGCATTCTGCTTCTATAAAGATTTATAGCCTTTAAAACCCTATGGAGCAGTTCTGCTCTGTCCCGTAAGATCAGTAAGTTGGAATTCACTAGACAGCACACAACAACAACAAACACACATCTCCCATTAACTATGACTTCACAGAACTCTGAAAACATCCTTTTATGTTACTAAATAAAAGAGATAATAAAAGAAATCAAATGCAGGATGTGAGGTATGAGTTTACATACACCTATTATCCAAAGTAAAACATTCACCAAGGATTCCCTGGACTTTTGGGCTTCTCTTTAGCCCAATACTGAACCTAACAAAGCAAGTCTAGGTCTATTAGAAGAGACTGTACATCTGAACAACATGCCTCTCTCTCTTCTATAAAGATAAAACGTCATTGGTTCTCTTTCACCAGCATACAAATGTCGTTTTCTGGTTACTGTGCCCTGCACAGCTATTTAAATGCCCAGAAATATTGTGGGTCATGACCTCTCCCTTGTGGATGATGACACATTTCACTCTGCTTCCCTTTTTAATATCAAGTATGAAAAATGTATATTTGCTCCTGTCTTCAGCTTTTTTAAGACTATAGCCCTACAGGGAAGAGGTAACTATGGGGAGGAAGTGGGAGGGGAGCTGTTGCATTGTGGTAAACTGTGGTCAATGTCATGAGACAAAGTATATGTGAACTGCTGTATGGAAAGTGAATTTGCTCTGTAAATCTTCATCCAAATCACAATAATAATAATAATAAAGACTATAGCCCTATGCCATTTGTTTTGTTCTTTTCAAATTATGCAAATTCTGAATCTTTAGTCGTTTGTAAATTATGCAAGTATTATATTTCAGATTAATCCTTAATCCATTAAAATAAGAATTTTTGCTACATTATGATTGTTAGGACATGTGGGATTTTATAGCTGCTTTTCTGCACTGAGACTGAAGTCATATTTACACAGCAAACTTAAGTGTTAAAGGCAATTTCATTATATAGAAATATGCTTTATTTGGGCATTCATTTATTCACTCATTCATTCACATAAAGCTTTCTAGGAGGGCTGTATAAAAGTGACCAAGGTATAGGGTTTCTAGGCCATATGGAGTTTATATTGTATATACGTAAGAACCACATGAACTTATTTTAAAATTTGCTGCTTCTATATTTTTTAATGGAGCTGCTTTGCTTATTAGAAAATCATTTGATCATGTACTGAAAATTCTCATAACTTACTAGAGGATAACATTTTGCTTGTTAAATTTTTTAAAATCTTGGGGAATTTCTCCTCTCCTGCAAGCTCTGCTTTTACTATGAAATATTTACTAACCTCTGTAACACATGCTAGATATGCATCATTGATGGATTTGGCTTTTATTGCTAACCCGACTGGAACAATTAATCCATACTGAAAACAATGCTTTCTACTGGAACAAGCTTGTTTTTCAACTCTGAGGCATTTCCTTTGGTCTGCAGATGTTGGCTGAACAGGCGTCAGATCGATGGGTCTTTGAACAGAACTCCCACTGGGTTCTATGACCGTGTGTGGCAGATCCTGGAGCGCACACCCAATGGAATCGTTGTGGCTGGGAAGCATCTGCCACAGGTAAAGCCCCGTCGTGTTAGTGCCAGTGAAACAGTTCTAAAGAAACCTCCAGGAGCAGAGAATTCTTCCCCCTCTCCACTGAAAATCACCTCTCTGCTTACTCAGTTTCCTCAGAATTTTCATTAAAAGAAGGGAGGAAGTACTAGAAAATAAAAGTCCAACTAACTGGATTGAAATGTTTTCCCCAACCTGTTACTTTTATTTTCAATTTTAGTGACCCTTTGTATTAAAGAACTTGCTTTACCAAGTGGATATATTGTTGAAAAGCTAAATTTAGTCAAATTTGTTTGTATTGTCATATTCCTGATATTTCAAGGAAGCTCTCTGCTTAAAGGAACCACCTGACCAAGACTTTTGTCAAGCAAGCTGGCCTTCTTTGTTGACTCATTAGTGACTTTAGAGTTTCTTGTATTGGCTTTACTTTAAGTGAGGATATCCCTTCTCAAACGCAGTGGGCCACTACTGGGTGACCTGACAAACAATGAAACACATATTCAAAAGATAGACCCAGATCAGGTCTAAGAAGCAGGGTGGCCTAGTGATACTGTGGATGAGGAAATTACTCCTCAGGAAGAGCATGCAAAGGCAAGAAATGCAGTAACTCTGTAGGTCATTAGACAACCCAGTAATCACTTATTTTACAAGGTGTAACTTACCTGTGTGCTCCAAATGAATTAGTGCTCCTCTCTCAGATGGCTTCTTAAATTATATAAACTGGCCTGCTCTGTGATTTCATTATTTACTCCAAATCACTCTCCTTTTACACAAAAGTGCATAATTAGCCCTTTGGAAGTAAAGTACTATATCTGTTTCTAGTGTTGAAACTTCAAACCAAATTAATTTTGATGAAGCTCTTTATACAAATAAAGTATTCTTAAGTACACTAATCCACACTCATTTTGCTTATAATACATAAAGTATCTCTGGGAGGACCCCCGAAAAGTTGGCAGCATTCCTTTGGGAAGAGGAACTGTGTGGCTGAGGGGGCAGGGTAGGCTTTTCGCTGAAACCTTTTTTACCTTTCAAATTTTGAACTAAGTGACTTATTATCTGTTAAAACAATAAATGAAAACTTTTCAGAAGTATTCTTTATACTATTCACGGAGTTTGAGTGGGTTTACATGATTGCAAGTAAAGGCTCTCTGGGAGCTCTGGTAGCATAATGCCTAAGGCACCTGACTGCTAACCAGAAGGCTGGCGGTTCAAACCCATCAACCACTCCTCGGAAGGAAGGTTGGGCAATCTACTTCCGTAGTGATACTGCCTCGGAAACCCAAGGAGGCGTCGCTATGAGTCGGGCCGACCCTATGGCACATAACAACAACAGAGGCGCTCCAGCCCTTTCCTAAAAGCTCTGTAATTGCTGACCAGAGCAGCACTGTCCCCTGTGAACAGAAAGAAGGCCTTCATTATTACCATCCTGCTGCTTCTCCTAGGCCTTGTTTCTGCATAGCTGGGCGGTGGACTGTGGCAGCCTTTTGTTAACTTCTATCGCAGCCCCCACTATCACTTACCAGAGTTTCACTTAATTGTCTGATTTCCAGGGCGAGTTACATTAGCGCTCTCTTTGCTAACAGTAACTTTTGTTGTCAGCTGCTGGAGAGTCAGCCCCTGACTCATGGTGACCCCATGTACAATGAAGCAAAATGCTACTCAGTCGTGCACCATCCCCATGATTGGACAGCAGCGATCCATAGGTTCATCAGACTGATTTTCAGAAGTAGCTCGCCAGGCCTTTCCTCCTAGTCCGTCTCTGTCTGGAGCCTGTTCAGCACCATAGCAACAATGCAGGCGTCTGCTGACAGGCGAGTGATAGCTGCTCAGGAGACGCCCTGGCCTGGAATCAAACCCAGGTCTCCCACATGGAAGGCAAGAATTCTACCGTGGAGACACCAATGTTTCATGCAACAGCAATAAACAGGCATTAAGTGTTTTGTATGGGCCAGGTACTTGCTAAGTACTCATTTAATCCTCACAGCACTCCTGTGAATTTAGTACTCTATTATTCCTGTTTGACAGATGAGGAAACTGAAGCATGGTAAGTGATTTTCCCAGGCTCACACATCTAGTAAGTAGCAGACTTAATGGGTATTGCCTCTGGCAATTTGTCTTCTGAATATTTTCTCTAACTTTTCTGCTATACTCAAACCAAAAACCAAACTCACTGCCATCAAGTCATTTCCAACTCATAACAACCCCCGTTGGGTTTCCGAGGCTATAAATCTTTACGGAAGTAGATCAGCCCCTCTTCCTTCCACAGAGCAGCTGGTGGGTTTGAACCGCTGCCCTTCCAGGTAGCAGTCAAGTGCCTTATTCACTACGCCACCAGTCTTTCCAAGAATAGGAATAGGAATATTCTTATTCTTTCCACGAATTAATTAATTAATTCTTTCCAAGAATAAGAATAGGAAATAAGGCAAAAAAAAAAAAAGTTTTTTTTTAATCTCTTCTCTAGATTTAATTATCACAGCCACATAGTAGATAGGTTGATTTTTCCAGTGAGATAGATGAAAGGAAATGAATGTGAAACAATGAAAGCCTCCTTCCTCCTTTCCTGCTGTAACCTGTTAATCCCACTGCCAGGCATTCAATTAGTTATAATGTGTTTGGCGACTGGGATTTCTTCTCTCCATATTGGGGACCACCTCTAAGCATGAACAATGGATGGACTGTATTGAATATACAGCAGGTTAAACAACTCTGCTGTCAGACATCACATGCACTCCCATTGGGTCCCATTTTGAGTCGTTATTCTGAAGCTGTCATTAAATTCACTCTCAAAGCATCAAGGTAAAAGCAACCAAGTATTCATTGTCATCTCTGGTAATAATTCTGGTCGCCCCACTTGCTTCCTACCATACAAGCCTAATATGTAGGACCCCCCTTCCATCTTTTGAGAGTTATCCAACATGCCCGAGTTTGGATTTGGATTTGAGTTTATTTTCTGTTTTCATTTGGTTTGTGAAAAATGAATGGAATATTGTATAATACTCTTATAAATGAAAGATAAGGGGTAGAGTTGTGAAAATTTTTGTAGTTTTTCATATTTCTGTGTTTGCTTGCCATTTCTGCATATGTATTCTATTTGCTTGTTTGTATGCATTTTTATGTGACCAGCCCAGAAATGATGTAAATTCAATAGCAAAAGACTTACATGCTGAAGGCTGACAGCAAGCATAACTTCCTGTGTTAATACTGAGAAAAATATGTACTCTGTTTGTTGTCTCAATTCTTAGCTAATCCTTTTATGTATTGAAGTACCTTTCTACTGTAGTCCCTTTCCCCTGAAAACAATGTAGTAAAGATAACTACTAAAAACAGGAGGTTTAAATTATCATAATAGTCAGCTGATTGCCTTCGATAGTTTGACGTATATAAAATCTAATGTAGCTAAAAATGCTCTCTAAGATTTTATAGAAACTGAACAAGATTATTGATTAGAAAATGAAATTCCTCTATTAAATGAGAACCAGCATTCAACAGTACAACAGCATGTTAATGTTGAGTGTTTTTTTCAGCAACCAACCCTGTCAGATATGACCATGTATGAGATGAATTTCTCTCTTCTTGTTGAAGACATACTGGGAAATATTGACCAGCCAAAGTACAGACAAATCATTGTGGAGGTTTGTATTTGGAACTGTAAATTCTTGAGGTGTTTTATACATGCTCCTGAAGTATCAGGAAACTGTCTAGAGACTGAGAATTCCATTTCTCGCCTCCCCCGATGTCCAATTGGGTCCTTGGAGAAGATGGCCATCCTTGTCAAAGCACACAAACAGTTCAAACATCTTAAACTTTTCAAGATGAAAGCACTACCCACCCAGTTTTTTCAGCTACGTACTCACCCAGCAATTACAAGAGCATCAGCAACACTGAAAATACAGAGGAAGTGACCTTTAAGTGACCTTTAATTTTTATATTTTGTTTTCAGGGTTTTTTTTTTTTTTTACCGAAATAATGTACCACTAGTGTAGTAAGTTTTAACAGTTCATAAAATTATAGAAGAAAGCATAAATTTCCCCACACCCACTAGCAAGGGATCATCATTGATATTTTGAAGAACATCTTTCCAAATACCTCTCTGTGAAGAGAGAATACATGTAATTATGTACTGTATTATCATTGCTCTGTATAAAGTTAAATGCTAAAATTATAAATATACCCACATACGCTGTTTTCCTGTTTTAAAAACAACATCCCAAATCCATAGGAAGCAAACAAACAACGTTTGGCATTGAGTAGATTCTGACTCATAGTGAGCCTCCTGTGGGTCAGAGTAGAACGGTGCTCCATAGGGTTTTCAATGCTGGTTTTCCAAAAGTGCTCTGCTAGGCCTTCCTTTCTGTCAAGGTACCTGTGGGTGAACTCAAGCCGCCAACCTTTTGGTTAGCAGCAAGGCCCTTAACCATCTGCCACCACCCAGGGACTCTACCAAGTACATGGAGAATCTCTAAAATGGATAAATTTAATATATCTTATTCAGCATTTGACTGCTAACCAGAAGGTTAATGGTCCAAACACAACAACCAATCCATGGAAGGAAGACTGGGCAATCTACTTCAGTAAAGATTTACCACCTTGGAAACCCAGTGGGGGTCACTATGAGTCAGATTCAACTCGGTGACAGTGGGTGCTCTCACTTTGTCTTCCTTTCTGGAAACATCCCTTCAAAGTTTGTAGGGAATATGTCTTACTGGTGCCAAAGAAGCTCTCAGTGAGCACTGAACTGGATGTGTCATCTCCTGAAATCCAGCATTTCTGGAGCTGCAGCCAGAATTGAGTGAGATTCAGCCTTATTGCTAATGTCCCAGAATTTAAAAACTGTATCAGCCAATCACTGTCATACCATGAGGGAGTGAGGTGGAGATTAGGGTCAAGAAAGATGGGCTATTTAAAAACTGAATGCCTTATTTGTGCTGTTACCTTAACCTTTCCTGTTCTAGTGCATCTAGGACACACAGTGGACATAGAGGTCCTTCTTGTGGACCAACGTGAGATCATTCCTTCTTCAAAAAAAAAATACTTCCTTTAGAACTAGAGCAAAACTTAGTATTCTCTTAGCTAAAACCCTGCTCCAAGGTCTCCCACGTTGTGACGTCTGGAGTCTGCTGATTGTGATTCCTTTGGTTCTTTCAGGTTATATTTTTGAAGTGTTCCTAGAAATTACAGATAGTGAAGTTCCTCAATTGGGGATTTTGGAGGTTTTTTTCCTATTCCATGTACAAAGTAGGAGTCATAAACATCAGAAAGCTTCTTACTAAGCATTGTATAGAGTTTGTCATCTAAAATGAACATTAGAACTTAGAATAAAGTTATAGGATGGCCAAACAATAGGATGATAGTTTATACAGACCAAACTAGTATTCTTCTTATAAAGAGATCAGAGGTAAATGTATTAAAAAAAAAAA
>NW_006921596.1:7465908-7493196 GCF_000298275.1 Orycteropus afer afer
TAATGTAGTCCCCTTCTGGGCTCTCTTTTTCATGTTCATCTGTTAAAAGGTTCTAAGTAAATAAAAATTATCAGTAAAGAGAAGACTGCTGAAAATATCTCTTTGTTTTATATGCTCACATGATGCCTCAGGAAAATGAAGGCAGTCCAGGCAGCTCATACTCTCCACAAAGAAATCTTTCTGTGAATTTGTTTTTCCCCTCCGCTGACAGTCAACTCTTTACAAACAAAAAACCAAACAACTTGCTTACTTTTCTTCTTCCAGGATGACATGACTTCCTTTTACAACACTCCCCCTCTGGGAAAAAGAGGAACATGCAGCTATTTGACAAAGGCTGTGATGAATTTGCTGCTGGAAGAAGTCAAGGCCAGCAATGAGGATCCTTGTCTGGTTAGCTAGTGAGGAAGGTGGGACACACCATCCAAGTGTGTGAGCTTACTCAGAGCAGCCACTAATGTGTGGACTGGCCGTGCTAGTGAGCTGGTTGCCATGTTCTTAGCAGAGGTTACTAGCTCTTTTACATGCCGTAGCCAATGCTTTTAAGAAATGCTTTTATTCGAGTGAAAAAAGTTTCCACAATTATGCCAACAATCATCTTCACTGAGCAATAGAAATAGTTTCTGAACTGAAGATTCATCTCTGCATGTTTTATGATCAGATAGCTCATGAAAATGAAGCTTTGCTCTTTGGACTGAATTCACACTGTAGTGCCATTAAAAAATAAATTTGCCAACTAGTAATTCTTACTGGGAATCGAAAGGTAATGAAAGAATGGTGAACATTTTTTTGTGTGGCATTGTCATGCTAGAAGATGTTAATGTGCATCATACAAGCAAAGTCAGCCAGTTGATGTTTTGATTCTCAGTAACTGCATTGTTATATTTTAGTACACAAATCTATTGTTCAGTTTTTACCTTGTTAACATGACTCTGGTTTTGTACTTGTGCTAACTGTACATGTTGGATTAAAATACAGTATAATAAATCTATACCTTAGCAAACATTTCTGAGCTCCTACTAACAACAGGACAGGACAGTGCCATTTTCAGAAGTGCGTTAACTTAGTTTGTACTGGTGAAAACAATGAAAAGTCATTAAATTTTATTTCTGACTTAAATAAAGCCTGGTTGCTTTTGTTAGTTGCCATCCTATTCCCAGATTCACAATACTGAATTTATTACAATTGAATAGTTTCAGTTAATTGATTTGGAGATGGAATAGAAGAGAATCTGTGGTACCTTCCATTATACATGTTTTGCCACCAAATTAACTTTAATGAAAATAGAAAGTAGATTAAACACTTATACTTTGTAAATGTATTTCTGTCTCAGGTGTTAGATTTCAGCCCATTAGTTTGAGCGTTGGCCCATAGTGAGTCATTTTTCTGACCAGTTTTATTATGGAGTTTCACTTGAGAAGTCAGAAGACTTGTCACATGAAAAATTCAACTGATCTGAAGAGTCCTGAAAGGAGCTAAGAAAGAAGAGATAAGTGGCTTCATTAATGAATCAAATTGATATAAAATAAATGGGCGTGTGAACACACAGAAAACTCTGGAGCGTCAATCCCATTTCTCATAACTTTGAGCTACACTGCTGACACCTTTCATAAGAAATTGTATATTCGCTGGTTGGCAAAATTGAGAGGAATGACATAGAATCTAGCCTTATAGAACATCTTAAGAAGAGCTATATGACAAAAAAGGGAATTAAGTTAAATGACTCTGGTAAGAGCGTTTGTGAGAAGGAAGGCCTGAATGATGAAGCGAGATTATAAAACTTAAGCATGTAGCTCATGGAAAGAGAATTGAGGACTGAGATTTCATAGCTCAGCAAACTAGAAATTTGAAACAAACAAAATAATCATTGAAATATTTCATGTTTTGCTGAACTTTGGAGGAAAGTATATTCTAGTTTTAAGGATTAAAAAAAAAATTCTGATTAGCTGAGCAAAGTTGGTAGAAATGTGCTGCCGTCTTCATTGGAATCAGACATCATTTGCAAATGTATGTTTCCTGAATGATTTTTCGCTTCCTGCTTAAATGTTACATATGCAGAATGCTGCAGTTTCCGCGTGCTTCTGAAGGCATTCGGAATCTGCGACATATCTATCAACAATATGTTTTGATGAAATTCAAATGTTATTGTTCTGAAGCACATACTGGGATCAGTAAATCTTGGTGTTCACCTCTATAAAAGCCAAGATCTGTTTTCTAATTAGAAAAGCAAAAAATAATAAGAATTAGAACTCAGAGCTCATGGATTGTAGAAGCCCCATTTGGCCTACATTTTGCAGAGCCAAAATGTTTTAACAGCTGCACTAGAGACTGACGAAAATATTAGCACATTTATCCATGCATGACAAGATTGAAACCTGATTTAAAGCTTCCTCTACTACAGTGGCAGATTCACTGTGTTAAGTTTATTGTACAAGTAATGTCTGTTGGAAACTCCTTACTGAATATCAAATTCTACCATTCCCAAAGCATCATTTTAAGAAACATGGCATTTTCCAGAGTTCCTTCCATTTTACTTAAGTCTGAAAAAATCATATTTCAATGTTTAAAAATCAGAGGATGGGATCAGCTTGATGTCATCCACAATATGTGATAAGCTTGCACTGCCTATGGACACCAAATAACATTTATTGAACACCTGAATACATCTAACTTTTAACTGGAGAGTCAAAGACATGCTTTGAGCCCTTCATGAGTATTGCATATTAAATAGATGGCTAAAAGTTTAAGGGTCAACATAAAGTGAAAACACAGAGACCAAATTTAAATCATATGCAAAGGTTAGATGCAGCCAGATCATAAAACTCCCCTATCTCAGAAAATAAAAATATGAATGAAAAATAAGGGAGGCAGGACCAGCAAAGCAACACCAGGAGCATTCGTACAAAAGAAGCAGACGACATTGTGCCATCAACTTTGAAAAGCAGCAGGTAGACAAAAGACCCACTGAGATTAGTCTTTGGCTACTATATTCTGGCCTCCCAGAAGCTGTATAGGAGTGATAATAAGGTCAGTAGATAAATTATGAAAAACCTAATGCATTAGGAAGGAAGCAGAGGAGTGCTGAGTCAACATCTAGGGATGTCTCTCCAGGTTAAAGTTCATCCCCTTGGACAGATAAGGCTCATCCCCATGAGCAGGAGCAGTGAGCAGGAGCAGCGCATTACCCTCCAGCAAGGTGATAGCCTGCCCACATGACACCTTTATGTGAATTAGAAAGAGCATCCCTTCTATGGGTACAAGTTCAGTGAGTGGGTGACACACTTGTGCAAAGAGAAAGATCCTTTCTCTGAGCAAATGCAATCGCACACCAGGCCACATGGCTTGGAGAGACAAGCGTTACTGAATCTCTGCGCCCAGTTGCCCTTGGTGCGGTGCACAAGCTGCATGACAGTTTGCCACAGTCTGAATCCCTAAGGAAGATTAATTATTGGGAGCAGGCATTTTGAGCTCTGGTAGCATAGTGCCTAAGGCACTTGACTGCTAACCAGAAGGCTGGCGGTTCAAACCCACCAGCCACTCCTCGGAAGGAAGGTTGGGCAATCCTACTTCCGTAGTGATACTGCCTCGGAAACCCAAGGAGGGGTCGCTATGAGTCGGGGCCCACTCGACAGCAAACAACAACAACAACAACAGCTGAGAGGGAGGCAGATCAGTAATGGTGATTATGACTACTCAGAGCTATTTATCTCCAACAATAGTTGGTTTGAGAGCTAATACCCCTTGACCTGTGTCTTCTTGCCTGACAGGAAGAGACTCAGTGGGGCTTGTGGGCAGTGGTGGTGGTAAATTTGATGATCATCCTTCCCACTCCCATGTTGGGAGCTCTGGTAGCATAGTGCCTAAGGCATCTGACTGCCAACCAGAAGGATAGCAGCTCAAACCCACCAGCCACTCCTTGGAAGGAAGACTGGGCAATCTACTTCCATAGAGACACCACCTTGGAAACCCAAGGAGGGTTCGCTATGAGTTGGATTCAACTCGATGGCAGTGAGTTTTGGTGTTTTGAGTTTAATCAAGGACATACCTTGTTTCCAAGGACAATGTTATGGGATTGTACCTCCAAATAAGGTAAACTTTGTGCCTTTACTTGTGACAGAGAGATGGATAGCCTTAGGGGTAACTCCCCACTTCACTCCCTTTACTCAGAAGTTGCCCCTGCTCTCCTCCTAGCCAGAGAGGAAAATGTGTAAAACAAATAGCTTTTGTCCGTTACTCCTCAATGGGAGGGCAGAACTTTGGATAGGGCCTTTCCCCTCTCCTCAGTCGGTTCTTATCCATTTCTTTTCAGTCTTTTCTGCCTTTCTGAAGGCTGCATTTTCCTGACTTAGGTCTTATTGCCTGAGAGTGAGAGATTCAATTGGAAGGAGCTAGGAGAGGACAGAGAGTTCAGACTGAGAAAAATTTCAAGAGACCACCCACAATTATATCTGGGCGTCCATAGAGTTGCTGGGTCAGGCAAGAATTGTTTATAAACCATAATTCCATTAAAATATAAAGATAGAAAGGAACTGCCTATAAATTATGTAAATATTTGACTGAACCCAGCCAACCAAGACAATCAATATGAAGAACATATTAGAGAAAGCATAACATGTAAGAATTGTTTATAAACCATAATTCCATTAAAATATAAAGATGGAAAGGAACTGCCTATAAATTATGTAAATACACTACAGAAAAAAAAAGAAGTGCTATAGAACCCATTTTGAAAGAAAATTTAGGAAATAGAGCATCCTCCACAACAAATGCACTATACTTTAAAAGAAAGAGAAAAGGAATCAATGAAAGACAAAATAAGACAAAACAATGAGATAGGAAAATAAAGCTAGGGAAGTAAGTTTCATAGAATTAGAAACAGCAAAGCATAAAATATAAAAGGTTGCTAACACAAAGGGAAAGCTTGAGATAATTCAGTCAAATACATATTGACCATAGACTATAATATGCTGGACACTGTTCTAGGCACAGCGAGAAAAAAATATATATCCTTCCCTCCCTTATGGAGCTTATATCTGGTTGGGATTGGGGATATTGGGTGACAGATACAGTGCTAAGTACCGTAAAGAAAACAGTAGGAGAGACAGAGTGACAAAGGATATTTGTTTTCTTACTGTCTGAAAAGATGATAATTGATCAGAGTTCAAAGAGTGAGCGTACATGGAAAGAAATACAGTAAGGATGGAGGATAGACAGTATCAACCCAACATGAAAGAAGCTGGCATCTGTAGTAGAGAAGGCTATGATTGTCACAGGAAAAAATATTCAAAAATATAATAAAAGAAAATTTTCCCTAGCTAAAGAAGAACTACATCTGCAGATTACGAGAATACATTATGTTCCAGGAAGGTATGATACAGAAAAAGAAATATTAAAACACATCTTGGAAGAGTCATTGAGCTTTAGGAACAAAAGGGATCTCTTCAGGCATGTAGTTTGCTTAATTTCTCCACCACATTTCTGATGTACCGTAAAGTAAATGATGACCTAAGGTGGTGTTTTTTTTTTTTTTTTTTTTTAATCCCAGCTAGTTATAACGAACAATTAAATATTCAGGGACTCGGGAATTATAACAACCATTAGCTCTTCTTGAAAATAATATTTGACTGAATCTAGCCAACCAAGATAATCAATATGAAGAACATATTATTAGAGAAAGCATAACATGTTAAGAATTGTTTATAAACCATAATTCCATTGAAATATAAAATTAACACTAAGCTACAATGAGATTAAAAGTTACAGAAAAGATGACTTGAAAGAACATTTTCACAATTTAAAATAATGTAACAAAAATCCTAGAATTTACTGACAAAAATCGGTAGGGGCTGAGAAGTATAAATGAGGTAATTCTCTTTCCGCAAGAAAAACTTAATATTCACTTAATTTTTTCAAGTTAATACATCAAGAAAGAAAATTTTTTAAAAGTTTATTACTTAAAATTCCAAAAGTAATCAGCGATGAAAAAATTGCATTAAGGTTAGGGTTGCATAGTCTATTATTTCAATTACTGTCAGGAAGTTACACACCTGTAAAAACTTGAAGTGGCAAAAGTTGTATGATAAGTATACTTACAATAATGACAAAAAAAAGAAAAAGCACAGCAGCTGAAGCTGCTTGTGTACAACCAAAAACCTCATTTAGTTCTTTGGTTTGGAGGTTCAGGGTCATGATTTCATGAGACATCCCAATTAATTGGCCTAATAAAGTGTTTAGTGCATCTGTTCTACCTTCTAGTTCATTGAGTAGTGCCTGGAGTCTTAAAATCTTGCAAGTGGCTACCCAAGGCAAAACTATTTTTATTTTCCTGGAGCAACAGAGGAAGAAGGAAACTCAGGAACAGAAGGAAGAAATTGAATGTGTGGCTAATTACTTCCATGAACAACTGCCTCCTTTGCTCTGAGACCAGAAGAATTGGATAGTGTCTGGCTTCCATTACTGACTATTTAATCAAAGAATCTATAGAAGAATCTTGATCAAAAGGAGGAAAATGTAGAACAGAATTTCAAATTCTCACAGACTCCAGACTCAAGCATTACACTCTTTTCAGGACTATGTATATGATATCAAATTGACAACAGCAACTCTGAAGATAAGAAACTTAGGAGGCAGTAAGTTAATGGTAATGGAGGAGGAATAACTCAGGAAAGGAGGGTGAGAACATTAGCTGGACATTTGGCTGTTCATATACACCATACATTCCATCCTACAATTAGGCATAACCTTGTGCCTAAATGTTCTCTGATAAAATGTGAGCAGAAGTAATGAGTGCCAACTCTAGGTCTGGCCCACAAACCTCTCTGCTTGCCCCTCTGCTGTTTTTCCCATTTCTGTGTGCTGAAATGGCATTGAGCAGGGTGAAATGGAATTGAGCAGGGTGGTGTTGAAGACGGCCAAACTGCATCACTCTAGGTGCCTAACTATGGAACAGTCTATAATTCCCTCCACGCTCTATCCTGCCTGTTAGAACACCTGTCATTAACTTATTAAACCAGGGTTCCAGATATAATTTTCCCAGTTACTTGAACAGAAAGGATTTCTTAAATTCTGGTTTGAGTAAAAGTTTATAGAGCAAATTCATTTTCCATACAACAGTTCACACAGTTCATACTGTTTCATGGCATTGATTGCAATCCCCAACATGTAACGACTGACTTCCCACTTCCTCTCTGTGGTTACCTTTTCCCCATGTCCTTCTTTCCTATGGTTTCCTGCCCTCTGAGCTGTCTTCCCATGCAAATACCGCCCTTGTGATGTCCCACGACTGAATTGTTCTAAGGAGTGTACCTACCTGGTGTAAATGTTCATCTTATATGCCTGTCAGTTGTCTGGCTGGAAGCCACAGGAGTGAGTTCAATTCCAGGCCTGAAGGATGAGTAGGAGCCATAGTCTCAGGGGTTTCACTGATCTGAACAGAGAGAATTTAATATTAAGAATTGTTTAACCAGTCCAACAACTGATGAATGGGTAAACAAAATGTGATACATACATGCAATGGAATAAAGTGAAATGAAGTCCTGATGCATGCTACAACATGCTTGAAAACATGCTCAGTGAAATGAATCAGTTGCAAAAGGACAAGTACCATATGATCTCATATATATGAAATAATAAAATATATAGACACTGAACATTTTTACTTCTTGGGGATGCAGGGGAGGAGGACATTTTTGATTAGGAGGCATTGAGTTTTTGTTAATTAAAAAAAAAAAAAAAAAAAACTCTGCTGTGGAGTCGAATCCAACTCATAGCAACCCCTTCTTGGGTTTCCAAGATGGTATCTCTGCAGAAGTAGATTGCCCAGTCTTCCTTCCAAGAATTGGCTGGTGGGTTTGAACTGCCAGCCTTGTGGTTAGCAGTCAAGTGCCTTAGGCACCATGCCACCAGAGCTCTCATTTTTGTTAATGGTGGTGGAACAATTTGGAAAAGGATAGTGATAACTGTTTCTAGAAATGAGAAGTACGATCAATGTCGCTGACTTACACATGTAGAAATTGTTGAACTGGTGAACTTTTTGTCGGGTATATTTTCACCACACACACATAATAACCAAATATAAAGTTCTTAACTAGGAAACCAAAAGGGTAGGAGTGATTCATTATATTTTGAGGGTGGGTTTAGGGGGCACTCTGTTGGTTCTAACAGTTTCGTATAGTCTTTGTTGTTGTTAGTTGCTGTTGAGTCAGTTCAACTCAGGCAACACCATGTATACAGAGTAGAAGGGCTCCATAGGGTTCTCAAGGCTGTGCCCTTTCGGAAGGAGATGGTTAGGCCTGTCTTCTGAGGCCCCGCTGGATCGGTTCCAACCAACAACTGTCCAGGTAGTTGTTGAGTGCTTACCTGTTTGCACCACCCAGGGACTCCTTCCTATACTCTAATAGGATAAACATCAAAATATATAAAGCAAGCCCCCAGAAATGCAAGGAGAGACAATATAATCAATGTAAGAGACTTCATCTAATTTACCACTGATGACCTAGGACAAATAGGTCTATGACAAGTAAAATCTAAAAGATAATGCTGTTGTTGTTGTGATTGTTATGTGCCATCGAGTCAGACCCGACTCATAGTGACCCCTCCTTGGGTTTCCAAGGTGGTATCACTACGGAAGTAGATTGCCCAACCTTCCTTCTGAGGAGTGGCATCGGAATAACATAATCACTAATATAGACTTAATTCCGTACCCAAATAAAGACATTAAGCCCTTTTAAATCCTCTGAAACATTTACCAAAATGGACCACATTTTTGCATACCTCCATGTCTTTCAAAATCAGAAACAGTACAGACTGCATTCTTTCTCTTGGACATAAAATCACTAGTTCAATAACAAAAATATAAGAGGGACTTCAAAAGAAAAATTTTGAAATTCCTATCTAAATCAAGACCAAAATAGAATTTCAGAATTATCTACAGTATAGTCAAATTACTACATATAAGATGGATAAAGCCATATTCAGAGAAAAATTCATAGCCTTAAATACAGTACTAAACAAGACAGAATGAAAATAAGTAAATTCTCACTTCAAAAAATTTAAAATAACAAAAGAAAAGCAGAAGAAAGAAAATAAGATGAAACACTAGTTTTTTTGAATAAATCAACGAGCTTTTGTTTTCAAGAAAACATTGGCTAGTGACACCACTTGTCTGTCTAATCGAGTAATGAAAGGGACTGAGAACAGGTGACATTTCATGATACTAGGCACTGCGCTTAGTGCTTTACGTGTATCGGCTCCACCTCAATAGATAAAACTCCAAACCCACTGCCATCTACTAGACAGGCACCATTATTATCATTTTCCATGTAAACAGAGGCACAGAGATTTAGCACTTCATGAAATTATACACAGCTAATAAATAGCTGAACCATCAGATTCCAAGTCACAAAATCAGAGAGCCACAAATGCAGAGGAAATTTAAAAATGTAAATAATACATATTATCAGAGTCAATTCCAACTCATAGCAACCCTATAAGAGGGTTTCCAAGGCTGTAGTCTTTACAAATTGCCCCATCTTTCTCTTGCAGAGCAGCTGGTAGATTTGAACCACAACCTTTCAGTTAGCAGTAAGGTCTTAACCACTGGGCCACAAGGGCTCCTTGCAGTACATATCAACATTAGAAAATCCCCAAACTGGTCACATAACTAGTTTTAAAAAGGTTCATCACAAAACAACTCATCAACCTCGGGGGGGGGGGGCTGGGGGAATCTGCTGCTGTCGCTGTCCTGCTCCCAGTGTAAAGCAGCACTGGTCCCCCTGCGATGTGTAAGGTGTCTTGTGAACAGCAGAATGGGGACACAAGGGAGCATGTCCCTAACTGAAGAATCAGGAAACCCTAGAGCTCTGATAGAGAAGTACATTTATTCTGGTACCTGGCTTAACCTTCTTCCTTCCTTCAAAAAGACGACTTTAAGCATCCCATCTGATGGAAGAGTCAGATCCCAGTCCATCTGCTGAAAGCACTGAAGGACACCAAATAAACACACAGGTTCATAGCATGAGTGTTTCATTCTCTTTTTAAGCTCATAATAAAATAAGAGTGAAGAAACTCAATAACATCAAAGTCACTCACCATCAAGTGCCCAACCTACCATGTTCCTGTTTGGGAGAGAAACACATTGTAAGGTGGATAATTAACTCTCCCATCTTGTGCAATCGGTACAGTGAACTATAGGGGAAGGTTTAAGAGGCAATTTTGGTTCAAATACCGGCTAAGCCACCAGTAAGGATGATGAGTTCAGAGAGGTTTGGATCATTTAGAAAAGTGTTTGTTTTCAGAGCCCGAGAGTGGGCGCTGTAATCATAAATCTTTCATGCAACACACATTTCTGGCACTTGAGGTTCAATTGGTTTTTTTCACGGAGACATTGCAAATTATGAAAGCACAGCTCATGACCTAGAAGTTTAGCAGCTCTGGTCAACTTCAGGCAACACTCAGAGCCAAAAAGGAGCAGGGCAAATCCGAGCAGAAATGAAATGTTTGAATCTGATTTTTTTTTTTTTCCTGCCATTTTCTGATCCAGCAAAAATAGAATGATTCTGCAGCCTTTGACATCATTAATCTACCCTCAATAAAATGGATTCAGTTTCATTTTTTTCCCCTTCCACAAAGTCTATTTATTTTTTCTGTTCAGGAGATACTCTTTTATTGCATTTTCATTACACAGTTATGAGCCAGTTGGCACTTACTTATTTTTTTGTGCAGCCATCACCACTACTAATTTCCAAAACTTTTTCAAACAGAAACTCTCTACACATTAAGCAATTAAAAGTCTATTTTTTTCCCCACCATCTATATTATTATTATTATTATTATTATTATTATTATTTTAATGACAGTATTGCTCATTGCTGTCAAGTGGGCTCAAACTCCTGGTGACACACAGGGGGAAGTTGCACACGCCTGGGCCGTCTTCACTTTGGTAGTACGCTCTAGTCCTGCTGCAGCCATTGGGAACTGAGTGCCTTTCACGCTAGGGCTCATCTTCCAGCACTACCTCCAACAACATTCTGTTGTGACCCATAGGGTTTTCACTGGCTAATTGTAAAACATACATTGCCTTTCTTCTTGGTCCATCTTAGCCTGGAAGCTCTGCTGACACCTATCATGGGTGACCCTGTTGATACCTGAAATGTGGGTGGTGTAGCTCCAAGCTTCTTTGCAACGCACAACCACAGTATGACAAACTGACAGACAGGTAGCGATTAATGACAATAATGGCTGAAAAGGAGCTACTCTGAACAGGTGTACTCTGTGGAGAGAGCCTCTCCGTGTCAACATGAAAAGATGTTGCTTCACTTTTCTTCCTTTTTGCCTCCTTGCCTCCTTGCGTCCTCACCTTTGATGGAGTCCCCAGCCCTAATTTGGAGATTTGGCAGAGGAGGGGTGGGTTGTCTTTTGGGTAAGTTCCTCCCAAGGCGAAAACTGCCCCTAGGCATGGTACACTTGATTAAAGAGGATGGTACGGCTTAACCTCCCTCCTGAGGGCAGTGGACTTCTCCTCTGTGTGGCCTTTCCTGTCCTGGGTTTATAATTCTCCCAAAGTGATTGGCCAGGCCACAATCTTGCAAGTCATTGGTCTATTTCTTATCATATAAGCAACTTGCCGTGATTGGCCTGCTTACTAACCCAAAAGCGGTTTGTAAATAGGATTGATTGGCTTGTGGTTCACCTCGGAGATTGGTTGGTTTGCTGTCTTGGGAGGACCCTGTCTTGAGTTTGCCTACATAAAGAACCAGTCTTATCAAGGATTTTGCCCCTGAAGCTGAGCTAACTAGGCCTAGATAAAAGAGCTGGAGTATGGGTCGAAGACTGGAGCACTGAGGATGGAGAAAGACAGTGGGTTGTTAGCCCAGAGAGATGGCTGACAGAAAGCTGGGCGCCCGGGAAAGAAGGAAGCAGTTGCAGTGCAGGCCCGTACAGGCAGCTTGCCCAACACAGCAGACGGCATGGCCAGTGGAAGCTGTAGCACTTGCCTGAGCGGGGCAAAACCTTAGCGTGCCCCTCCCCACACACACACTTCTGCTCCCACTCTGGCGGGAGCCCACACAAAAGGACAGGGACGGACTCGGCACCAGAGCCAGAGACGCCAGGCCCGGTGAAGCCCAGCAGCAGAGTACGTAAGCCATGCGTCGGGCAGTACGGAAGGAGCCACACGGACCCTTGGTAGCATGACTGGGGCCGGAGGCAGCAGTGATATGAACACAGCATCTGACTCATCTGACCTGAACCGCAGCCGGCCTGCTGAGCGTCGGTATGTACGAACGCGAGCAAAGGGGAAGCTGGGGTTCCCCCTTTGAGAGTAAAGCACTTTCCTCTCCTATAAAGTGAGCTAGGCTAGAGGGGCCGGATCATAATGAATATAGCGCCCATCTATGTGGGTAAAGGCCTTAGTGCTGGCAGTTTTATCACTGCTTGGAAGTTTGAGGCACATTCAGTCTGTGCGAACAGTGTAGGTAAACAGACAGATCGCTCTCTATCTAGTACTTAGACCTTTTAAGATCCATGGTTTTAAAAAATATATTTTGCATGTGGTTCAACCCATGCTGTTCGTATGCCATGTGCAAGAGGCACTGCCTGGAGGCTGTTTGAGCTTTGATTCTGCCCAGGCCCAGTGAAGACCCAGGCGGAGCTAAAACTCCAGGTGGACGCTGCAGGGATTGGGGGAGATAGCCAACAGAGCCTGTACCCAGGCCCTGGAAAGACCCCAGAGGGAATTTCTCTGAGAATGGCTTATCCATTCCTGAGGCAAAATATTTTTCGTACCTTCTTAGGAAACAAATGAAGCTGAGCTGGGAAGTCTAGAGTCCTTGAAGGAAGCCATAGTAGGAATACTGCTTCTGCCTTTATATGTTTCTTCCCCCTCTGTCACACCCCAGATATCTTTCTGGTTTCCTCCTGGGCTCCTGCTCTGACGGGGGATGAGAAGGTACCTTCTGTTGCTGCACCCTCTACCCATCCAGTCTCCATACTCAGTTCTCACTACTGTTCCCCTCCAGCCACTGCTACAAAATTAAATTTCCATAAATACCAAAAAGAGTGTGAATTAAAAATATTTAATACAAACAGGGATTTTTCCAGAGGGAGATGTAATTGTCTGGTTGTCTGAAAAGGAAAGGGACTAAGGGCTTTTTTGGTGGTTTTATGTATGACTATGCAGTGAGACTCAGAGAAATTCAGTAAACCTGTACATGTTTATCTCATCTAGAAAATGGAAGTTTAAAAAAATGGTAGACATTTGTGAGAGAGGCTGATGAATGACTTTAGTCATTTGAAAGCAAAAAGCTGAGAATTCCAACGTTGTTTTGTAAAAATAGCTTTCGAGTCATACGCTGAAGTGCAGGGTTTTACGCAAATTAATAATACAAGTGATTTTTCGACTTGGTTTGAACAAGGAAGTAAATAACCAGAACTAACAGAGTCAGCAGTTAGTTAAGTGATTCTCTCAAATGCATCAAGGACACTGCCATTAATTTTCTCTGTTGTGGTGGCGAATGATCCCAATACAATTCCTTCTACTTTTGGCCCAGTGCCCCATATCTTTGATAGAGTTTAGTTGGCAGTTGTTGGGTTGAAATACATTATGCCAGTGAAATTTTCCTTAGCTTCTTTCACCAAGAACACACCCAAGGCAGCAGCATAGCATTGCTTCTTGGAGTAAATGCTTGCCTTTAGTCACCTTGCTTTGCCTTAACTGGAGGAAGCATGCTCTTCTCTCATCCTTAGGCTCCTCACCAGATGCGTGAGAAAAACTAGTAGTTACTTCTGCCCACCACACAGGGTAATAGACGGGAAAAGGCACTGAGAAGTATTAGAACATTTTAATATATGAACCAGTTGCTAATGAGTCTATTCCAACTCCTGGCGACCCCGTGTGTGTCAAAGTAGAAATGTGCTCCATTGGGCTTTCACTGGCTGAAGCTTCAGAAGTGAATCACCAGCCTCTCTTCCAAGGTAAGTTCAGGTGGATTTGAACCTCCAGCCTTTCAGTTAGGAGCCAAGTGCAATAACCATTTGTACCCCCTAGATACTCCTTTTAATATATGATAACATGTAATTGTTGAAAGTTGCTTGATATACGGAAATAGTCTGTAGAGTAGTTATTCTATTACACAATGTATAAAATAAAGTTTTAACTGTAAACAGGCATTGTATTGTTATACATATCTGTGCCCAATCTTAATACATCCAAGTTGGTGTTAGAATAGGGGCCACACAGTACAGCTGGCATGCCCTCACAGACCTTGGCTGACCTCAAAGCTGCCACATAGGACTGAGGTCTACAATTCCTCCCAAAAAGTATAATTTTCACAGCAGTCATAGTCACCTGTTCAAGGCCCTCCATGGCCATCATCCCATTTTATCCTCACATCCACTGAATCCCTGCTATGACACCTATGTGGTTCCCTTCTTCCCAGAGCTGGGGTCCAGTACCCAGCCCAGTTCTCATCCCAGACTGGCCACTCTGGAACTGCACCAAAGACCATTACACCTGGACAAAAGTGTGTCCAGTCATGAGCAGTGGGTTGAAGTGAGGGGCAGCTGCCTCCCTCATAGTGATGCTTGAGGCTTTGTGAATTATATAGCCCAGAAGGAGAGGGGGACCAGGCAGCAGCTGGTCCCCTCTTTTCCACTGTTGCTTTCAGAGCCTGTCCTGTTGGCTTTGGGAAACTAATGTCCTGAGATGACCTGAGCCTTTTTTCTCTGGTGTGATATGATACTTCTGAATTTTCTTTTGTTGCTTGTTGCATCTCAGTTGGCCTGTCCGTGCAGCTGGGCCATTTGTTATCAGCCTGAGAAGGTTAAGGCTAGGTGATCTGAACCCTGAGGAGCAAGGGGAATAGGAAAAGGATGCTGTGATGTGTAAACTGACGTCTCTCATGTTTTGGTCATGTCATCAGGAAGGACCCTTCCCTGGAGACGGATATCATGCTTGGTAAAATAGAGGGTCAGTGAGAAAGAGGAAGACCATCCCTCAGTGAGATGGATGGACACACTGGCCACATCAGTGGGCTCAAGCTTAGCAACCATTGTGAGGATGGTGCAGGATCAGGCAGTTTTTTTTTTTTTTTTTTTTCTGTTGTAGATTGGGTTGCTGTGAGTCAGAACCATCTCGATGACACTTAACAACAACAACAAACTGAGGTCTCAGCTGTGCAAGGAGAAGACTTTATGTAGAAAGCAATAGTAGGTTCTCCCTTTTGTGAAGTTCTGTGAACTTCCTGGATACCTCTTATTTCCTGCTTCCAAAACATGTGTTTGATTGTGGGCAAGGAGAGCTCTTCATCCCCTACCCAGTAGCATGTTGTTGTTATGTGCCGTCGAGTCGGACCCGACTCATAGTGAGCCCTCCTTGGGTTTCCGAGGCAGTATCATTACGGAAGTAGATTGCCCCATCTTCCTTCAGAGGAGTGGCTGGTGGGTTTGAACCACAAGCCTTCTAATTAGCAGTCAAGTGCCTTAGGCACTACGTTATCAGAGCTCCCAGTAGCATGGTGGCTAGCAAAGAAGCCTTATAAGAACATCCCTGCTTCCAGGTTGGCTGGGTTCATTCCTGGCTACAGTTGAAACCAAGGTTTATTTCTGGCTGTACAGAGCATAAGCAGGTTTCCCTTCCAGCTGAGGCCAACCTCTGCAGTTCTGCTGGGATCACACCCCCTCTTATCTTCTCAGGTGCCATACCCATCAGTCACCTCCTCTCTTTTCACTCTTCATTGCATTCTTCCTATTAGTATTAACATGTGTTTTCATCTCTCCCATCTTAAAACAAACCTCCCTCCCTTGACCTGACCCTTCATTCACATCTTTCTCCTCCCATTCAAAGCCGAACTTCTCAAAACAGTTGTCTGCACATGTCCTCTCCATTTCTCACCACCCACTCTGTCACCGACACTCCTTTTACTAAGGTCAGCCTCAGTCCAAAATAGACTTGCAGCACCTAACAACAACAACAAAGGTCAACAATAATTTTCATGTTTCCATGTCCAAATGACATTTTATTTAGGCCTCATTTCCTAGTAGTGTTCAACCCAGCAGCCATTTCTTCCTTAAAACATCATCTTCCCTTGGAAACTATTTCTCAGCTTCTTTTATTGGCCCATTTTCTTCTAACCTGTTGTCACCAAGACAGTTCCAACACATGGCAGCCCCCTGAGTTTCAGAGTAGAACAGTGCTCCATAGAGTTTTCAATGGCTGTGATGTATGGGACGTAGACCACCAGCTCTCCAGAGGTGCATCTGGGTGGACCGGAGAACCACCCACCATTTGATTAGTAAACAAGCAAAACCTGCTGCTTCCGAGTTGTTCCTGATGCATAGTGACCCTATGGAACTGAGCACAGCTGGCCCCTAGGGTTTCCAAGGCTGTAAATGTTTAGGAAGCAGATTGCTTCATCTTTCTCCTGCAGAGTGGCTGGTGAGTTTCAATCACCAGCCTTATGATCAGCAGCCCAATGCTTTAACCACTGCACCATAACAATTTCTGCCACCCAGGGAATCCTCATCTTCTATCCACCATTAAAATGATGGAATTCTTCTCTTCTCTGATCTACTTGTAAGACACCAGTTGTCAATGTCCTGCTGTACAAAAAAGACTCCTACATTTATAACTTCAGCCCAGATCTCACCTCTGATACTAAATTCATAGTCAGCTACCTACTCGATGGCTCAGTCTATAGGCACTTCTTAATCAATATGTCCAATATTGAACCCATAGGGATCTCCCAACTCCCAACCCTGGTTTTCTTCCATTTTTCCTTCGGAGACCCCTATATTCATCTGTGGAGGCATTGAATTGTAATTCATCTCTGATGCTACCCTTTATTTCACTCCCACAGCCAATCAGTTACCAAGTTGCATCAATTCTATTCCTAATCTTGAATCGGTCCAATCCTTGGATTTCCACAGCCACCAAGATAATTTAGGCCATCCTCATCTCACAGCTAGACTTATTCAAAGGTCTCCTGTTTTCACTCTCACCTGTTCTTTTTTCATCCATCAGGCAGATACAGTCTTTTGAAATGCAAATATGAACCTGGGGTGTGGACATAAAACTCTTAAAACAATGAGTTTAGAATAAAGCTGTTAGGATACAATTCAAAATCCTTTTCTCAGTTCCTCCGATTCATTACAGAGCCCTTGTTGCTCCGCTGTGCCTGGAGTACTCTGCCTCTTCCCCCCACCTCACTTCTTTGGCCTGGCTCTCTCCTACTCATCCATCAGCTTTCATCTCAAATATCACTTCCCAGGGAGTCTTCTGGGAGCCTGGAGACCAGAGAGCTCCTCCTGCCCCATGCTTTACCCCTTCAGGGAAGTAGAAGCAATGATCACAATTATCATTCAGTAACTGATGGAGCGATTAGATCTGTAAAACCTTCCACTACCTTTTAGGGTGATGAAAATGTTCCAAAATTGATTGTGTGATGGATGAACACCTCTGAATACTTGAAAAGCCACTGAATTGTACACTTTAAATGGGTGACTCGTATGAAATGAAATTTTATCTCAATAAAGCTGTTTTGAAAGAACCTTACTGCAGAAGGAAAGCTCTAGAAGAGGCAATGACCTTGTTCATCCTGGAGTACCCAGCATGCCACAAGGCACCTTACACACAGCATATTCTTAATAAATATTGATCTGACTGTGTTAATATTTTTCATGTCTGTGCTTTTTTGACCCCTGTAATGCTTGCAAGGGGAAGCCACCACCACCAGTTGCCATTGAGTTGACGCTGAGTCACAGCGACCACATCTGTGTCAGAGCTGATCTGGCCTCCATAGGGTCTTCTGTGGCTGGGTTTTTGGCAGTAGATTGCCAGGCCTTTCTTCTGAAGTACCTCTGGGTAGACTTGAACCTCCAGCCTTTAGATTAGCAGCTGAGAATGTTAACCATTTGCACTACCCAGAACCTTCTGTTAAGGGGAAGAAACCAAAAACCAAACCAAACTCAACTGCTGTCGAGTGGGATCCAACTCATAGCGACCCCTCCTTGAGTTTCTGAGCCAGTACAGAAGTAGATTGTTTAACCTTCCTTCCAAAGAATGGCTGATGGGTTTGAACTGTCGGCCTTCTGGTTAACCGTCAAGTGCTCTAGGCACTGTGCCAATAGAGCTCCTTAAGGGGAAGAAGTGAGCCTAAATTTAGAGGTTCCAAAGCCCACTAGGGCCCTAGAGGTTTCTCATTACCCCCTGAAAGCTGTCCTCTTTTTTTTTTTTTTTAATGTTATATTTGAAGCCACAGTCCACTCAGATAAACCATGTGTTTCTATAAAACCAATTAGCATGTATATGGTTGTTAAACAGAGTAATCATGTCAGTGGAAATTGAGTGTTGGTTTGGTTCATATGCAATTTTGAAGCTAGAATAGTGAGCACAGAATTACAACCTTGGGCAGCAGGCAGGTGCACTTTGAGCTGCTCTGAGGCTCCCTCCACACAGAGGCACCCAGACTCCCAGCTCTGGCAGGTGGTACTACGTCCAGAGCTTGTTGTCCATCGGCACTGTCCCCGAGCTTAGAAGCCTCCATTGCCACCCAGCTGTGTGTATGCACTGTTATAACCCCTGAGGTAGCATCCAGCCACCCCAAGGTACCCACCTTCATGTGAAAGCCGTCCTCTTGCAGCACCAAGCCAGTTCTGTACCTGCAGAAGTTTCCAGATGATGCCAAGTGTCACAGTCCTCACCCTGAAGCAAAGGTCATGAGCGGTGCACAGCTCCATTCCACAGTTTTTCCCTACCTTTCCTAGGGAAAGTAAATGAGGAGTGTCAACTATCTAGCGAAATGACTATTACATTATTATTTTTATCATTATCATTATGCTACAGCTTGAGAACATTCTCTTTGTTCTTTGGTACAGCTTCACAGGAATATCACACACATCTGTGTCACCACTGATGACATTCTCCAACCAATGGAAAATGAGTAGCCATGGAGGGAGCTATAGAAGAAAATTCAGACTGACCAGCTCTCCTTCTTTCTACAAAGTGTTCTTAGGTGCCATTAAGGTGGTTCCGACTCCTAGCAATACTATGTACAATAGAATGAAACATTGCCAGGTCTCATGCCATCCTCACAATCATTGCTATATTCAAGCCATTTTTAGAGCCACTTTGTCAGTCCATCAGTTTGAATGTCATTCTCTTTTTCTCTGACCTTCTTTTTTACTAAGTATGATGTCCTTCTCCAGGGACTGGTCCCTCCTAATAACATGTCCAAAGTATATGCGATGAAATATCCTGATTCCTAAAGAGCGTTCTGATTATACTTCTTTCAAGACCAAACAAACAAACAAACACTGCCACTGAGTTAATTCCAACTCATAGTGACCCCATTGAGTTTCCGAGGCTGTAAATCTTTATGGAAGTAGATTGCCTCATCTTCCTCTTGCAGAGCAGCTGGTGGGTTTAAACTGCTGACCTTCTGGTTAGCAGCCAGCTGCCTTGCCCAGTACACCATTCTCCTGGCAGTCCATGGTGTATTCACTATTCCTCACTGACACCACAGTTCAAGTGCATCATTTGTTTTTCAGGCTTCCTTATTCATTGTCCAGCTTTCATATGCATATGAGGCAATTGAAATATCCTAGTTTGGATCAGGTGTACCTTAGTCCTCAAGGTGACATCTTCTTTACTTTTAAGCACTTTAAAGAGGTCTTTTGCAGCAGATATGCATTAACCTTTATTTATTTTGCAATTAATTGCTCTAAAGGGAGCCAGCCACAGTCGATGTGTTGGGCCCCAATTGGGCTCCTTCTCCTCTCCTTTCTGGATCACTGACTCAAGATGAGCAAAATGTGCTCCAGTGAGCATGCTCACAATTTGCATCGTAGCTGGAAAAATGGCCTTATTTATGTTCCCTGGGTGTGTGTGTGACAGTCAAGGGCAACATCTAAATGGATGTGGAAAAGGAATGGGTAGGGAAGTAGACTTCAGAAGGAGAGTCTAATTCCATTTCTCCTATTTGTTGCAAACTCTTTTTCAAGTGGCGACATCACTCTGGCTTTGAAATTACTGCCTGTGCACAGGCTGCTTGAGACATTACTTAAAAGACTTTCCAATGGATGCCCCTTGTGCCTTGTTGATGTGAGATATTAATGGGGCCGGCTGCAAAGCTGCATCTCTGGGTAAAAATACGCACAAATGGATGGACGTGGCTTTGGGGAATGAAAACTAGAACTCCTGGCTTTTGCTATAAAATTCTCTCTTCTGTTAAGTGCCAGACAGGGGCACAGGGCACTGAAGCATCAGTGACAGTTCTGATCCAAATGCTTGCAGATTTCTCTGTAAAGCCTTAGCAGTTTGCTGTATTTCCACCTATACTTTCCTGATTGCTGACACTTTTAAAGATTTTTTTTCTTGATTTCTAATTATCTTTGGCAGTGAGTTTCCTAACAAAATCATTCATTCATTCCAAAGTATAAATTGTTATAGGCACTTTGGACCTAGTTGTAAACAAGGCACGTGAGGTCTCTGTTCTCAGAGCTCATGTTCTAGTATGGAGACACAGAACAACAGAAAGGAAAGAAAAATGGTAGTGCCAGAGAATGGTGACAAAATACCAAAATCAAAAAGAAAACCAGAGTACTGGCTGGAGAGTTATGGAGGGAGCAAGGGATATTTTACAGAGAGGGGCCAGGAGGGCCAGGTGGCACTTGAACAAAGACCTGAATGATGGGAAGGAACCAGCCAAGTGAAGAGCTGAGAACTACACTTGAAAAGGCCCTGAGGCAGCAATGAGTTACTTGTGTTCATAGCATAGAAAGGAATCCAGAGTGGCTGGGCTTGGCATAGACAAAGGGAACTGGGCAGGATGCACATTTGGAGAGCGGGGCTGGATCAGATGAGGATACGGCAGGCTTTGGGAGGGATTGGGTTTGTAATCTAATCACAGTGGGAAGGCGTTAAAGGATTTTTATGCAGTTTGGGGGGTATGCGACATGAATGCTTTGGAGTTGGGAGGAAGGATTCGATAGAGGCCTTGCAGGATTGGAGATGAAGGAAGTCAGTCTCTGGTAAGGCCAAGACCAGTGGGGAATTTTGTGCAGCATCTAAGCTAGTGCCAGAGTCCACAGTTCTCAGTAAATTGTCCCTCTTGGCCCCAGTTAGCCACTCCTCCTCTGTTCATTTGAGTCTTACCTTAAGAAAAAAAACAAAAAAGCTCACTGACATTAAGTAGGTTCTGACTCATAGTGGCCCTTTTTGGGTTTCCAAGGAGGTAATCTTTACAGATGGATGTAGTTGCCCAGTCTTCCTTCTGAGGAGTAGCTGCTGGGTTTGAACTGCCAGCCTTCTGGTTAGCAGTCAAATGCCTTAGGCACCACACCACCAGCACTCCTTAACCTTAAGAAAAGACAGTTACCATCATACGTGCCTTTAGCTGCATGTTTAGCCAGCGCCCTCCATCCTTTTTATTTCCATTGTGATAACTTATATTGGATTTTCTAACTCAAGTCTTGTTTCTTTTAATGAAGAGGCTCTAGCCTTAATTAAGATGACTTGGTCACATTTGCAGAGTTGGCTTTCTACCTCTAAAACTGTTGTCATGGAATTGCTGGGTGCCTGTTTCTATGTTACAATGCATGTCCATCCATTTGTGCATATTTTTACCCAGAAATAGCAACAGGAATTGCTATTTCCTGTTTCTATGTTACACTGAGAAGCCGGCCAACCCCTCCCAAAGCTGGGCTCTGCTGCTTTCATGGTACAGGAAGGCACTGGAGGGTTTCCAGGGGACCTCCTGTTGAAGTGCTGGCCAGCGCCCTTCCACAACATTTGTCACAGTCCACAGAGGCAGAGAATTGCCTATTTCCCACTCATCTGCTTTCGGAACCCAGTCCAAGCATTGTTTGCTGAAAGTGAGCTAAATTATAAATCTTTTTTCCTGCTGATTTCAGATAAGAGATCAGAGCATGTCTAAAACATATTGCTCCTTTCCCAGGGAGGAGTGAAAATCTTAGTACTTAAAAACATAGCAGCAACCAAGCATCACAACGTTTTTCCTGTAGTGTGAAGAAGAAAATCTTTATGTTCTTTCCAAATAAGGGTTACTGTCTGGGTCATGGTGGAGTGTGGGAGGAAAATGGCATTGTTATGAATTTTGGGTCTACTTTATTCTCTGCCTACTTGTAATTTCAACTTCCACTAGTGTTTCTGGTACGCTAATACTGAATTTATGGTGTTCTTTTCTTTAGCAAGATGTCTTGACAGCTAGAACTCAGGTAACAATAAGGAGGGGTGGCAGGAGGAAATGGATCTTTAAACAGCTTTGTTGTTTATGATAGATGGAGAAAGTTGGGCACAGGGTTAGCTCTGAGTGAAGCCCAGTGATAGGGCTGGGTAATAGGTTTGGCAATTTTAAAGTCTATTCTGCACATTTAGAAAAGTTAAACATCAAAGTGCTTTCAAAATAGTCCCTTAGAAGCAAGTCATGATTCCACCTACTTTTCAGAGTCCCAGGAAGGAGGCTTTGGTGGCTGAACACCACCTCTAGATTGGGACACTTGCATCAGAGGAAAAGACAAGGACCCAGCTAATACAGCAAGAAATTGTGGTTCTCTTTTCATTTCCGGGGATCTTAGGTTGATGTGGATGGAAAAGATGCTCTCTGGTGATGGGCCTCTCCCAGCTAAGGAAAGCTGGGGGTGCTTTGCCAAGATTTGAGAGGCTCCAGTACTTCTATTCCCAGAAAAATTTCTTCACCCTGCTGCCCAATCCATGTCTTTTTCCAAACTCCTTTGGTTTGAAGGCATTGTGTCTAGGAGATTCTTGCTAAACGCCTGTGTTGGGCTAATGGCACTACACCAACTAACCTCATTGGGTGGTTCCACTTCCCTGAAACACTGAGATTAAAGGATATTAGTGGTTACCAGGGGTGGGCAGGATAGATTAATCATACAGGCTGGTGAAGGTAGGGCCCTAGGTAATTTCCCCCCTTCCCTTTTCTCTTTACGCTTCCATCATATTTGATTGTCTCTCATCTTCGCTGCTCCAGGCGCCTCTGCCCGCCGGCTTTGTCCTTCCAGCCTAGCACACCCACAAGCACTGCATCCCATGGAGTTCCTCTTATGTTCCGAAACCTTTCTTGACTCCCCACTGTTTACAGACGTCTATAAACTGTGCTTTAGAAAAAAGCCTCCAATTTGTATGCTGCAATTGATTAGCTCTCTGCTAATGGACTCAAAGGAGCTCTGGTGACGTAGTGCCTGTGGCATTTGCCTACTTCCTTAGTGATACTGCCTCTGAAATCCAAGGAGGGCTTGCTATGAGTCAGATCTGACTTGACGGCAGTGAATTTGGTTTTTTGGTTTTTGAACGGATTCAGGCAACCTGTTTGGCCCAGAAGCAGAGCACAGGGGGTGTAAGATGGGCACACCTCCCTGTGCCTACATCTATGGCAATGCTGCAGACACCAGGGAGCTGCTATTTCCTGTTTCTATGTTCCATCCCCTTTGTGAGTGTGTGATAAATTATATATGTAACAAAGCGTTTGATATTAGAACCATCTTCACATGTACAGATCCGTGATGTTAATTATATTCACCATGCTGTTCAACTTTCACCCTTACCCATTCCCAAATTATACCATCCCCCTTAACAGAGGCTCAGTGTCCCCTGAGCACTGAGTCCTTATCTCCCCCCTCTATCCTGCCTGCCCTTGGTAACCACTGCTATACCTTAATCTCAGTATTTCAGGGAAGTGGAACCACACAATATCTGACATTTTGTGATTGACTGATTTCACTCAGCATAAAGTTTTCAAAGCAGGAACACAAACAGAAACTTATATGCCGGTGTTTACTGCTGCACTGTCCACAGTAGCCAAAAAGGAAAATGATCATAAATGTCCATCAGCAGATGAATGGGGAAACACACAATGGAAGTCCATGCTACCATCTTTAGACTTGTTGAAACATTTAATTCATGAACACACTTTGTTTGTGTATTTACCTATTTCCAGCTAAATTCTGGAGAGGCACAGAGAAAGTGCACAAACACTAACTCGTTCTCCATGCTGTTCAGGTTCCTCTTTGTAAAAAATAGGGAAAACCACCATTAGCCCAGTGGCTTGCTGTGAGATAGTGTCCATGAAAGTGACACTCCTTCAGATCTGGCCCCAGTATTTCGGCATTAATCCCCTCCCTACCCCTCTGGCCATTGTTTCTTCCATCTTTGTGTGCTCAACAGGCCCTGGAAAGACTTCTTCCATATTGGAAGGTCTTGTTTCTTAGCTTGAGGCACACTGTGGTAACGTTGCCATCCCAGAGGCATTCTCTGAAGACTCGCCTATCTTCCTTGCAATCATCCTACCTTGTCTGCTGCCCAGGGTTTACCCTGCTCTGCAAACCTGTCTCTGTCCCCTAGTATTTTTGCTTTGTTTTCCCCCCAAGGTTTGCAGAATCTTAGGAATGGGAAGAAGGACTTTGAAAGATTCTTGTGAACTGTCTGTCACATAGTAAGAAAATCAGTCTTGTATTTCATGCCTTCAGTAAAGGTGGTGGTTAACTGTGTCAAGTCAGCCCCCAACTCATGGTAACCCAGGCACAACAGAATGAAATGCTACCTGGCCCTTCATCATCCTCATGATTGGTTACAGATCAGACCCTTGTGATCCATAAGAGATTCCCGTTAATTCTTGTATACTCCTGTGTCCAACTTCTTAACAACAAGGAGTTTTACTCCTGTGAATTTTGTGATGATTGGAGTGTCCCAGTTCTCCTTCTGACCTCGGTTCAGTGACCTTGGGGAAATCAACCAGCCTTCCCAAGCCACAGTGGTCTCACTTACAAACTCTCCAGGAGCTGGCAGATTGGAATGGGGTCTCTGCAGCACACCCTGTGTCCAAGATTCATCTTGTTCAAGGAAGCAGCGCAAAGAGAGATGGTCTCTAATTGCTTTTTCCCACACCCAGATTTATCGGTTCTCTGATTTCTGCCTCAGTGGAGATGAGCAACACAACTATCAGCATTCTTTCTGTAAGATCCACACATGATTCGACCTCAGAACATTTTATAGAGGTGAGATGGGTAGAATTGTTCCCAAAAGAGAGATGAAGATGAGGCTGTTTTTTTTTTTTAAATTATATTGTGATTGGGTGAAAATTTACAGAGCAAATTCTTTTTTCTATACAGCAGTTCATACACAGTTTGTCTCATGACATTGACTGCAATTCCTCACAATATAACAGCTCTCTTTCCACTTCATTCCCATAGTTACCTCTTCCTTCCCATGCACTCCTGTCCCCCAAGCAGTCTCCCTGTGCATACACTGCCCTTCTGTTCTCCCATGACTGATCACTCCAAGGAGCGTATCTACCTGATATAAATGTTCAGTCCATATGCCTGTCTATTATTTGGCTGTAAGCCAGAGGAGTGAGTTCAATTCCAGACCTGAAGTGCAGCTAGAGGCCGTAGTCTCAGAGGTTTCACCAGGTGAGTCTGTGGTTTTATAATTGGGTAATAGAGCTCTGGTGAGGGAGCTCTGGTGGCGTAGTGCCTAAGGCATTTGACTGCTAACCAGAAGGGTTGCAGTTCAAACCCACCAGCCACTCCTCGGAAGGAAGCTGGGGCAATCTACTTCCATAGTGATACTGCCTGGGAAACCCAAGGAGGGGTCGCTATGAGTCGGGGCCAACTCGACGGCACATAACAACAACGGAGCTCTGGTGGTGTAGTGCCTAAGGCACTTGACTGCTAACCAGAAGCCTGGCGCTTCAAACCCACCAGCCACTCCTAGGAAGGAAGGTTGGGCAATCTACTTCCATAGTGATACTGCCTTGGAAGCCCAAGGAGGGGTCGCTATGAGCCGGGGCCAACTCGGTGGCACGTAACAACAACAATAGCAGAGGTGGGGCCATTGGTCTAACTAGAGCCTAACGTCAGGGCACCATTTGGGGGGAGGAAGGCCTGAAGCAATCACACAAAAACAGTGTCACCTTTGGATTAGTTTTTCCATGCCTCTCATGGCCTTGTTTTCACATTTTGCCTGCTAATGTCTTTTTATCTACGTCAACATGAAAAGTTAAAAAAAAAAAAAAAAAAACCCACAACACTGAAAGAGCACCATTTTTATGGACTATGCTCAGTCTCTTTCCCCTGCCCCTTTTTCCTCCCATCATGCTTCTGGATGGAACCAGAGCTGAGGTTTCTTCACTTCGGCTCCAGCTCTGCCTTGTGCCTCCCCCCACCCCAAGACTTTCAGCTCTACTCTGACCCCTCTCATCTCCCAATTGTGGGTGAGTCACACTGCTTTTATGTTTTGGCAGCAGTCTCATGTAAGTCCTCATTTCTTATACCCAGCTTCTTCTAACTCTTTTCAAAGTTGCCCATGCTCCTTCTGATTTGGGAAACCTTGAGCCAATAGAGATGTCACCATGCTAATATGATACTGCTTTCCTTTACACACATTGCTGTGGGAGGCTGTCTTTCCCCAAGGTTCCTCCAGGAGAAAACAAAAAATGTATCTCTCCTAGGTTTGCTGTCCTGCTTGTTTCTGCTCCATTAACCCAGAATGGTCTGGTCTATACACAGCCACAGCTAGCCAGCCTCCCATCCTTCCCTGTGTTTCTCAGGGACTAGGGGAGAGATGCCACAAGAATTTAATTTCATCTCTGTTCTCCAGTCAGATGTGGCAGATGGCAAGTACTGGGAGCTAGCAGATTGGAATGGGGTCTCTTGCAGCATAGCTATGTTCACATGTCATCTTGTTCAAGGATCAGTGCAAAGAAACCAAAATCCAAACCCAACCCACTGCCGTTGAGTGGTTTCTGACTCATAGTGACCCCTCCTTGGGTTTCTGAGGTGGTATCACTATAGAGGTAGATTGCCCAATCTTCCTTCTGAGGAGTGGTTGGTGGGTTTGAACCTCTAGTCCTCTGGTTACCAGTCAGATGCCTTAGGCACTATGCCACCAGAGCTTCCAAAGAAAGGAGTCTTAATCCAAGTGAAGCCACAGGTGAGTGGGGGAGTGGGGAGTGAGGACTCCCCACTTCCTCTCGGTTCCACATTCCTCTCCAGCACCATCATTACCAGGAACACAGCTCTTCTTCTGATCAGAAACTGATAGCCCAGATTTCCTACCAGATCCCTCCTGCCTGGTTGAGTTTGGGTGGTAATTCTGATTTAATTACTACTTTACCACTATCATGGCAAACAAACCCAGTTACTTTTTATGTCCATTTATTGGAGCTCACCTTAGCTAAAGCTCTCAAGTTACTCCAGCAAGGGCTTGACAGGAGATGAAACCAAGGAAAATAGTATAATAATAATGTTGTTGTTGTTGTT